>NC_003076.8:25384091-25702373 GCF_000001735.4 Arabidopsis thaliana
TCGCAAAAGAAGCTTTTCCTCATATTGATCACTGTTGTGTGTTGTGTAATATCCTTTCTGTTTATGGCCTCGTCAAAGGTAATGCTGATTCTAGTTTATTCGTTATTGAAATGAACTTGATTTAGCTTAGCTGTTTACAGAAGTTAAAAAGAAAGGAGGACAAAGGGTTATAGTGTTGAAGACAAACTTATTTTAGCTTCTTTCTATATAGCTTTTTATCCCAAATCCCTTAATTCTCGGATTAACATGAAAAAAACCACTGCCATACCTCCTATGTCCACAGAAACTCATCATGAATCATCTTTTTCTCACTGCCAACAGACCAAATACGAGCACCTCAAAGACAAAGGGACGTCGAACAACAAACCAACATTGATAACAGAGCGTGGTAAATAAGTAATCAAAATAAACTTACTGATGTCAACTTCCATTCTCACGTTTGTGATAAACTCTTTGCGTTTACCTCGTGAATAAAAACAATGCACAGAAGAAATATGAGGACATAAACAATAACCATCCCAACCCAATTACTAGAGAGAGAAAGTGAATACTGAGATCTCTTCCATTAAAGCATGTGAGTCAATAGTGTGTACAACTCTTGATAGCAATAACATTAGGGTCCTAACGAAAAGAGAGAAACACACCTTTCAGTTTTACGGACCACTCATATTTACACATGAATCCGAATAAATGGTACACTAGAATGCCCTGAATCTCCAGGCAACAAAGCAACGCAACTGAGTTAAGAATAGATGAAAGCAAGTCTTTTGAGTAAAAAGGAAAATACCAAAATACGACCAGTCGACTTCCCTGTGTATTTGTTGACATCCTCTCGTCCAAATGATAGCACGTTTTTTCTCAGTTACCGCTTTGGAGGATATGTCGGCATGAAATCTTTGGATTTTGGTAACGGGACTTCATGGAACCAACCATGGTTGAGAGCATCTTCCACTGTTAGACGTTTCTCAGGGTCCAAAGTTAGTAGACTGTTCAGCAAATCAAATCCACGTTCAGAAAGAATTTGACCACCTACAAATGAAATAGCTGGAAACTTCTTACGTAACATATTGTAAGGCTGTGTAGGAAACTTGGCTTTAGCATTCGGAAATGATGAGAACCCAGGCCATATTGCTTCGTTTGGTGTTCCAAGGACCGCAAAGATCTTCTGAAGTTGGTCAAGCTCACTCTTACCCGGGAACAAAGGCTTTTGAGACAACAGTTCAGCCATAATGCAACCCACTGACCACATATCAACTGCTGTAGAGTACTCTTTTGCTCCTAGAAGAAGTTCAGGTGGCCTGTACCACTGGGTAATAACCATCTGGGTGTAAGGCTTGATAGGGCTCCCATACTGGCGCGCCATCCCAAAATCACATATTTTTAACTCCCCACAATTGTTCATCAGAAGATTAGATGGCTTCAGATCCCTGTGGATAATCCAATTTGTGTGGAGGTATTTCAAACCATCCAACAGCTGCATCATCAAGCACTTGACTTCGCTAGTGCTAAAAGGTTCCTTCCTTCTATCCATTACTCCCCTCAGGTCGTGTTCTAAGTGTTCCATGACCATATAAACATCATTATCGTTTTTCCCTCCAACCACAACCTCCTTCACGTTCACAATCGCAGGGTGATTGCATGACAAAAGTATGTTAATTTCCCTCAATGATGTCAAAGGGAATCCATACTCTTCTTCGAACCTATCTTCCTTCATCTTGATCTTTTTGAGCGCAACAATCTCTTTTGTTTTCTCATCCCTTGCTTTGTAAACAATTCCATATGTTCCTTCATTTATCTTGTTTAGCTTCTGAAATTCATTCACAGACCTGCTCCCAAACATCATGTTCATCTCTCCCGGAGTTAAAGAATCTTGATCTTCATGTTCTAACTCATCATGATCAGAACTATAATACTCACGACCAGAATTTCCATCTGCACTAAGCTTCTCTACGCTGAGATGTCCACTGCCAGATCCAGACGAATAGCACTGCTGTTCTTCAGACACCATTACTTCCTCGCACTCCGGTGTCAAACTGCTCCTGTTCCATCTATTAGTCTTGGAAACGTTAACAGATATTAACTCCTCCTTTGGGGAAGTCAAACCTGTCCCCCACCTAGATGTCTTTATATTTGGTTCCTGCATCACTTGTTCTTCCTCCAACAGACCCTCCTTTACATCCTCCTGCATCACCTGTTCTTCCTCCAACTGACCCTCCTCCAAATCATCAACAGGATGTTTCACAGCCAGCAGGGCTTCTGAAGGCTGCACTGGAGCAAGATAACTAGGTTCTGGCGACATCAAGGCATTCACTTGATCGTTTGAAGTAGTCTTACCAGCAACAGCCTGATTGGATATCACAGTTGTAGTCGGAACAGGGAAAGGAGACTTGGTCTTCTCCCTAGATGGAGCTCTACCCACTTTTTCTGCATTCCACACGATGGGTGAAAACTTCCTCCTTTTCTCAGAGGGTCTCTGAACCTCTGCTTCCTCCCGTAGTTCCCCTTTCTCATATGCCAACCGTGATCGGTGACGCCCATCATTCCTCCTGAGATCATGGTCACTAGGCCTTTTGATTTGACGCCTCTCGTCATCTCTACCACTCTGTCGAACATACACATCACGAGAACCATTCCTGTAAAAGTCGTAGTCTTTTTTGACAGCAACGGAACTTCTGGAAACATCAACACCCCCTGCTGCCATCGTATTCTTCTCAATGAGAAATTGATCTTATAGAAATAAAAAAGGATAAAACAAACAAACCCCTCGAAAAAAACCAATCAACGAAACCCAGAATCAAATCACGAGAAGCAGATTTCAATAGATGTTCAATTACTTTTCAACAATTGAACTAGAAAGACGATCAATCAACCAATTAAGAAAAACACCCTTGACGAAATCAGAATCAGAATAATTCAGAAAAAAACGAAACCCTAGAAATTCAATTTCCAGGAACGCGATAATTTTTCTCCTTCCTCTTCTCCGATTCACAAGTACCGGAAGGTCTTACCGGACGGTGAATACGAAAACGGAAGATTGGATGGAGGAGGAGATCGATCTACGAGCCCGATGCGATCGCGAGAAGCTTTTCTCTAAATTTTCCTCTCGGAGACGCGTTTTTCAATTTTGTCAAGTGGCTCTATTATTACTTTACCCTTTGTTTTATAATCGTAATAGGTCGGCTGCTCCAATAATTCCCTTTTCTATTTCACAGATTTATCTAATGTTTGCGGGTGTACCAAAAGAACGTGAGCTACGTATTACAGCCGTTGGATCTAATTAATGAACACGAAACTAGTCGTTTATTGTTTGGACGGTGACGGTGACGAATGACGATGCTATAAATAATAATACTCACGTTGTTAATCGAACGGTCAATATTACATTAAATCTTGTGTAGTAAGAATGTAAGCTACATTTCGTCTGAACCGGTAATTAGATCCCATTTTCACTGAAAACCGACACAATAATATATGAACCAGCCGGTTATCTCAAAGTTTTGATGCATTGCCATCCACAGCGATTTTAGTAAGCTCCCGACGCAGAATCTTGCCAGCAGGATTTTTTGGGATTGCATTTATAAAAGCAACTCGTCTTACCTTCTTGTACGGAGTAACCTACACACAAATAGTTACATAAGCAAACCAAAACATCAAATCTAATTGTTCTGTCTACTTGTACTAAAAATTAATATAACCAACATTCTAGAGCAATGAGCATTACTTGTTTAGCTACGAAATCAATGATTTGCGCTTCGTTGAGATTGCTTCCTGGTTTTCTCACTATGAAAGCCATTGGAATCTCTCCTGCATCCTCGTCAGGGAACCTTGAATTCATGATCCATGTCAGTATCAGAAACACATTTCAAGAAGTTACAAATTTGAGTTTAAAAGACTCACGGAACAACTGCAGCATCAATCACATCTGGATTCGAGTGAAGAATCTGCTCCAACTCTACCGGTGGAACCTATAAGATGACGCTTTTGATTAATATTAAACTCTAAAGACTATATCTTCTTCTTCTGACTCGTAAAATTTACCTGATAAGCCTTGTATTTGATTAGCTCCTTTAGCCGATCAACAATATATAGAAAATCTTCCGAATCAAAATAACAGAGATCACCAGTCTTTAACCACCCTTCTTTGTCTACTGTCTCCGCACTCGCTTTCTCGTTTCCCACATAACCTGTGCCCATTAATCACAGGTTTATAGTCACATCAATGATCAAAATCTTGATGAAGACATTAGACTTCAAGGATCATGAAATCCGACTGAGTCCTAGATTTCTTCTTATATGCTAAGTCATTTAGTGAAAGCTCTTGAATGTTCCTCAAACTATTGCATTTGTTACACAGTCCTAGATTCTTCTATGCAAAGTCACAAGTCTCGATTTAATTTGACACAGTCCTAGATTCTTATATGCAAAGTCACATTAATGGTCAAAGTCTTGATATAATTTGACAGTCCTAGATTCTTATATGCAAAGTCATTTAGTTTACACCAGCTCAGCACATTGCATGTTCCTCAACTATTGCATATGTTTTATGATACCTTTCATGATGACTGGTCCTCGGAGCCAGAGTTCACCAGTTTTTCCCGGTGGCAAGGATTCTCCGGTGGATGGATCAACAATTTTGGCTTCCATATTCTCAGAGATACGACCAACTGAGCCATATTTTACCATCTCTTCAGGTCCAAACGTTGAGGCAGCTGGTCCCGAGCTCTCTGTCAAGCCATAGCCCTGTAAGCCATCACCAAACCAGAAAGTTAAAAGTCATATAAATGATTCAAAATCTTGATGAAAACCAAGTATCATGAAACTGGACACAGTCCTATATACAAAGTCATATTTTGACACTAACTGTCTTATCAGTTATTACCTGTACAATATCTACATCTGGGAATTTCTGCTTAAACCTCTCTGCGATGTCTTTGCCGAGTGGAGCTCCTCCGCAGCCAAGGGAACGCAACGACCGGAGATCGTACTTCTTCGTGAGCTCCGATTTGACCAACGCTACAATCAACGGAGGAGATACAGGCATACCAGTAACCTTATATTTCTCCACCGCCTTAAACATCGCCTCGAGTTCAAATCTCCCTAAAAGCACCAATGTCTCTCCAAGCGAGATGGCTCGAATCATCATCATGAAACCAAACACGTGGAAGAGCGGAAGCGAGAACAGTCCAACGCGATCGTAATTAACCGGATCTTGGAGAGTCCGTTGGTGAGATACGGCGGTCGAGGCGATTAGGTTACGGTGAGTGAGCAAAACGCCTTTGACCCGCCCGGTTGTTCCAGAGGAAAAGAGGATAGCGGCAGGGTCCGATTGGTTGACCTGAACCTGAAATGGATTAACCGATGAAGAATCCGATCGATTTAACCAGGAGAGAAACTCAGTCGAGTCCATCAGAACAGTTCCGAGAGGCAAAGAAGAGGATTGAAGCTTCTTAACCGTCTGCGATGTCGCGAACGCAATTACTGGTTCACTGACTTCGACTTGATGACTCACCTCCGATTCAGATCCGATTGGGTTCGCCGGTGAAACAACAACACCGATCGACATCAAAGCTAAGTAAAGCACTGGTATGTCCAACGAAGAAGGAGAGAGGATAAAAGCGACATTTCTGGAGGCAAGAGAAGGAAATCGCTCCCGGAGAGATACAGCAAGAGAACGAACTCTACGAAGAAGCTCTCCATAAGTGAGGTTATCACCAGAGCTCGAGTTAACTAGGTAGGTTAAGGCTTCAATGTTTTTCCCGGCGGTGGCAGGTGGTGAGGATTTGAGTAGGAGAGAAAGCGCGAATTCGGCGGCGGAGAGAGGTTGATCTATAGGAGGTAGAGAAAGAGAGGGACGAAGACTGTGATAGATTCCTGTCCGTTGATCGAAGCCGGAGCTCCGGTCAATCAAACGGCTGTCGTTGGTTTTCGTCAGCATTCTGGAAGACGATTAGAGATACAGTAATCTTTTCGTCGGCGGTGAACATGCGCGCCTGCGAGAAGATATGAACTCACATAAATTAATGCATACGTGGCAATCCCTAAACCAATCAATGTTTTTTTTTTTTTTTTAACGGCAAATCGATTTTATTATATTGTTTTTTGTTTACAAAACTACTAAACAAAATAACTAAAAAGGCTGTCAAGTATCAACGTTCTTTCGTCAAAGATCTGTGGGCCATAAATCTTTTTACACGTGTCTCATTCTTATTAGTTAGAGCTCAGTGATTTGTACGAATGATGAAATTTTGTACGCAAAACATGGAAAGGAATCTGTACATTTACAGTAGATTTATATGTACACGTGTCTAACGCCGATTGGTTGCAGCTGGACTAGTATTGCTTTGAGGAGCAAGGCAACCGAGCTATACCAATAGACCAGCGTTTGTGACAATCGCTGCCTTGAGAAGCAATGAGCCTGACCTAGAAGAAACCTACAGACCTGTGTTTTCTATGTCGACACATACACTCCGGGACAGGATAAGCTATCACGTCACGATCTCTCCGCCCTCTCCGTGACTCAGGATAGCCTTGGGACTTACGGTGAAGCTTCCGAGTTAGAAAACTGAGCTCGGCATCTGAAACAGAAGAATTCTCCATTAAAGGAAGCATCGCTCTCTTATTAGGCATTATAAACTTCCTGTGTCCTACATAAGCTCTATTTCCCTGAGAGAAAAACAGAGTTTAAGAAAGAAACTTTGGAAAATCTCAAAAGACTATTCTTCTGTGTTACCTGCATAGCTTTTGCCATGTTTCCACCATGGGAAGGAATAAAAACATCGCTGCTAAGTGATACAATGTAGTCAATAGCTGCTAAAGCTGAAGATCTATTGGTGTAAGGCAAGAGCTCGCCTTTATGAGCCAATGTCTCCTTTGTCACCAAATTAGAGAACTCTTTAGCGAGAGGCTCTAATGCTCGTGAGCCACCAAATGGTTCACCTCCTGCAATATATATCGACGCATTACTAGGTGCTCCCAAAGCCTTCAACAACCTTTGATCCAAAAAAAAAAAGACTCGAGCATTAAGTTTCCTCAAACCATGTATACAAATGGTCAAAGCTCTGTTTCATGTCAATTTTCTTCCTTTTAAGTTACCTTGCAATCTCATATACATTGAGAGGACAAAAACCAGCAAGTCTACGCTCTGTATAGGTCAAGTTTAGTCTACCAGTGAGGTATCGAGGCTGAGACGTTCTGGTTTCTGCTATGATCCGATCGAATTCTGAGCCTAATCCAGTGAGACAACCGGTTCTTACCCAAACATCTTTCTCTAGCCTTAAATGGAGAGCAATATATGGACCTTCTATCCACATTCTTCTCGTGAGTTTGTTCCCGAGATTCTCAATTGGTGCCGCGAATCTCAGTGCATGGAAAGCAACCTACAAACCAACAAATTAAACCTTCCTCTAGAGACTGGAAAACAAAGGGTTGATTGAAAAATCTTACCTTGCATCGAAGTTTCTGCAGATCCGGCGGTAGATTCTTGGCTAACTTTGAGTCCAATCCTTTCAACACCAAAAGTCCTTCCTCATTCAACTACAACGTAGTTAACATTCAAAATTCAAGAATCGATCAGAGAAAACATAAACCCTAAACTAGTAAACAATAGAATCAAACCTGCTTGAAGTATTTAGCACGGATCCAAACCGGAGAAACATCCCAAGGAATCTGATTCTCAATTGTTTGTCTAGACATAAGATGCGTTGACGGTAGAGAAGAAACGATACGAACATCAGATCTCAGCGTTTTCTTGAAATGCTCTACATCGAAAAGATCTGAGAATTCACTGAGAAAACACAACAAGAGATCATCAGTAACTCGAATCATAAACCCAGAAAAGAGAGATGATCAAGTTGTGTTTTTGTTACCTTTCGTCTCCCCAGACTCGATTCACTTGCAAAACAGGAACAACAAGAGCAGCTTCAAGAATCATAGCGATTACAACAGCATCAACGATTTGATTCCGTTGTTGATTAAGTCCACCAGAGACAACAACAACAAGGAATCGTTTCTTCTCTTTAGAAACACTAGCTGATTTCTTCTTGTACTCCAAACTAAAATCCAAACAAGGCTTGTATCCTTCACCATTGGGTTGTTTCCAAAACTCTTTCTCTTCCTCCGTCATATTCCCGGAATGTCCTCCTCTCGCCGGTAACGGAAACAACGTGGAAGCTCCGGATACAGCAAGGGAGGTTAAGATCTGACGGTGATCGACATCGGAGATGAAGAATTTGAGAGAGGAAGCGGAAGATGTGGAGACGCAAGTTGACGATCCAGTGTCTAAAGAAAATGTGAGAAATGAAATTCCCGAGAAAACGAGAGAAAGAGAGATGAGAAGAAGGAAAAACTGTGGAGGTGGGCATCGAGTTTGGTGATGGTGGTTTAGGTATCGGGGACTTGATTTCTTCAGGGGAGTGAAGAAGAGGAGAGAGAGATGGAAGAATGGAGATGGCGGATGCGAAGTAAAGAATGGATTTTTGATAGTTCTCATCGATTTCGCCATTGAAGCAGCTTCTTTCGATCGTTGAAGAAAGTTTCTCAGTTGGTTCTCTGTGCAAAGAGAGAGATATGTGAGATTCAGTTACAGAGACTTCTGATATTCTTGTTTTCCCGGGAAAATAAGAAGCCAAGTACGAAGTACTAACGAACCGAGAAACTTCAAATTGCCCCCTGGTTTTATATCTTCTTATGAATAAGGACCGTAATTTAATTTTATTATAAGTTTAGCCCCGAATCGGTGATTAGATGTTTAGAATAAAAGAGTTACATTTAACATCACGTTTACAAATTGTGACTTTATGTTGCGAACCAGTTGTCGTTTCGGTTAAGGCTTGCCCGGTTCGTATGTTCATTAGCTTAGCTCTGTATAAAGAAAGAGACTACACTCATCTCCTATCTTCTGTTTAAACCTTGTTAAATTACCCTCTTATTATTATCAGATTCCGAGTAAAAAAACGATGAGACAAGTTACTTATTTGGTAAAGAGACTGCGACAGTAGATAATATTCAGGAGTAAAAACTCTTCTCCATATTTTGAATATTAGTCGAAGAAGGAAAAGCGCAAGGACTAAAAGAAAAAACTGTCATTCCGCAGATGAGTGGATTATATAGATGTGTCTCTCTCTTGTAGTAAGGAAAAGAATGGATTCTAACCAGAGGAGATGATTTGCTTGAGGAGTCTTTGATCATGACAATGCTTTTTTAACCTCTGATGTAACTTCTTGGGGAGCCTTCTCGGCCTGGATGTTTGTGAGAACGGCCTTCTTTGCGTAGTAATCAATCACCTGTGGAAAGGGGGAGAACATCAACATGTTTGCAAAAGATACAGATTTTCATTTTAATAAGCCTGGAGATATATGAAACTGGAATCAATACCGGTTGAGTTTGACTGTGGAAAGCTGCAAGCCTCGACTTTAGAACATCAGCGTTATCATCTTTACGTTGGATCAGAGGCTCTCCAGTAATCTTCAATACCAAATAATGTAGAGATTCAGATTTATGGGAGGGCATTTGAAATAAACAGACGAAATATATTAATAGTTACTGTAAGTCTTACATCATCAACTCCAGGGGTTTTGGGAGGAGCAAATTTGGTGTGGTAACTCCTGCCACTCGATGGGTGGATCCATCGCCCGGTTATTCTTTCCTCCAAGATTGCGTCATCAATAGCAAAGTTGAGAACTTTGTCAATTTCAGTTCCTCGCCTCTTAAGCATCTCATCGAGCTGCAAACAAAAGACAGACCACCATGGTTAGAAGTTAATTACAATCAAAACCAAAAGAACCAAAAGGAGACCGAATCAACAGTGAGTTTTTCTATTGAGCATCACCTTCTCTGCCTGAGTAACAGTCCTGGGGAACCCATCAAGGATAAATCCTTTTTGACATTTTGGCTTGTTCATGGCTTCATCAATTATACCAACAACCAAATCATCAGAGACGAGCTCTCCCTGAAATAAAAAAACAATCACAAAGAATAAAAAATCTAATAACAGAAAGGAACAAATAATAGAATCTCTCTCAAAGAAAGACAAAAGAAGCTGACTTTTTCCATAGCTTCTTTAGCCTTGACACCAAGAGGGGTCTTAGAAGCAACAGCAGCTCTTAACATGTCTCCAGTGGATAAGTGACACAAGCAATACTCATCCTTCACTACTGGAGATTGAGTACCTTTCCCTGACCCTGGAGGTCCTGCAAATTCACCAAAAACAAAGCATTATCAACATTCCATCCAAGCATTCACACGCAGGTGTGCACCTTGAAAGATTCACACTTTCAAAACAAAACACAAGAACCCTAAATTTCACCAGTAATATGCCAAGTATCTTTGCTTAGATCGAAAAAGTCTGTGTTCTTAAAATCAAACAGAACAAAATTGAGAAGAATCTCTTATAAATTCCAATAATACGAAACACAACTCAAGTTCAAGCTCACTGATACAACCTCTCAGATCTAAAATGACGCACCCAAAAGTTTCGATTTTCACCATAAATACAGTAAATTGAACACATAAAACAATGAAAATTCTGGATCCAACGATACTAAAACGAAGCGTGTGCGAATTTAGTCGTATCCGAGAAATAAAAAAAGAGGACCGATTTAGTGAGATTACCAATGAAGATGAGGCGTTTGTCGGGCTTCTGAGAACACTTGAGGCGGCGGAGGAGCTCCGACATGAGATCCACCGTCTGAACATCTTCCAAATCCGCCGCAGCACCACCGGTCGCCATAGCTGATCTAGTTTAGCTCAGAAAACTTCGTTTTTCTCGAAAAAGAGTTTTTATTCTCATTAGTCAAAGGGATGTAGCAATGACCGGGTCGGGTTTCATAAACTCGGGTCTCTTAATTTGGGTCGGAGCTTTTTTGATCTCGTGGACAAACTTTACCCTGAAACTTACATTAATTTACATTTATTGCCACTCACTTTTTGGGATTAAGTAAAGGAGTTAATGTTATTAATTTCCATTTTTCCCAATCGTTACATAAATAACAGGGGATTTTCGTACACACACATTACACGAATCTTTAAAGCATTAAAAAGTTCGTTTGAATTTTTTACTAAGAGAAGAAGAAGCTATGAATATATTAACACTGGTCACCATCAGAAGCAGCTTGCAACTGAGAAGCATACTGTAAATTCCACAAGATATCTTCGAAGGACGGTCGGCTTAAAGATTCAGGTGAAACACATTTGTTCATCAGAGTTATCACTCTTATCAGTGATCCGTTTCGACAAGTGGCTTGTACTGTCGGATTCACCATTCTTCTCCTCCCTTCTTCGCTCTCCAACGATGCCTGATTATATAAGAAAAACACTTTTAATAAGTACAATGATTTAACTCTGGTTTGTGAATGTGATATTGCCAAAGCCGTACCAGTTCGTCTCGTAGAAATGCTTCTTCTCTTGCGGATACAGATGGTCCAACGATTGATTGTAGAAGAATCAATCCAAAGCTGTAAACATCGTCTTCTAGCCTTGACATTTGCCATGATTTTGCGATTTCCTGATACAAAAGTGTAACTATGAGTGTTTGAGCTGGCTTTGACATTGTTAGTCAATGTTAGGATCAGAATCATCGGACACACACAATGTAGCTATAAGTCTATGTTTCTGTCTAAGCACTTTAAAAACGTTTATGAAAACAATGCTATATCATGTGAAACAGAAACAGAACATTAAAGAAACGAGCTTAACTGTGTTATGTCTGGTTGCTTCAGAGACAATGGACAAACCATAATCACTCAGCTTCGCAAACCGATGTTGGTTAAGCAAAACGTTGTTAGTCTTGAGTCTATTGCTGAAGAATCCAGGAATAACTCCAGTGTGAAGAAAATGAACAGCTTTTGCAACACCTGTGAGAACATTAAGCCTCTCTGACCAATTCATACCCTTACCTGAACTATTATCTGCGCAAAACCAAAAACCGCACGAAAGAAGGATTTTAGTATTCTTCAGATATATTTTGTAGAAAAAACTGCAAAGATTTGAGCTTTAAACAAGATTTAACCTGAGAGACAAGATTGGAAGTTTCCATTTGGAATGTACTCATAAATCAAAAAGACTTTCTCAACGCTGTAATCATCTTTTCCTCCACAATCTATGCAATGACCCAACAAGCAGACAAGATTCGGGTGTCTAAGCTTTGCGAGCAAATCCAACCGCAGTTTAAGATTCCTTATCGAGTATTTCTTCGATGAAGGTAAGCATCTTATTGCCACTTTTGTTCCATTCTCAAGATTTCCTTTGTAAAGCTGAAAGATGTTAAGCAAATGTCAGAATCTCTTTAAAGGAGATGATGATGCTGAAAAGTGAAAACACAAATGGTTTTCATGAACTTTACCGTGCCATATAAGGAGCTTTCACCGAGTATCATAGTCTTATCGAAGTTCTTTGTAGCTTTAACTATCTCTTCTAAGCTAAACTGTCTACATACCGGTAAATCCTCTGAACCAAACTTGGATGTTTCAGAAATGTACCCTAAATCACAATCACACAAAAAAAGGATAATAGTAAGTCGATCTTTTTCACAATATTTAAGACTTGCGGTTTTTTTAGGAAAAAAGTCTTACTTGCGTTTGAGAGTATCTCGGAAGAAAATCCAGTAGTTGGATGATTATCTTGGACAGTATTATGGTGGACATGCTTCTTTGTTACTCCTTTTCTTCTGAGCAAGATAAATACACAGCAGACTAAAACCAATACCGACATTGATATACCAACGATTAAGCCGATTAAAGCTCCTTTCTTCCATTTTCTTTTTCCTGATTCATTTGCAGCCTCTGCTTCTGCTTTTGCTTCAGCTTTAGCCGCAGCGCGAACTTCTTTAACACAAAAAGATTCTGGATGTTGCTGTTTCTCTAGAGATAAACAGTTTCCATTGAATCTCAACGCAATATCTTGCTTGCTGCTTAAGCAACGAGGAAGTTTTCCGGTTAACTTATTGTCGGAAATGTCGATAAACCAGAGTTTGCTTCCACATTTCAGATCATCCGGAAGTGAACCACTCAGAGAATTCGCTCTCAAATCGATATACTCGATTGTTGACAACGAGAGTAATGAAGAATGTAGCTCTCCTGATAGCTTATTACTTTTAAAGCTAAGAACTTTGAGATACCAATACGAATCAAACCAGCTAGGTAATGTGCCATTGAAGAAGTTATGATCAAATCTGAAAGTTTCAAGCTTTACCATTGTAGACAACTTAGGTGGTACTGAACCAAACAGAAAGTTATTGCTCAAATCCAAATACTCAAGTGAAGATAAACGATGAAGTTTCTCAGGGAGACGACCCCAAATCCCTAGAGAAGCCAGAGTAAGAACCCTAAGAGATTTTAGCCTTGACAGTGTAGTGACAAATGATTCAATGGAGAATCCATCAGATAAAGTAACATTAGAGATAGCAAAACCATCAAAGCTTTTGGCTTTTTCTGATGACTTATCACCGAAGATGTTTAGCTCTGAGACTGAATTAGAGAAACAAGTGATGTTCATCGATGGTGTTGCTTGTAAGTAGCAGAAATTGGTTCTGTGATCATACCAAGATTCTAGCTGTTGTGGATATTCTAAGTGTTTTTTCAGCTGAAGAAGAACTTGTGCTTGTGAAGCTTGTAGCTGAGATGAGCCTAAACTGTAGAAACTCCATAGAAGAGATAACAAGAAGATGAATTTAAACAAACCCATTTATCAGATTTCAGCTTAATTTCTCAGACAAGATCTGAGTATTTGATGAACCTGCAATAAAAAAAAAAGAAAAAGAGACGAGACACTTCAGTACAAAAAAAAACAGAGTAATCTTGAGAACAAAAGCAGAGTAGTACAAGAGCAGATCAATATGCAGAACAAGAGCAGAGTAGTACCTTAAATTACAAAAGTTTCAAACACCGTTTTTCTTTAAAACATATCGATAAATCAGAGGCAAAAGAGAACAGATGGTTTCAGTCACCGACACATATCAGTGGTCGTGTAAGGAAGGAGAAGAAAGAAAATCAAGAATCTTCAACGCGTGAAAGATAGAAAAAAGAAGAGTTTTTTTTGGTTTGTTCAGAGTTTGTTAGTGAGAATAGGTAAGTGAGAGAGTAACAGTAGTGTTATGTTATATACAAGAATCTTTCTTTTTGATATGCATGAGTTAAAAATTTGTGGGGTTAAATCACTCATTCCTATAGAAAGTGACTTTGTTTTATGCTTATTATCTTTATAAAAAGAAGACAAAGCTTTTTGCATAATGTTTACAATTATTAAACAAGCACTTATAATAGTTATTTTCTTTTTTTATTCGGTATACATTATTGTCTGGGCATACATAAGCTTTTCTAGTTGTATGTATATAAACTGGGACCAAGTGATACCGGAAGAAACCAAAGGAGAAGATGTTAAATGTGGTGTCGTAATAATTATAGTCATTTGTAGTTGAATAGTAATGACAGTCTCATCGTGATTTAACTACTATGGACACAAATAAAACAATAACGATGGAAAGATATATAACAAACTAACTAGAGAAATTTGTTAACTAAAAATAGTAGTGGTGAATTTTAGATCGGCTTAACATGCTCTAAAAAATTATGTATGTCTAGTTTTTTGTTTGTGTAACACTTCTTTTTTTTTTTTTGACAATCATGTAAAATGTAATTCTATGATTCTATTGTATGGGCATATTATTATTTATATATAGGCATATAATCTTGTCATTTACTAATAATTCTTTAGTAACAACCATAAAGCTTATTGAGAGGTTGAAAGTGGTGGACCGGTGGGTGAAGTTATAAATGCAAATGGTTGAGGCCTAGGGAATTGAGTTACTAACTGTGTACCCAACATTAAGTCACAGCCTGTCCTTTCTATATCGAGTGTGAAAGGTCAAAGATGCGTACCTTTGTTTACTCTTCAATTCACACTTTATATACGACTACTACTAGTACTACTTGAACTCAAATAATAACAAGAAATTGGAGTGAGATTATATGATTTTCAATTATTTGTACGTAGTTCAGATGTGGTGTGTGTGTGATAAGTCTTTGATTTGTAGTGTATAAGAAAATAGCGATTACAGCAGTGTGGTTTGAAAATGTTCGATACTATGCGTTGTCATTGAATTAATTTGACAATGGAGTTATGGAGCAGAGAGACTCTCTCCTTTAAAAATTAATTTCCCAAACAATGAATTCTGATAGAATAAATTTATGCACATTTATTTTATACTATAGTACTATGTGGGGGACAAAAAAATACTATATAATCAACGTTATTTTCATACTATTTAATAAAATACGTATATAAATATCGAATAAGATGGTTTTTGTTTGCGTATGAATTAGGTAGATGTGATAACTCGCTGTCTTTGATTTTTCATAATAAGCCGTCAATATCCATTTATCACTAGTTGGAACTTGGAAGTGTATATATATATATATGATTTCTTTTTAAGTTCTGATAAAGCAAAAAAGAATATGTTGACTTGGTCAAGTGGTCCAATGAATCCAATCTTCCAGCGGGCCATTTATAAAGAGACTATCAAACTAAAAAGTGGTTTACGAGTATAAACTAAGTTGATAAAAGGTTTTTTGTTTTGTTAAAAGGAAAATTATGTTTTGCAGAATGATTTATCTTACGAGTATAATGATCAATGATGTATTCTTAAAAGCATGGGAAGATTGACTTCGGTTTAAAAATATATCCAGTTTCAAGTCTCTCACGTTAAGTGTAATAGTAATATAAGATTTGACAATCTTTATCATCGTTGACTTTGACCAACAAAAATAGTCAAATATTGGATATTTGGATATTTTCTAATTTATTCAGACAATGCAAAATTGCAGGTTCAGTATCAATGTATCATATTCATGGGATTTCAGATTTTGTGATGACTATTTTAGAACACTACTTTGTGATTATCTGAAATGTTATATTTAGGAATAAAAATCTTAGCTAAACTTTTTTTTTT
This sequence comes from Arabidopsis thaliana, assembly GCF_000001735.4. Lineage (NCBI taxonomy): Eukaryota > Viridiplantae > Streptophyta > Magnoliopsida > Brassicales > Brassicaceae > Arabidopsis > Arabidopsis thaliana. The sequence continues at coordinate 25,400,032 of NC_003076.8, forward strand.
TTTTACATTCGTGCTATTTGAAAGAAAAAAAAAACTTATAGTTGCTATGAATGAGAAACCATCTTCCTATGTATGTTGACCTGATAATCACTTGCTATGAATGAGACATTTTTATATAAAAAAACCGCTATGAACGAGACATTTAAAACCATCACGTTGACAGCAAACTGCATATAAATTAAGTTACCGAATGGTTTAATGGGCCTAGTAATGGGCCAAACAGTCTTTCTCCTTTATTTCAGATTGATATAGTGGCCACTACAAATGCAGGACCTGTCCCGTTGAGGAATAACCGGTTTTCAATTCAATTGAGAGAAGGTTTATTGTATTCGTCGTCTCCCATCCGATAAGAGAGAAAGATAGTTTACAGTCACAGAGATACTTTTCTCACTCATCTCTCTCTCTCTTTCCCGCTTCCCTCCTTAAACCCCAATTCTTCTCCTGCTCACAAAAACCCTATCTTTTGGGTTTTGTTATACAGTGATGATGAAACCTGCTTCTTTGCAAGGTTTCTCCTCACATGCGTCCTCCTCTATCTACTCCGATGTTCGCAGGCCAGCTACTACTCCTTCGAAAATGGCAGCTTTTAGTGCCCTCTCGCTTTGTCCCTATACTTTCACCTTCCGCCAAAGCTCTCGAATTAAGTCTACCGTTTCCTGTTCCGTCACTTCTGCTCCTGCTTCTGGTCTGTTGTTTTTCTTTCTCTCCTCGTCTTTTCCTATTGGGTTCCTCGGAAATTAAGTTATTGATTGAGTAAATGTGCTCCACTACTGTAATGGGTTTGGAGTATTTTGAATTAGCATAGAAAAAAATTGAAACTTTATAAGATTTTTGGTTGATAGTGGCCGATAGTTTGGACAGAGTTTCTATGGAGATTCTCACTCTGATTCTGTTGATACTTGATAGTATGAGTAGAATCTTTGAAATTTGGTTGTTTTATGTGTCGTGAATGGACCATAGGAGACTGACTAGTCGAGTGTTTTTATTTGTGTGTGTATTGACTCTATTTGTTGATTCTGGTGTTATGTATCAGGTACATCTTCATCCTCTAAGACGCCACGTAGAAGATCAGGTCGACTAGAAGGAGTTGGAAAAAGCATGGAGGATTCGGTGAAACGTAAAATGGAACAGTTTTATGAAGGAACCGATGGACCACCTCTCCGTATTCTTCCCATAGGAGGCCTTGGTGAAATTGGAATGAACTGTATGCTTGTTGGAAACTATGATCGTTACATTCTAATCGACGCTGGTATAATGTTCCCTGAGTAAGTCCGGAGATACATTCATCTTGTTAATATTGGCGAGAAGTCATTATCTTTGTGTGCGTGGTGCTAACTCTCCGTGGAAAACATTGCTGTATAATGTTACAGTTATGATGAGCCTGGGATCCAGAAAATAATGCCAGACACAGGATTTATCAGACGATGGAAACACAAAATTGAAGCTGTTGTTATAACGCATGGTCATGAAGATCACATTGGTGCGTTGCCTTGGGTAAGGTCTTCTTCTACTCCTTGAAAAATCCATAATGAGCCATAGACTTTTGGAGATTTCTAGATAGAGTCTAGCTTTTATTTTTCAATTAACAGCTGCGGCTCGTGTGTATAATGCAGTTCTTTTCCTCAGTCCATTGCTGGTTTCTGTTCTTTTTTTGACCGATACCCTTTTACATGAGCAGGTTATCCCAGCATTGGACCCTAATACACCAATATTCGCATCATCCTTCACCATGGAGGTGATTTACACCTTGATTCTTGACTTTTACTTTTCTGTTTCAATAAGTCCTATTTTTCTTATTTATATTAACAGCTACTAGCTTAGATATATAGCTTCAGTTCAAAATGTATGTACCTCAGCTTGCGTTCATATCAGTCAGAATTGTCATGTACAGGCAGTTAGTTGCCTATATCCTATCACGCTTAATCTTCTCTCATTATTATTTTTTTGTTTTTCTGTGCAATAGCTTATAAAGAAGCGCTTGAAGGAGCATGGAATCTTCGTTCAATCTAGACTTAAGACATTCAGCACTCGAAGGAGATTTATGGCTGGACCATTTGAGATAGAGCCCATTACAGTTACCCATTCTATTCCTGATTGTAGTGGTTTATTCCTCCGTTGCGCTGATGGTAATATTCTTCACACTGGTGATTGGAAGGTAGAGTAACCCCTCATAAATTATTTCATGTCCCTTAAATAGCCCTCAAGCTCCATGAGATAATTTGGTTGATAACAGATTGATGAAGCACCATTGGATGGAAAAGTCTTTGATCGTGAAGCTTTAGAAGAACTCTCAAAGGAAGGAGTCACATTGGTAATGATTCTGTGCAGAGTCATACTTTTGTTAAATGTTGAAAGCAATATAAACTACGGTTGAAATGGTTATACTGACTACTATAGGTGATAAATTAAAACAATTTTTCCATCTCTTACACAGATGATGAGTGACTCAACAAATGTGTTGTCACCTGGAAGGACAATTAGTGAAAAGGTGGTAGCAGATGCTCTGGTAAGGAATGTAATGGCGGCCAAGGGAAGAGTAATCACAACTCAGTTTGCCTCTAATATACACCGTTTGGGAAGTATAAAAGCTGCTGCTGATATAACTGGTCGAAAGTTGGTATGTCTTTCCCCCCAATTTTTAGCTCGGGCTATGTTTTGCCTATTTTCCATCAAGATTGTAGATAATCCTCCAACTCCTGCTAGCGTTTTTTCCATATATTCCACCATTTATTGCATGTCGCCAAGTGTTTCTCAAATTATGAAGCAAAAGTTTCATTTAGGAAGTTAAAGAACAAAGGTTCATTTGTTTTTGTATCCAGGTCTTTGTTGGCATGTCGTTGCGGACATACCTAGAGGCAGCTTGGAGGGATGGAAAGGCTCCAATTGACCCGTCAAGTCTGGTATAAGACCTTTCTCTTATACAATGAATTTGAAGAGAAACTTTTCGACGTTAGCATATGCTCCAATTAACTTATACGATAAATGCATAAAGTTTGTTTTTAAATAAAAAAGCGCCAACACCTGCCATATGTTAGTTTGATGATTCAAACAAGTTCTGGTTTCTGATTTCACCTAATTGTTTATCCTTCTCTAATGTTTACGAAGATAAAAGTCGAAGACATTGAAGCATATGCTCCTAAGGACTTACTGATTGTCACAACTGGATCACAAGTAAGTTAATCTTGTCAACTTGTGGAGTGGTGATTTCAATTCGACTTTCCTAGCTAATTTATTTGTTACTCTTATTTGACAATAACTCTAATCAGGCAGAACCACGCGCTGCCCTGAATCTTGCATCATATGGGAGTAGTCACGCATTCAAACTTACGAAGGAAGACATAATTCTTTACTCTGCCAAGGTGTATATATGAAAATCTACATACATAGGCTTAAGAGCATCTAATAAGTTAGTGGCTGTGATCGCTGATATCTATTTCGGTCTAATGTTTTAATCCAGGTAATCCCAGGCAATGAATCACGAGTAATGAAAATGATGAATCGGATAGCAGATATCGGGCCAAATATTATCATGGGTAAGAATGAAATGCTCCACACATCTGGTCATGCCTACCGTGGAGAATTGGTAAGCTGCTGCTTCTCTTAAGACTGTTGATACCTTCAGAAGTTTTGTTGCCAGCTTTCCTTTCTGTTTCTTTTCACTTCATCAATCTTAGGCTTTTAGCGCATATGTAAAGGTGTAAAGGCAATAGTTCCCTGTTTGCAAACTGATGAATATCTAAGGGAAAATTTTGTTTCTAATGATTGTAACTATTCCCTATTTTGAAGGAAGAGGTCCTTAAAATAGTGAAGCCGCAACATTTTCTTCCCATACATGGAGAACTTTTGTTTCTTAAGGAGCATGAGTTGCTCGGGAAGTCTACTGGGATTAGACACACTACTGTAAGTCTCTCACCAAAGACATATGAACTCATGGTAGATAAATAGCATACAACATAGGAAAATACCGATTGTGAAGATTTTTTCTAAAAGTTCTGCAACATGTTTATGAGTTTGATGAAATAGATGCAAATTTCATCTGGTCACAAAGTGCCTCAACCGTGAAAACAGAATTTCTGAGACATGTTCAATTTAATACAAAAATTTCATGGAAGGATCCCTTTATTATCTCTCGGAGATATAAAATAAAGAAACCCTTGTTTGTCTGGTATTAAAACCTAGGTCAACTAGCTGAATGTTTCACTTTTTTTTTTTTTCATTTTCTCCAACTTCAGGTTATAAAGAACGGAGAAATGCTAGGAGTTTCTCACCTGAGAAATAGAAGGGTTTTGTCTAATGGATTTAGCTCTCTTGGCAGGGAGAATTTGCAGGTTGATTTGATTGTCACTGTTGTGTTCTGTTTATCTTGTGTAAATGACTAGATTAGGATATTGAATAATCCTAGCGTTGCTGCAGTTAATGTATAGTGATGGTGATAAAGCATTTGGCACATCAAGCGAACTATGCATTGACGAACGACTTAGAATTTCTTCTGATGGCATTATAGTTCTGAGGTAAATCTGAATTGTAACATTCCTGTGCCAGTGCATTTTGTTAGTCGTATTTAATAATTTGTTGGCTTCCTTGTATGATTTTCTATAATCCAGCATGGAGATCATGCGTCCAGGGGTCTCAGAAAACACTTTGAAAGGAAAAATAAGAATCACAACGCGGTGCATGTGGCTTGACAAAGGAAGACTTTTAGATGCACTTCACAAAGCAGCTCATGCTGCTCTATCAAGTTGTCCTGTGACATGTCCCTTGTCTCACATGGAAAGAACAGTCTCCGAAGTCCTGAGGAAGATTGTAAGGAAGTACAGTGGTAAAAGGCCTGAAGTCATCGCTATAGCCACTGAGAATCCAATGGCTGTCCGAGCTGATGAGGTCAGTGCGAGACTGTCTGGTGATCCAAGTGTTGGTTCTGGAGTTGCAGCTTTAAGGAAAGTTGTTGAAGGAAATGACAAAAGAAGTCGGGCGAAGAAAGCACCTTCACAAGAAGCTTCCCCCAAAGAAGTAGATCGCACTTTGGAAGGTCTGGTCTTACTTTCACATTTGTAGGTCTATATTCGGGATGTAATCTAACATGTTTCAGTCATGCAGATGATATCATTGATAGTGCAAGACTACTGGCTGAAGAAGAAACTGCGGCATCAACATACACGGAAGAAGTTGATACGCCCGTTGGGAGTTCTTCAGAAGAGTCAGACGATTTTTGGAAATCATTCATCAATCCATCATCGTCACCTTCACCGAGTGAAACAGAAAATATGAATAAGGTAGCTGATACGGAGCCTAAAGCAGAGGGTAAGGAAAACAGCAGAGACGACGATGAATTAGCTGATGCTTCAGATTCTGAAACCAAGTCATCACCAAAACGTGTGAGGAAGAACAAATGGAAACCGGAGGAGATAAAGAAGGTAATCAGAATGCGAGGAGAGCTGCACAGTAGATTTCAAGTGGTGAAAGGTAGAATGGCATTGTGGGAAGAGATCTCTTCAAATCTATCAGCTGAAGGAATCAATCGAAGCCCGGGACAATGCAAATCTCTCTGGGCATCACTTATTCAGAAATACGAGGTTCGTCTCTGAACATATGAATCTGTAGCCGTAGATTTGAAGTTCATGATTACAAGATCAAAAGCTCTTAAGTTAGCAACCAAGATTTGATGTAATACATTTTTGTGCAGGAGAGCAAGGCTGATGAGAGAAGCAAGACGAGTTGGCCACATTTTGAGGATATGAACAACATTTTGTCAGAGCTAGGCACACCTGCGTCTTAAGTAATGTGATTTAGATGACATTATCTTCCCAAAAGAATCATCTCCAGATTTTCTTAAATTGAACAAAAACAGAAAAGCATTAATTATATTATGTATGTAACCAGCTGTAAGATGATTTTTGTCTGTAGAACTAGAAGCTATCAACGCAGAATCCAAATCCCAAGGGACAAGAAAGCCATGACTAGTTTTTTCGGTTTGGTTTAAGATTCGCTTTGGCTTCAAACACATGACTAACCGGAATTATTCAATTTTGATGTTCATGTGGTTTTCTTATTGGTTTTCGTTGATTTTATATACCACCAATCACTAATTTTTTTAATTAAATCCGGTTTAGATGCTGTTGTACATTGAACCAACAGTTAAAGTGAGAAATGACGGTTTCACCCTTAAAGCAGCGTAGCCCGTCTGGTATTCCACCGTCGATCGCCGCCGTGGCAATTTTGGTAATTTATTATTATTTTAAAAACAATGTGAAAGAGATTAATGCAAAGTTGAGAGCTGAGTTTCCGACAAATTTATTGGATTGACGAACTTTGAAGAAGAAGAAGAGAGATGCCGAAGAGAACGACACACACGTACTCGAGCGAGGACGCCGCGCCGGATGGACCCGACTCTGATCTCTTCGTATACTACTGCAAACACTGTGGTTCTCATGTCCTTATCACTGGTTCGTTTCTCCAATTTCACCTTTTGATTCCGAGTTTGGGGTTTAGTTGCGTTAAATTAGAGTGAAACCCTTTTACTTGCGAGATTGCTCTTTGGTTTCCAGATACATTGATTGGGAATTATGATTGAAAGTTTCAATCTTTGATTTACTTTGAACATCAGGTCATAGTAGTTTATAGTTTTTAAGTGGTGGATAACTTCTTGCTTTGAATTTAGATTAACAACAAACTACTTTTTAGGTCCAAGCACAGATTTTTACATGATTTCGATTTAGATTCTTGGGGTTTTGTTACTCTGGTAATGTTGATATTCGTTTGTGAACTAAAAAGTTGGAATGTGTTAAGACTTGTAGCTCATTGCATGTTTCCAGTAATTCTGTAGATTTACTTATGTCCTGAATCTTTCTCATTGGCTTGGTTACTCCTTGAGAACTTAAAAGCTAAGATTTTAAGTGGTGAAATATGTCGTTTATCCGATTAAGAGTGTAACATGCAAAGTTATGGTATCCTTGTATATTGCTTGTATACTAATTTAGATCCTTTACAAGATACCCAGTTGCAGAAGATGCCAAAAAGGAAGACCGACAGGTCGAATGTACTTGACAAGAAGACGCACCTTGCTAGGTTGAATGTCAGCGAGGGAGGAAAAGTTTTATTGAAACGGTAAGTTTTGGTCTAGAGCTACTGAGCCAGTGTTTGGATTTAACCATCGATTTATCTAAAAGTTTGTTTCTTTATGTTTGGTTTGTTACCAGTGGCGAAGGAAAAATGGAGAGACAGTTTAGAATGAACTGTATCGGTTGTGAGCTTTTTGTTTGTTATCGTGCTGAAGAGAATCTGGAAACAGCGTCTTTCATTTACATTGTTGATGGAGCACTTAGTGCTGTTGCTGCAGAAACCAACCCACAGGTACAATTGGTTTCTTATAATCTTTTCAATTCCAAGATCAAAAACTAGATCACTAATCTGTTGTGGCGGCACACAGGATGCACCAGTACCTCCCTGCATTTCACAACTCGACGGTGGACTTGTTCAGGTTGCAATAGAAGTGGAAGACCGTGCACAACGTTCAGCAATCACAAGTAAAACATAGTATTATGGCACAAAATCTATTTTCTTACTCACTTGACATGGATCTTCGATTAAACAATTGCCATACTCTTTTTTCTCTCTGCAGGGGTAAATGCTGATGATGTTCGTGTGACTGTTGCTGCACCAGCAGCCCGTGGGGAAGCTAACAACGAGCTTCTGGAATTCATGGGAAGGGTACCAAATCAATCCGTTATTAATCACTTTTTAAGATTTATACTCTAGTCACGGCGTTTCATATTTTGTATGTGAAAATGAGGTTTTTTGACCAACGCGACACGACCTCTGTGTTTTTACTCTTTCAGGTTCTTGGTTTAAGGTTGAGCCAGATGACTCTCCAAAGAGGTTGGAATAGCAAATCAAAACTCCTCGTGGTACGTTGATCCTTCCTTTGAGTCTCTTGAGAAGACTTTGTGAAGATTCATCTCTAAAAACTCTTATTGTTTTTCTTAGCTCTAGATGATAAGGTTTTGGCTTTTATACTAATGGCACAAGGACCTCTAATAGTGGTGATCAAAAATAGGTTGTCGCATTGAATGAATAACCCATTCTGATTTTTGTTCCCCTGAACCAGGTCGAGGATTTATCAGCTAGACAAGTGTATGAGAAGCTTCTCGAGGCCGTTGTACCGTAAAAACTGCGGTTTGTGGTTGGTGAACGACATTAGCTGAAATCTCTGCAACTCCTTAGTTAACACCCTTTATTGGTATGAAGAACGAGTTTTCGTATTTTACTTGAGAAAGATAGCTATAAACAAATTGCTTTCTTCTTTGTTTTCATGCTTATGCGACAACTAACTCTTTTTATACAATCCCCTATTGTTAAAAGTTATAATAATCGTCTATACTCTTTAGATTCCTTCAAAACTGATTTATCTATTTCGGACCATTCGAAATTGAAGTCATATGAAAAAAAGTTTGAAAATCTTTATATATATGTCTGCACTAATTTCAAAAACCTGTTATTAAAAACAAATTTTCAGTGTATAATCTGCAGAATAAAACGATCACTATTGCACTAATTAAGCTTAAGAATAAGATATATTTGTGTAGTCCAAAGGTGACTGTACTGTGACATGTTTCACATGTTTCAGTTCTATTTCATCGCTGTATCGGACCAATCGTCACAGACACAGTTAGCTAGTTTGTAATTATATATATCTGCCCCAATCTCTATTTATTAATATTAGAGACATACATATACTTCCAGAAAGTGTTTAATGCGTGACCTATGTCTATCAAACTGATTAATATATTGCATCCACTTCGATAAGACGACATACTGATTTATATTTAATTTTTCTATTCACAAGTAAACTGTGAATCCCACACATATATAATATATTTATTTGATTTAATTTATAAACCACACATTTTACATATTAGTTGGATATTCTACAAGGACATGACTTGATTAATCAATTAATTAAATATACATCGAATCACATTGCTCTCTCCTCTTGATCTTCACCTTTAGCCCACCAGCCATGTGAGCGGTTAGAAGAGGAACAAAGACCGGCCGGTTATTGCAAACCGGTATAATCTTAAACCGACTCAAAACTGAACCAACCACGTATTTCATTTGTGTAAAAGCCATTTCTTTACCTATGCAAACCCTTGGTCCGGCTTGGAAAACCGGAAACTTGAACGAACTCACACTTTTCAAAACCGGTTTTGTACCGTAACTCGGTTCTTCCTCAAACCACCGGTTTGGTTTAAACTCGTCCCAATCTTTACCCCACACCTTCTCCATCCTTCCCATACCGTAAGGGAAATAAGTGACTTTGTCTCCCTTTTTGAGAGGTGTTCCATCTGGCAAAATGTCGTCGTTTGCTGCATGCTTTGAGTCCCAAGCCACTGGTGGGTAAAGCCTCATTGCTTCACACAGACAAGCTTTTGTGTAACTCATCTCTCTCAAATCCTCAAACCCTAACCCTAAAGACCCTTTGTTTCTCAATTCGTCGAGTATCTTCGTCTCCACGTCATCATTTTGACTCAACAACCAAAACAGCCACGTCATCGCTGCCGACGTTGTATCCCTTCCCGCCATAATAAAGCTGATTACACTATCCCTCACGGCTTCTTCCCCGTGGCCAGCGGCGAGAAACCTCGACAGCAGGTCCTGCTTGTCCGACACGTCACCACCGATATCGAGGCTTTTCTTTTTGGCCCGGATGATCTCAGACACAGACAAGTGTACGGTCTTGATGGCTTCTCTCAACCTCTTCTCGCTCCCTACGTTCAAGAAACGCTTTACTTTCCACACGGCGTAAACCGGCTCCGTGGCGCGGCGAGCGCTGATCTCCGCCGCTACATCAAAAGCCTTAACAAGTTCTGGAACGGGTCGGGTCAAATCCAAACAATCCGGATCCCAACCCAACGACACTTTGCATACAACATCGAAAGCAAAGCGCTTCAAAACCTCCTGAAAATCAACCGTCTCTCCACAGTCCACGGCGGAGGAAAGCACCGGAATGAGGCGGTTTTGGACTTCTTCACGGAGGATTTCGAAAGTGAATTCCCTAAGAGAACGCATTGTAAACTCGTGGCTCGCGAGTTTACGCTGTGAGCTCCATAACTCGCCGTCAGAATTAAAGATTCCGCCGCCGAGTAGATCTCCTAGGAGGTCGGTGAAAGGTTTGCCTTTAGGGAAGTTATAAAAATTTGTTTTGAGAATGTGCTCAACGTTTTCAGGGTTTGCAGTGATGATAGTCCGACGACCGAAGAGGAGATCGACGGTGATGGTTTGAGACGGAGAGAGACGGAGGAGATCTGTGTACCATTGGAGAAGACGGTGGCGGTTTTTGTTGAAGGAGAGAATAGAGCCGATGAGTTGGTACGATGTCGGATTAGAGGGTGATGCGGTTTTGGCTTTTAGGGTTTTTGTTGGGAATGAGAAGATTAATACAAACCCTATGATTGGAAATAGGATGAGAATTATTGCGTTGAGCATTTCCATTTTGGATTCTTGGGTTTCTTGTTTGGGTAAGTTAATTATGTTGTTTTGATTTGTGTTCTTGATCTGTAGAGGAACTATTATATATATAGGAGAATAAAAACAGAATAAAAGTTGTGGCTCCGACCATATCACTTCGGTACAGAACACGACATAATTAATAAAGCTTTCTTTCATTTCTTTATTGAAACTTGATTAGTATTTTGAGCGATAAAGCTTTTTCATTTAAGAAGGTTTACCTTAATTAGTATTGTCTCAAGTCGGATCCCAACCCTAATTTTGATTTATAAAAAACAAGTTGTTTTGACTTTTGAGTAAAATGAACAAACACCTTCATTCATTTTTTTTAACAAAATGGAGAAAATGTCATCGTCAAAAGATTAAAAAATTAAAATGGAAAATGTGTAAGCTCGTTTTTCTTTTGTCAAACATATAAGCTACTTTTGTAAAGAACTATTGTATAGATACATATACATTGGACTTGGCCATTATAAATTGGAATTGTTAAGGATTTTGGCTATATTAATAAGAAAATTTGGTATCCTCTTTGATATGATCAAATTAATAAAAGTTACACGTGATCAACAAGTTTATTTGCTTAAACAGTTGGAAGAAATAATCAAGCTAATTAAAACGTTTTTGAAACATATTTTCAGTAAATGTCGACGCAACATGGCAATCACACAGGGACCAAAGAAATGAAGATTGATGTATAATTAAGTTGATTTGGACAAGCCACTACCACCGAACCGGTGGCCAAGTCTCCCGCCAAAACTAATAATAAGAGACATAGACACGGTTCAAACGCTGAAAAGGTTAAACATTTTCATCAACGAAACAATTATAAATATATTTTATACTGTATTTAGTTAAGTGGTCTCTCATCAGAACTTATAAATGTTGCTTGTATTAAAACTTTTTGCCCCTTCCTGGAATAGTAACAGAATCTTTCACTTAAACAACAAACTCTAGTAGTATTAGTTATTCTAATCATTAATTATGTCCAGCCCGTGATGACATAAGTGATGATCTGACAAATAATGAACTTTGATACTTAGGAGATCTTTTTGAATCAAGGGAATCATCAAATAATATATAATACTCAATTACTCAGCATTTGCAATAAATATTATCTTCGTTTCTTAAGGAGTTGATCCGCATATATGCCCAAAGACCAAAGTAAGTAACCAAAACACATTGGAATCTCTTTGCAAGACGAAATTCGAATTCGGACATAAAATTTGATTTGTTTTTAATCTGTGTATCTTTCTAAACAATATTTAAATTTGGATTACAACTAGAACAATATCCTTACAATCGGTTGAGCTACCAACATTTTTGTTGCTATATCTAGTGTCGATAAGTTAGTGAACTATTGAAATCAAGATTACTGTATCTCACTAGCATATATGTTTGTTCTAATATTAATTTAATCACAGTTCTAAATTAAATAAGTGTAATTTCTTTGCGTGCAGACGAATAATTCATTACATGAGGACGACAAAGTATTGGTTGGAGAATCCGCCAATACCAGACATGTGTCGGATAAGATCGAACACGTTGATAAAATTCTTCAGCCGAAATTTGAAACAATTGAATGCACGATTATTATTAACGTTATGTATGTAGAACAACAAATAAAAATACACTTTTTGTGACTACTAGTTCAGTGGATCTTTATCAGTTTTCGTGCACGTGGTTCACGTGGTTTGAAAATCGAGTTTCTTTCATAGAGCAAAAAAGTCGGAACTAGTTCCATTGACTTATTTTTAAGCTCGTGTTGGCTGAAAATCATCCACATTTTAAAAAATAATACAATCTTACCTCTTTGTCTCATCTATACTTTATTTCGTTTTAGATATTTCATATTTATTTGCCTACTCATTAAAAAAATATCTATCTAGTAATCTTTTTTAACTAACTCATTTCATTAAAATAGACGAGAAAGGTATAGTGGTTTATGTATATTGATTATAAAATAAACAAAATGATGCATACATTTCTTTTGTAGTCCGGCGTTAATAATTGATGATATGCGGAGTGAAAAAACGAAAACCAATGGTTAATTAATTAGTTCATATGCAAAATATGGTGAAAATATGTAAGATTGGTGTGAGCCTGTCACGTTGTGACCAGAAAACGGCGCCGTTCGGAGAACTGGCTCCATTAAGTACAAGAGCTCTGAACCAAAAGCATCGCAACGAGTTTCTACTTATTTATTAGAAAATGTCCACAAGTGTCCCATTCTTTGCTTTGATTTGACACACAATTATTTGTCATAACGACATCTACAAAAAAAGAAAGAAAGAGAAGAATTGCCCTTCTTTGAAAGTACTTTCTCTTTCATTTTTCGTTCTCACAACTTCATTTTCACCGTCCAAGAGACTCGTGGTTTTGACTCGCACTAATTTTTATGATGCTTTTGTTTTCATTTTTGAAAGGGAGAAAAGAGAGGTACTATATCAAATAGACATCATTTTACTATCAAGAATAAGAAATTATTTCAATTTTTTTAAAAAATTAATAAATAATTTAGAAATTCAACACTAGCTTTTCACGGTTAAATACTAAAGTCTAATCCATAAAACTAAAATTTTAGCCCCATTTATTTTCTTTTTTCGTTTTATCTCCTAATAACCAAAAATATACAACGGTTGTGTTTGTAATTTTTTCATCAAATCCGCCACAAAAGGATTTTGGTTTCACTTTTTGGTAGGTGAACAGGAATTGAAAATTTGCATGTCTCACTTGCGGGTCAAATGTTGTTTTGCCTTATAATTCTTCTTTGATTTTAAACTATTGACCATAGTGTTGTACTTAATATAGCCAGCCCCAAAGCAATTCCATCACATTTTTAATTAACCAAGACCGCCTGGTTTGGTTTGGTTTGCTTTATCAAAAGATGAAATCCATATTACAAATGTCACCAAACCGGATTCATAAACTAAAGTAGCCTAATTCCTGATAACAAATTCTCCAGATGAGATCAAAAGGATTTGTATTTGATCAAGAACAACAACAATTCTCTCCTATTTGGGAAACCTCTAAAGATACATATATTCACCAGAGCACCCTTCTCAACTTCATTTCAGTTGGCACTCTTCAGACGCGCAATGAGCTCATCCTGCAAAACCAGTCAAGTTCCATAATCAATCAGTGGAACAAGAGCCACGATAAACAAAGAACTGGAAGCAACCCCATACGACAGATTCTTTAAGATACTATTGAGAGTACAAGACTGAGAAGCTGTAAACAATTTTAACAGAGTTTTCAAAAAGAACAGTAGCATATATTGTGACTTGCCTTTCTTCCTTTTGTTGGAAGGCCCTTCTCCTTGAGCATGGCGCGGAGCTTCTCAACGGTCAAAGACTGAAAGTCTCTTTCGCCTGTGCGACTGCTTGATCCTTCTGTGCAGAAGAAATTCATTGTTTAAAGTCCAAGTGACATACGATCTTGAAAATTAAATCAAATAGAATTAAAGGTATAAAGAGATAACCTTGTCTAGATGCATTAGCAGCTCTTTTAGCTGAGCTTCTGTCGTCCAGAGCTCTATTTGCAGCCCTACGAATAAGAAAAAGTAATAGATGAACACACCATTTATGTAGGCAATAAGAAAGATTAGTGATTTTCAGTCAGTAAGATTAGTCACGCAAGGGAGGAAAGAACTAATCACGTGTCGTAGTTACCTCTTTTTAGGACCATCTTCAGCAGTTCCTTTTGAGTCTTTAGAACTAGATTCGCCTTTTTGCTTCTTTAACAAGAGAGATCTGATTAGTATATTTTGCTGGTTTGTTTTGATAAGCTGTCCTTCTGGATATATGACAAACAAAATAAGTTAGGAGTTGTTAGTAAGACAAAATTCTACAGGAAACAAAGACTTATTACTGAAACGCAGCTTATTCTGAAACTGATAATCCTGAGACTCCCAATTACTTTTCCAGTGTAGCCAATTCTCACCCAGAGAGAAAATGAAAAGGAATTGTTTTATGAGATTGCTACAAGAAACTGTCTCTAAGAAAACAACTCGTGGAACAAAACGAAAAAAGAAAAGAATTACCTGGGGGAGATGTGTCATGCTCACAAATGTAGACCCGCAAGCTTCCCTGAAATCTTACACAAAAGAAAGTTACTAAAATGTATGATTAAGCTTTAACAAAGAAGCTATTACTACACAGATAGATGAAACAACTTCAAAAGGAAAGAAACACTCTGAGATCCTGCCAGTCTGCCACATTCACAGGAAAACTAGAACTGAATGATCTTATAAGAAAATAAATTGTAATAAAACTCCAATATGATTGGAAATAAGAGCTACGCATTACTAAATCCAGCTTTTGACAGCAACACATGGATTCAAAGCAGTCGCTTGCCAACGTTACTAAAGTAATTAACAAGATCAATTGTCATGAACTGAAGCAGTATATTATAAGTGAACTCTTGTAATTATCATTACACAATTTGATCACAAATCTCAAAGCTTCAAGCATTTATAGTAAATGGTAAAATTCAAAGTAAAAAGCAGAAACTTTGAGCCTATAGGCACAAAGTGTGGAACCTAAACCTAAAATCAAAATTACAATTCAGACAAGATTTTCTCTGATTTAATTCTACCCAAATTTCAACGATCTGGAACTACAATCAAGATCACTTTGAAGAATTGAAGACGCATACAAAAAGCTAATCACTTTGAAAAACCCAAAATTTCAAAATTCGGAATCCATAATAGACCTTAGAAAACAAAAAAGGCGGGAATGGGTTAGAAAAGTTACCGGATTGGAAGAGACGACGGTAGAAGACAAGAAACCTCGAGACGGGAGGTCAGAAAGGAACTTGGAAGCAGTTTGATCAGAAGAATCGGATGGTTGAGATGATGAAGCCTCCATTGACAAACCACTGATAAACCCTAGCCGAGGAAGACGAACCCAGAAGAGCAAGAGAGGGCGAGAGAGCAAAGAGAGAACAGACAGAAAATCGTTTAGGAACAAAGCGGCACAGAGATGGTCACCGTCCGATTGCGTCTATTGGAGAAAGATATGGGCCTTATTAGGCCTTAAGATGATTAAGTAAGAAGTTAATATATGGGCCTTAATATAATTTATATATACATGTTAAAACGTGGTCTATTCAAAGCTAATATATAGGCCTTATCAGGCCTTAAGATGATTAAGTAAGAAGTTATTATAAGAGACAGAGAACTCAAAGCTACTACAAGCCATGAAATACAAACTCAATATGCCATACATAAGCTCTGATCATTACTAGATTAGGAGCAAGAATCAACAAAAATACAAAGCATAGATTAGAATCTGCACATTTAGATTAATATATAGTTAAGCAAGTCTGCAGTTTTGCTGCAATAACTTATAAGTTAACAGGAAAAATGAAAAAGAGCTTTTTTGTTTTGTTTTGTTTGATCTCTCTCTCTCTCTCGAGTAAGTCATTCGAATCATAGACATATAAGAATCAGACACTTGCAGGGTCGAAATGATGATTAAATCTCTAAGCTTCTGGTTCCATAGCTCAACTGCACAACATTGTACAAATAATCAAAGGTGTGAGTCAAATCAAATAATGGATATCAAAATTGTGTATTTTACAAAGTTTTGTTTATGAATCTAAAGAAATGAGCCAGATGATACTGTAAATTGAGCTTCTTTGATATTATCAATTTTTAGCTTATTTGATGAGAATCAATGAAGATGACACAGAGCAGCAAATTCCTCTAAGACTAATCAAAGCAAGCTCATGAAGAATCTCAATAACCATAGATAATCAATTGCAACAAGCTACATTGCTGAATATTACTAGAATTCACTTACCCTTGGCTATCGAGATTACCATGGCCGCTACTTCCTCCACTTCCATAAGACACATCATCACCACCACCAGCTGAATTCTGCCAAACGCTTTGCCATGCCTGAGAAGGAGGCTGAGCATAAACACCGCTAGGATCCATCGCCGGTCTTCCAATCATCATCCCTCCAGGAACCGCCGGTTGTCCCATCGGTGGATAATAATAAGGAACACCGCTCGCGGCGGGAGCAACCATACCTCCTCCACCAAGAGCCGATGCTGCATCTTCCTCTTCCTTGATCTCTTCCCTAGGAACAATATCAACAAGGAAATCGAAGATATCGGTTCTAGTAATCGCAGCAGCGATATCGTTTTTCTGAAGCGTACGACGTTTGTTCTCTTCAGCGTGAAGCCAAGATCTAATCGTAAGTTCGAGAATGAAAAGCTCACAAGCTTTCGCGAAGAGAATCGGTGCTTCGGCGGAGATCATACGCACATCTTCATCAGCTTTCATGATTTTTTTGATACGAGCTAGAGGGAGCTGATGGTTTTTGAAATCGTTTACCTGTTCGATCTCTTGTCTCTGGTATGTCCAGAACATTTGAAGCTGTTGCTGTTGTTGCTGGAGGAGGTGGTGGTATGTCGCTCCTCCTCCGGTGACTATTGATGCAGATCCAGATGGTGGAGGAGGGATTACGGTTGTGACGGCGGAGCCAGGTGGATAGACGGAGGTTGGTGGTGGTTGCTGGTTGTTGTTGTTGTTGTTATTGTCCATTGGATCTTTGCCTTGTGATTGGATCAAAAGATCAAACTAACGTTTTAGATAGTTTTTGTCATATGGATTGGAGTAATAGTGGATAAGGTAGACAGCGATGTAGCTGATTTCTTTCTATTTTTATTTATCTATAAAAACTATATTATTGATATATATATTATATAGTTTGATTAAAACGACATCGTATTAATAGTTTAGTCAACCGACGCCGTGATAAAGTGTGTTCACGGTGATGCTGCAGAAACAGGTCTCGACGACGACGACGATGACGACACAGGAGCTAGCGATGGAAGGAGAGAAGCAATTGGAAGAAACTATTGAAGCGGCGTTTCAGATAATTTCAGCCATGAATGATGAGCTTTGTAATCCGTCTTTGTGGTCTACTTCAGCTACCCCGAGTTCCGCCGCGACGACGACGGGTTCTAATGGTTCGGCTCTCGTTTCCGCCGATGCGGCTGCGATTGATGGAACATCGCATCATTCGGAATCTGCTGGTGGTGGCGGGGGCGGAGGAAGTGGAAATAGTGTTTTGGATGAGGCGAGTCTTCGGTATAAGAACTCAGTGACTTCGCTTCGTGCTGTTCTTGCTGCGATTCCAAATTCGCAGAAGGTATTGAACATAATGTGATGTTACTAACTATTTCGAGAAGTGTTTTGTTCTGAGTTGTTTCTGGACTGAGGAAATTTTGAATTCCTAGGGTGTTTTGAGATCTTAGATTAGGAAATCTTCGAATCGATAGAGAGTTTAGATGAAGGATCTAATGCTTGTTGAGTGTCTTGTTCTTCACTTGTAGTGAACTTGCTTAATTTTAAATGAGAGCTTTTTTGAGGTTTCATAAATTTGAATTTGTTCATCTATTACAGGCAAAAGCATCTGAAATGCAAAATGGTTTAGGATCTCCTGAAAGTGAAGACGAGATCGAAAAATTGGAGGAGCAAGCCTTAAGTCTCAGAATGGTAAAGCTTTCTGCAATTTCTACATCTCTTTGTTTTCAATCTGATGTTACTACATTGATACACTATTCAGTCTCGAATTCTCTGTACATTTCAACTCACATAGCATTGAATTTGATTCATATTTTCTTGTATAAAGTGTTCTTTCCCACTGTCTAGTGTAAGTGTTTGTATCATTATAGCTTAAGCGGTTCTAGAACCATGGAAATGTTGATAATTTTTTGAATACATTTCAGCCATCTGGTCATTTTGATTTCTATGTTAATAACCTTATGGGAAGTGATTATATTGTTCTTCTCTGTTGGCATTAATAAACGGAAGCTTTTGTTCATGCAGGAGATTGCAAAGAAGAATGTTCATGTTAAAGAACTTATAGATAAACTTCGGGAACTTATAGCAGATATCTCTACATGGCAAAGCCCTTGTTCTGTTTGAGTTTTATTTTTTTGACAATAGTGAGATCAGTTTAGACAAAGATTCTAAGCCTTGTTCTTGAATTACTCCATGTATTAGTTTTAGATATTTGTTATTTTGATATCATGAAGCCAAAAAAATAATCAAAAATGACTTTTGTATATAAAAATATTTCAGACAAAACCTTCAAACCCTGTGTCTGTTTTTCTTTTTTGTTTGTATTGATCTGTTAAAGAAACACTTCTTGTAGTGTTTCTGAGGAATCAATGACCGAATTTTCTGAGAAAAGCCATAAAACCAAGACCAGCTACTAATGCTGCACCAGCCGCAACTCCACTATAAGCAGCAGCCCAAGCGTCTGTCTCTACATACTCCATTGATTCTGCTGATCCTGATGCTCTTCTCCTTCTTCTTCCTTTGCCTTCTCTTGAATCATCCAAATGTAATCTCAGACTCTGCAATTTATAATGATCAAATCAATTCAGAAAGCAAAAGGGGTTTATGGGCAATCTCATGAAGGTTTCATCTTCGACTTTGGTTCTTGTTGCTTATCAACCAAAAGTTTAAAGCAGGAGGAAATCGTTCTTTTTACCTTCCAGCCAATTGATTTTGCATGCTCTATGGCTGCTTGAAGGTCACTATCTGAAGCCAACAACACTTTATCGTGGTCTTCATCTTCATACTGCACATTATAACCATCATTTTAACAATTCAGGGGGTGACAAGAGAAGAATTAGATAATGATTGCATCATAGTCTTTATGTAAAAGAAAATATTTACCAAAATTTGGGGGAAGTTATCTGGATCGATATCATCCCCTACCCTCTGAATGATCGCGGTTATCACCTCTGTCAAACTCCGAGTGTCTGCAAAAAGAACCAATTCAGTTAAGTAAAAGCAAGACTACAACTATTTACTTGATGAATAAAAATCAAAATTATTTTTACCGCTTATGAATCTGTGTTTCCTGTGCTTTTTGTCTTCAATTTTGAAAGAAAATGTATTTGCAAAAGGGAAAGATTTTCCTGTCTCAGCTTCGGAAGCAACCTTCATGGAGCTCTCACTGAAACAAATTGTTCCCCATGTTGTCAACAAAGTCAGCAAAACCAAAGCTTTCTTTGAAAAGAAACTCGATAAATAGTGGAACAAGTAAGACTAGCTAATAACCTTCTCGAGTCCTCATCGTCCTCATTAGGAGACAATGCCATAGCTGAATCCCAAAACTTTTGCATCATTGTGTTTGTCGCCTCATTACCTATTCCCGCAGTAGTTCCAGCCTGAACACATCAAAATAACTACAAGATTGAAACATGTATCTAGAAAAAAGAGAACAGTGGATGTTCTAAACGAAAAAATTTACAGACGGTTCAAGAGATGGGAGTTACTGTGGCAACAGCAGCGTGAGTGACATGGATTACATCGACAACAGCAACTACATCTCCTTCTGCAATCAGAAACCCATTTATGGTTTACATGCGTTTGCCTTTTTAGTTTTTGTAAGACTTTACAATTGAAAAGGTTTCAGAATTCTCACCTTTGTCAGTAACGGGAAGGTGTAAGAATTTTCCCTCGTGCATGATGTGTAGAGCTTCAACAATTGGTGTGTCAACTATCGTAGATTCTGGATTCTGAGTCATAACCTATGCATTAATGAATACGAACAAATGGTTAAATTCAGGAAAAAGGAGCAACTATCACTAAGCTGGAAATAAGAGTCTAAGATGGTTGAATAATACAAGACCCTGGAGACTAATCTTTTAATCTTACCGTTTCCACTAGAGTCTCAGATGGAGGAAGATTTTCAGCCACAACCCGCATCAGTATATCCTTGGAACTAGATAAATGAAAAAACAGAACTCTTGAAAGTTAGTGATAATATATTCAAAAAGAAAGACAGAAGAGTTTAGCCAACGCATAATCTATCTAATAAGTTCGTTAGAACAAATTTCATTTGGTAAATGTGGTTCTCTAGAACAAATTGACCTGTTCTAGTTCATGTAAGGGTCTTTGCAGAAGTAAATAGTCCTATCAGTAAACTAATATTATAGTATCAGAATGAAATTTAGGAGAAACACTTTAGCCGATTAATGAGGATGGATGTAAGGCTTTCAGGATCTATAGGGTAAAGAAGACAAAACTTCAAAGGCTTTCAGAAGGGAGAACTCACGTAAATATCCCTCGAAGCTTGTCCTCGATTATCACGACTGCACAGCTTGATTGGAATTCAACCATCTTCTTTGCTACAGTCAACACTGTGTCAGTTGGTGAGACTTTCAAAACCCTGAACAAACAGCGGTGTTAAGTTAAAACAACAAAAGAGACAGGAAACACTCAATCAAGATTGTAAAAAGAATTTCATTAGAAAAATAAGAGATTACCTACTTTGTATCATCTGGTATAATTGTTGATAAAGAAGGTCTAAACATCCGGTCTCGTAGCGTTTCAATAAAAGTGTTGGGAACTACATGAAAAAATCAACATTTTGGACATTCAAAATAAGAAGCAAACAACAAATGAGATTGCAGCAGTTCCTCGCCTACCTGAAGTGTTTGTCCCCCAACTTTTTTCAACACCTTCAACAGCAGCAGCTATTGCCTTACCTTTCTCAGCAGCCCTCTCCATACGAGCAATTGCATCATACAAACACTTTGCTATATCTAATAAAGCAATAACTTCGCCATTTTCAACAACCGGCAAATGTCTGAATTTTCCTGCAGTAGGTAAGGTTAAGATATAGCCTCATTAAGGATCTAGACACAGCAATCAGATAAACATCAAGTTTCTCTAGCTTAAAAACAATGAGACAAACCTTGGACCATCTTTTGGAGAGCTTCAACAGCAAGTGTTTCTGAGAGAACAAACATTGGGTTCTTCGTCATAACCTTAGATACAGGTGTTTCCTCGACATTAAGTTCCTGTGAAATCACTCTTGTAGCTATGTCCTGAAAATCCAAAAAAGACACACATACACACAGATCAATGAAGTCTCCATTTCCTTCTTCCAATCTGTTTCTAACTTTTTAACTACACTTAGCGAATAGTGGCATACCTTATCAGTAAGAATACCACAAAGCATTTCATTAGAGTCAGTCAACAACAAGGCATCAACTCGTCGTGAAGCCATCCTTTTACAAGCTTCATATATAGTTGTTGTTGCTGGTACTGTAAGTGCTTTCGATAGCCTTAACCGTTTCACAGTCCGCTCGCCTCCTGTTAAACCCCTGCTCCATATACAGATGAGAGAAAAAAGTTAAAACCAAATCACAATAGCTTCAATGGAAAAGAAATAAGGTAAACCTGAGGAGCTAGATGTTCTCTATGAATTGAATACGAGCATAAACTAGGGTTTATATATAAGATTGAGACCCAGCTGAGACTTACAAAGGAGAACGAGAAACAGTAAGAGATCTCCGGCCAGTATCGAGACCTCGTTCGGCCATATCCATGGATTTCTTCTTTCCGTGCAATGACGCAGTCGTAACGGATAAGCTCCGTCTTGGCCCGCCTTGGCTAGCCATATCTACTGTATGATATAGAAAAAATCAAACCCTTGTAATCGTCAACGCTTACGAAATGATTACCAAAATTCGAATAAGGAAAGTTTTTCTGGAATCGAAACTAAACAAAACGCCAAAAAACAAACACTAATAAGAATCAGAAAACTCGTGAAATCAAAGCTATTACCAGGCGGATTCGTCGGGTCAACAAATGGATTCTGGGATTGAAAAAACTGAGCTACACCAAGTTGGGATTAGTTCCGTTTCGTAGATGCTCTCTTCTCTCCTTTCTCAAAATGTTCGTGAGACAGATAACGGCAAGAGAGAAAACGACGATTTGTGAGACGAGAAAGATTACAGAGATTCTCCCGGGAAAGTGACGGGAAAATGTAAGAAAATTAGAAAGCAAGAAATATTCTGTGATTTTTCTCTCTGAAAAACACGTTTTATTTTGCGATTTTCACCCAATCGGATTCTTTGATTTCGATGCTCTGTCGAATTGGACGATCGCTACCTTTTTTTTTTTTGGTCTTTGCTTTTTTTTTTGGGGGGGCAATATATTGATTTCTTATATCTGGTTATTGACACTTATATCCTCAATATTTGAGAACTATGACAAGTGGATCAAAGATTTGTTTCTCATTTGGCAAAGGGTTTTATCGTCATTAGCTATTTATGGTCATTATTACACACGAGTTGATACTTTTTCTGGATTTTATTTTTTATATGTTGATTATTGGATTTGCCTTTTACTCTTTCTTCTTAGCATTTGGATTTTTTTTTTTCCTTTTTTTTGGACAAATTGGATTTCGTCTAAGACAGAAAATTCAAACTGATTTTTTCTTAAAACAGGTTAATTTAATTAGGATATTAAAAGTTCTGTGTTCTATCTGGATAAAAACGTGTAGACTAAAAACAAAATGAAAATAAAATATCCATTCTGTCTCATTTTCAGTTTCTTACAATGTATTTAAGGATTTGTTCCATCCATGGTTGTGAAATCTGTGTGAACCAAAAAAAAAAAAAAAAACAGAAATTTTAATATTCAAACTTTATATTAATTGTTGAATATTTCAATGTTAAAAACAGTGAAATGAATCAATGTCACAACAGTTTTGACCAAAAGGAAAAAGAATTGGTGTCACAACAATTTTGACCAAAAAAAGAAAAGAATTGAGGTCACACTCACAACAATAGTCAATAACCAAAGCTACTTTAGCTTCATGGATATGGACCAAACATAAGTTATGAATTATAATACTGGGCCGAAAACTCAAAGCCCATATGTATAAGATTCACGTTGTTCGAAATCTTTTCCCACTAAACAATAATTTTATAATTAAACCTAAAGTATGTCCACGTGGATACCATCAATTGGTTCACCACAGCATTAGCTTTCACATCACACGAGAAGCTTCGTCTCTAACTAAAACCAAAAATACTCCAGCTCCTTCACCACTCTCTATTTCTCTCTCCAAATTCATTTCTTCTCTCTTTAAGACAAGAAGTTATGGCGGATTGGGGCCCAGTGTTGATCGCCGTGATCCTCTTCGTAGTTCTATCGCCGGGGCTTCTTTTCCAGATTCCGGCGGGAGGTCGAGTTGTCGAATTCGGTAATATGCAGACGAGTGGCGCTTCGATTCTCGTTCACGCCATCATTTTCTTTGGTCTCATCACTATCTTTACCATCGCCATAAACGTCCACATCTATTCCGGTTAACTGTTTAGCCAGACAAACCGGTGCTGCTTGGTTTTATTTCAATTTGATTGTAAGGTCTGGATTTGTTTTGTTTGTAACATTTTCGGATTTGTGAATATAATCAAAATTTCACCAAATGATACAACATCCAGTTTTGTTTTTGAATCTGGTATCAATCTGTAGAGTTTGTTTGGGATCTGGTTTAATTTGGTTTTCAAATGCTACTTGACACCTAATGTACATCCACCTAATAAGTGAAACGACGACGTTTTACTATTATTGGGCCTGTGGTCCGTTAAAAAGCCCAATATGCTGTATCTCGTTTAATTTCAGGTGAATCTTTCGACGACCACTCTCTCTCTTTTCCTCTTTGCAAATCCTTGAAGAAATCCAAAATCCATAGCAATGGCGACTTCGATAGCTCGATTGTCTCGGAGAGGAGTCACTTCTAACCTGATCCGTCGTTGCTTCGCTGCGGAAGCGGCGTTGGCGAGGAAGACAGAGTTACCTAAACCGCAATTCACGGTGTCGCCGTCGACGGATCGTGTGAAATGGGACTACAGAGGCCAACGACAGATCATTCCTTTGGGACAGTGGCTTCCGAAGGTAGCCGTTGATGCTTACGTGGCACCCAACGTTGTGCTGGCTGGTCAGGTCACAGTCTGGGACGGCTCGTCTGTTTGGAACGGTGCCGTTTTGCGCGGCGATCTCAACAAAATCACTGTTGGATTCTGCTCGAATGTACAGGAACGGTGTGTTGTTCATGCCGCCTGGTCTTCCCCAACAGGTTATTGCTTCCTTCCTTCCATTTTCAAAAAAAATTGTGTTCTGATTATCCAATTTTTTGTATGGAATCAAGACAATGTTGATTGGGATTTAGGGGTTTTCATTGTCCATTTTCAGTTATGAAAAGCTTATTGAAGAGTCGAGAACTTATATGGACAATTAAGTAAATTGGTTCTGCATAATAGTGTTCTCTCGAGTACAGATTTTCTTGCTTGAAGAATCGTCCAGTGAACTGTGGCTGTGGCTATTGTTCTTACTCTTTTGAGCATAATGAGTTTTAACTTCGCCGATTATGTGTGTGGAAACGTGTTGTTCTTTAGGTGATTAGCATTACAGGAATCAAGAAACTAACTGAAGATTGAGCTTAATATTGAGAGTTGAATAGATTAGCGTAGTACCACACACGATCATCTTGTGTAGTAGTAGGAAGTTTCTTAGCAGAAATTTGGGAACAATGTCTCGATAAAAGGATTTTGGTTTTTTTAATGACTTATGCAAGGATTTGGTTTTCTGGTCACTCGTGACTGGAAGTGGGATGCAATGGTGATAAAGCTGTATCACATGGATGTGAACTTGTTTTTGCTCCAAGGTTTAGACAAGGGAAGTTTTCAAGTAAAAACATTTGAAGAGTGACCATTCTGGTTTGATAGGGTCTGCTGAATTTTATTTGACCCGGAACAGTATCTATTCAACTTGTCACATTGATGAAACTATTTGTTTATCTTTCAAGGCTAAATTTATATCTTGGTTCTTTTTTTACATCACAAATTTGATTCTGGGGTATCTATTTTAAAATTTCAGGATTACCAGCAGCGACAATAATCGACAGGTATGTGACAGTAGGTGCCTACAGTCTTCTGAGATCATGTACCATCGAACCAGAGTGCATCATCGGTCAACACTCAATACTAATGGAAGGCTCACTGGTTGAGACCCGGTCAATCTTGGAAGCGGGTTCAGTTGTGCCGCCAGGAAGAAGGATCCCATCAGGTGAACTATGGGGAGGCAATCCAGCAAGATTCATTAGAACCCTAACCAACGAAGAAACCCTAGAGATCCCAAAACTCGCTGTAGCCATCAACCACTTAAGCGGAGATTACTTCTCTGAGTTCCTACCTTACTCAACTGTCTACTTAGAGGTAGAGAAGTTCAAGAAGTCCCTTGGGATCGCCGTTTAGAAGCTTCATCTTTTTCGTGATTCACTTTCATGTGTTTATCTATCATATGAGGTCTTTCTCTCTGCATATTGCAATAAGTAGCTGATGAACATCAAAACAAGTCCGGCTCTCTTTTTTGGTTCTAAAACGTTTGTCATTTCGTTTTTTGGGTTCTTTGTAAAATTCCATTTAAAACTGATTTTGGCTGAATATTGTCTGAATGATAATGGCGACGACTTCTGGTTTTGTTGTTGTGAGCAATTAAACAAAACAAATAACTAAACTAAATGGTTTTTCGTTATTTGGGATCACTAAAAGGAACATTGTGTAGAAGAATTAATTATACAGGACTTGTGACGTTTTATTTGACAGAATGAAGAACGTAGGTCAAACTAAAATTATGTAATGGAATTTACTCAATATGGGTTACATTTTGAAAATCTTTAAAATTCTTCCGTTGCTTGTAGGTTATAAACATATAACTCATGTCTAATTAATTCGTAAATCAACACCCTTTTGTTCTCACTCTATAAATTCAAAGTTCCTGCACATAACCAAATCATCAAAGTGAAAAGAAGCAAGAAAAATAAGAAAGAGATAAGATTAATAAGAGATGGAAAGCAAAGCAAGAGTTATTGCCTCCTTAGTCCTAGTTGTAGTTAACTTATCATTCTCTTAATAAGCATAAAACAAACAGACACCTTAATATTAAGATGTATACGAGACAATAAGATATACCGAACTATAAACGTGAAGAAATCTTTGGATGCTCACTTCTTTCTTTTCCTCTCCCTCCTCCAAGATTAAGCTGCGTCCGATTTCACCATCGCAGAATATACCGCCAAACGGTAACTCCGGGAAGTTCTCTAAAAACGGTGAGCTGTCTGCGTTTGGACAACCAAAGAAGGAATCACCGCGACAGCTACCGACGAAAGCAAAACCTCCAACGACTTCCGGTTTATTCGGCTTAGACTTGAGATTTCTAAGTTGAGCAGAAACATCATTTAGTGCTGCTTCAGCCACTTTGAGATCAGGGAGGTATACTTGGAATTGGTCGCCGGTTTTGATTCCGGCACCATCAACTAAAAGATCCTGATCGTCAGATCTGAGTAAGCAAACCAAAAAAAAAAAAACTTAGATGGGTCAAAAGGGACAGATTCATGTTATGATACTTGTTGATCCGATCGTTACCCATTCACTTGATGAAATACAAGGGAGGACATGATTTTTGGCTTCTCCTCCAAACCAATTGAGTATTTTCTACGTTTTATTACTCCGAGGTATGAATCATTCTCCCAGATATAGTTTTCTAGCTGCAAATTTCAAGTCAGTTAAGTAACCAAACTGATTTCAGGATTAGATAAAAGATTGGCTTCAGATGCTTACAATATTATCTATGTCATCTAGAATTTGATCGCCATCAAGAACCTCTGCTTCTCCTCTTCTTTTGGCAGTCAGAAGCGTCGAAGGACAACTAGGGCCGAGGCTAACATTGACATTAGCCGCCTTGTACCTCAGATCAACCGATGACATTCCATTTGATATTGCAGTGTCAAACTGAATTCTTTCAGCCTCTGCTTCATTTAGTTCAACAAGTTGAGTAAAATGAAAAGAAGAGATTTTAATCGGAAACACATAACCAGCACAACATGAAAGAACGATGCTGAAATATTTAACCTAGCATAGTAAAGATAAAGTGTGTCTCTCGATGTACTGTAGTTTTTTAAGAAACTAATATTAAAACCACGGAAACTTACGAGCAGGTCTGTGTCTATCTCTTGCAAATATTAAGCCAGCGAGAACTCTGATATCATCTTTCTGCAACTGAACATTTCTTGGTTCATTACCACGTTTATGTAAAAACTCGCCAATTTGACCACCCACAATAACAGTCTCAGCAGGCATGGCATAATCTGCAATGCAAACAAGCTTCATTAACAAGTTTTCAGGCACCGTAATTTCTATATATTACCAAAATGGTAGTTATGTTTTTCAGATTCTAGCCAGAGCAAAATAAGTGAAAATAAGAGGTAGGCAACCTAGACAACCAACCAACAAAATAAAAATGTTTCAAGAAATATTTGTTTTGTCTTAATAGATTTTTTCACTTGTCACGAAGTAACATTGAAAAGATGTACCATAAGGCAGTACTCATACCCAGTTTGTGAAGAACAGGTTCTGTGGCATGAGTATCCTCCTACAAATTCACCAATGAAGCATGAATAGACAAGAAAATAGTCATAAAACTGAATATAGTCCAAAAGTAAAACAGAAAAGGAAGCCAGAGAAGTAGAGTTCACCGCAAAGAGTATAAGACATGCTGGTGCAGCAGCATGACCTGAAACCATGGACATATAATTTCTAATATCCATCACAAATTTGTCTTCCATTTCTGCTCCAGATTCCTGCAAAAAAAAATAGTAACAAGCTGTTCACTTAAATTGTCTTCTATTATGACCTCATTTCTTTAAATGTTGTAAGCAAATGAATCAAATTCACTGGAAACAAAAACAATCTAGCCAGTGGACAAGCTTATGAAAGAAAATCACCATCGAACCAACCAACTAGATAGTTTTATAATTCAGAACATTGATGTAGTGAATTATTACCCCTTTAGCCTGAATTACAGGAATAATGTCGACTTTCATTCCTGGTAAGTAGCCAATCGTCAACAGTATAGCAAAATTTGCAACATCGAACAATTCATCATCACTTGTGGAATGCAGTCTGACCTGTAAACGTAATATAACACGAACATAAGCTAAAAAAACTTAGAGAAACAAAAATCCACAATACTTAACGATAAGAAAACAATAAAACCTCTCCAGCCTTGTCATTGCATGCTTCCTTTCCTAAGATTCCAGTAACAACAGATACAATGATAGGAACCCTTGATCCCACTCTTTCTGTTATCTACATCATGTGCATTACAATGAGTGTAAGGAACTTAAAAATAGACTCTTTAGAAATAATAACAAACAGATGAAATAGAAAGAAGAACCAAACCAGTGTCAAAGTTTCTTCCATGTTCCCACATGTAATGTTTGCGATCACAAACTGTGGTCGAATTGGCTCAGACAAAACCTTATCAAGTACTTCTTCTCCAGCTCTCTGTTTACCAAATTCAAAAGTTTCATTCTTTAGGAAGAACACATACTAGACATTACAATTGGCCAAGCCTTGTGAAGAGCTCTAAGAACTAGCATGAAGAGAAGTTTTGAGTTTTTTTTTCGATCTGGAAAATCAAAATTCAACTAAACAGGAAACTTACAAGTTGATCAGGATTACGAGAGAAAGCAGATATCATTTTGGGGCGAGAGAGAATTCGATTGCAGACGCTGCTCCAGAATCGGTTAACACATGAAGCGAAAGCAAACGATTTTGCCGGCAATCTCAAGAGAATGTTGTGGAGAAGGTCTTCGTTCATGGCGGCGATTGGAACCATATCAGCCATATCTGTCTTCATCTTCTTTGAGTTCTCGCTCTTTCCCTTTGTCGTCATCTCCTTCTTTGTCAGAGACACTTCCGCCATGAGAGTTACAAATTTTCTTATTTTTCTCTTCGGCGAATTTATTTGGGCCTTTTGTTTGTTAAAAAAATAAAAGTTACATTGGGCTTTATCAAAAGAATAGGCCCATTATCTTAAACCGCGTCTCTCTTAAAATGCCCAGATTGATTTTTTTTTCATACATTCCGGTCCTTTAATCGGTTATCTATTTGTCTGTACTGTTCGTAAACTATGAATTTGTAGTTGAAAATTATTCGGACATCATTGACAAAAGAAAAGAAAAGAAGAAACCCACAAAATTTGAGATAAGAAATCTTATCTTTAATATGTCACACTGTACTTGTTTTGGATATAGACACAAAGTATCTTCTTCTTTTTGTTTATCATCTTTAATTTTATTTTATTTTCCTGAAAAAACGAAGAATCTTTTTCCAATCTCAACATTTTGTTACATTAATGTATTATTGAGTTTTTCAAAAAGAGAGCTACGGAAAAGGCGACCAGCGACCGCCCTCGTTAGTACATGTTGGATGGTAGTATTTCATCGTATTATTCAACTTCATATCCGGTGACCTATGTTATGCCGTAAAAAAAAGATCACGTGTAAAAATATATGGTATTTAAAAATCTATAGTTTATGCCGCGTCACTTTCACCATGTAATAATTTACAAATCTATGACTAGAAGATTAGTTAACATTTTAAGTTTGGTTATAGAACTCAAACATACATTCTTTGTTATTATTGTGATTTGTGAGAGATGGGGTCTAGTATGCAATTAGTAAACCACTTATGTATATCTTGACTGTTGCTGATTGATTATACGCCTATTCCATTGGAGATTTTTCTTCTCCTTAATTGCTAGAATATACTTGTATATATACAGAGAGAGAGAGGAGTTTGGAAGAAAAAAAAAGACTGTTTTTGATTTTTGATCACAACGCGAAAGACAGTAGCATATACCAAAGCTTTTTTTCATAAGTTTTAACTTTCAATTTTTAGACATGTAGTACGGTTGAGGGATCGTAATAAGAACCTAAAACGTAATCGATATTCGAGGCCAATACGTTCCTTTATCGGATTAGAAATATAACTCGAGGAGATTATACCAAAACACATGCATGTATCATGTGTGAGCAAATTATCGTTTATCCAATGTATCAGGAGATTATATATCTTTCTTTTTTTTCGCGTAAAAGAAACGTTTTCTATGATCATCTATTTTGTAAATTGAACATATAATTCATTAAAAATCACCATGTGATTGTACAGTTTTCAAAACCGTGAAACCAAATTTTATTTTTATTTCTGGAATTTTTTCATATATTTAGTAAAAAATAAAACGCACAAAACAAATATAGTAATTTTAATTCATGAGTCTTCAAAAGCAATCTAATTGTGGTGCGGTGGTACGAATATTTTCTTACAACAAAATCCACTTTTGTTTCTGGCAAAAGGGTACTTATGTAATTATAGCGCTATTGAAACAAAAACATCTGTTAGATTAGACTGTTTATTAACGCCAACAACTTACTCCGTTAACAACGAGGTGGGCACAAAGCAAGAATGACGTGTAAGGAGGTAAAAAACAAAAGCCAACAAAAACGGCCGTTACGTCATTATTACTGATGACGTGTCAGCGTCAGCTATTGGATTCGTTTGTCTCTCTGCCAGAAAAAAGCATTTAATTTTTACCAGATCCATCATTTATATCACTGCCATTAAAAGGAGACAAAAGATATGAACATTGTAACAGATTGTGTATATTTTATTTATTTCATCAAACAGGATATTAATTTTGTTGAGTATATATATACCGGTTCTAGTCATACCAATTTAACCATATAAATTGGAAATTAATTTCACCTATCAACTAGAAATTTTAAAGTTTCTTCCAATGTGGGTAGAAGTAACATGGTAAAATGCATAATAACTAAATTAAAACATGGTGAAGACAGAAAAAAAAAAAAATAACTAAATGAACTTCGATTTTACTAGTATTTACCAAAAATAATTAAAGTTTTCACGGATGTGTTCAGTTTTGACTATTGTATCAGCTTTAATCACGAATGTGTTTGGGGTTTGACTATTTAATCAGCTTTAAGTATCATCATTTGACCTTTTCACTGTTTTACTGCTACCAATAAGATTTTAGCAATTTGTACCATATGAGAGAATCATATGAGCACTTACTTTTTTATTCTTTTCTTTTTTGGTTTAAATATTAGTACTCACTTACAACAGTTTCTAATTTTTTTAGCTATTGATAAATTTCCATAATTGGATTAGCAATTGTTATTCTCTTTATAATTTCATGTGTTTTAGTAATATGGAGTATTATGTGATATGTGAGGGAAAAAAATCAAAAGAGGGAGAGGAAAAGAAAAGAAAAGATAGATACTCTTTTAATACAAATGTAAGTCGAGAGAAAGAGAAGAATCCAAGTCGGCAGTTCCATGTGTAAGCCTCGGGAACACAAATATTTGTCCCACAGTGCGATCCCAAAGTTCATGCCCCACACGTGTGAAGTCCTACTTGGCGCCACGTCAGTATTTAATGCATGGGAAAATTGAGGTGGTAACTGATGATGTTAATATCCTCTCGATTATTGCTTGAAGATGTCTCACTCGATAGTGAAACTTGTTGATGTAATATCACAGTTTTTTATCTTACCAGTTACGACTAGCCAGTGTTTCGCTCACTTGTTTTGGAGATGACCAAATTTTTAGAATAAAACTTACAACAAACTCGCTTTTCTTAGACTAGACTCAATTATATATCTTATAGTTTATCCAAAAATGAGTTTATACATGCTGTCAATTGTAATTAATGGTCATATTGACTAAAACGAAAATACGTTTGATTAACTTTTCAAGATAACCAATCAACTATCGTCACTTACTTTCATGTAACGGAATTTACCTAACGTCATTTGATTTCTCATCGTTTTCAACCAATAACACAACCTGGTCCAGCTAATAAACTCATTTGTTTTTTTTTGTTGTAACTTTTTCTCTTTAGAAACTCATCGGTCTATACTCTTGATCTAAGTGGTATTGTTATTCTAGGCAAGAAATCAATTATATTGAACAAACATCTTATCACGCACAATCCGGTCGCGATGAAAGAAGTTTCTACTTCTAGTTGAGGCCGTCCTAAATCAATTCGAATACGTATTTTAGATCAATATTTGGAATGCAAAAAAAAAAATGACGGAGGGAGTATAAAGAACCCATATTTAATTTGTAGACTAGTCTATATATCTTCCTCATATCTTAGTGATTTGCTATGAATCTTTCAATTGTAAGACCAAATGTGTTCAAAATAGTGTTTAATCTGTATAGTATATGTATACATTAGAAAGAAATATACGTACATGTATATATATATATATGCATTAAAAGATGTGCTTTATGAATTAAGGTAAAATATGTGAAATTATGTCAACATTATTCTTCCCTTTTAGGGTGTATTTTAAAACAGAAGCTCATTGGTACTTTAGGTTTAGCATAGGCTATAGGTTTTAGTTGTTATCGAGAATGCCGTGTTTACTTCATCATGAACATCTCATGTTAACAACATGCATTTTAAGTTCTTCAAAAAAAAAAAAAAAAAAAACATATGCATTTTAAGTCTTTGTAAAGAGATGTAACATTGTTTATGTTATCTTTAATCAATTAAATACGAAGTTATAATTTACATATGAAAGGTAAAAATAAAGAAAGGTAAAAATAGTAATCAATAAAATAGAGTTATTTTGATCAATTATGCTGAAATTTCATGAAATATGTGAGAAATACATCTATTGGACAATCCACTAACTGTCAATCTCGAGAATTAGAATCGTGCTTTGACAGTTTTAACTATATATAGAGAAACACAAATGGCGTGAGTTTTAGGTTTATATTTTGACTGATACATTACTAAACAAAAATATTAAATTAAGTACTAAAATAATAAATGAGTGAAGTAATATTAGATTCACGTATAAGTCATGTCTAAAAGGGAATAAAACAAAATAATTTACATTTCTTTTCAGATCTTGAGGTCCACAGTTCCACCTTCGTACCAACACCCAAGTGGTTCTTTAGAGAGAGAGAGATTTATAAGCTTCTCTTTGGGCATTACAATTTTTTTTGTGAACATAGAAACACTCAAAACTTCAAACCAAAAAAAATAAATGGGAGAGGTTCAAGAAAATCCTAAACTCTTATATCAGCTTTTCAAATCTCCATGAATAATATTAACAAATTTGTTCTGATCTATTTTATTTTATTTTTGGTATCAGGAAGAGAAGAAACCAGAAGCAGCAGAGGAAAAGAAAATGGAAGAGAAGAAACCAGAAGAGAAAAAAGAAGGAGAAGACAAGAAAGTGGATGCTGAGAAAAAAGGAGAAGATTCTGACAAGAAGCCTCAAGAAGGAGAATCTAACAAAGATTCCAAAGAAGATTCTGCTCCGGCGGCGCCTGAGGCTCCAGCACCGCCTCCTCCGCCGCAAGAGGTTGTTCTTAAGGTTTACATGCACTGTGAAGGATGTGCTAGAAAAGTCCGCCGTTGTCTCAAAGGCTTCGAAGGTATGTATTAAAAACAGATATGTGTAGAGAAAAAAAAAAGAATTAATTGATTTATATAATTTTGCAATTCCACACAAATCTTTTGGTTTACATTTTTAAAAATATAAAAAATTCAGTTTTCCATAGAATAGTTTCGGAAACAATTTTTTAAAGATGATTAATTATATTGTGGCTTTATTTTAAAAATATACAATAAACACAATTATCTTGTATTCTTTCCAGCATCCTATGTCAATTGCTGTAACTGGATATATCTTGTTTCTGTCAACTATAGTTTTTTTGGTTAATCTCGTATCTAAGTATAGTTAATATTCGTCATATAATTTGTGTGTAGGGCCACATAAAGTTTTGGTTATGCTTTAGTATTATAGCTTTTGTTTTTTAAAAACACTCAAACTAGAAATTCTGTTTTTGGGTAAAAATGGTAAAGCTAATGGTTTATAAAAAAAATATATAACTTTGGAATTTTGGTTGAATTAATCAATTAGGAGTGGAAGATGTGATGACTGATTGTAAAACGGGGAAAGTGGTGGTGAAAGGTGAGAAAGCTGATCCATTGAAAGTATTAGCTAGAGTTCAGAGGAAGACCCACCGTCAAGTTCAGCTTCTGTCTCCGATTCCTCCTCCGCCTCCGCCGCCGGAGAAGAAAGCAGAGGAGGATAAACCCATTGTGGAAGAGAAGAAAGTGGAGGTAACTTTGTTTTTAGTGGTCTAAAAGCTTTCACCTTCTTTATTGGTAAAAAATAAAATCATATTTTTAATTTGTTGTGTTTACTGAATTTGACATTACAACCAAAAAAGAAAAGAAAAAGGAGTTTTTTTTCGTTGCTTTTTAGGATATTGGTATGAATATTCATTTTATTCTCTATTATTCTATTTAGGGTACGAGTCATTAATTAAATTACTTATTATTTAATTAAAAAGAGAATATTCTCTTTGCAGTGATTTCACATGGGGTGTATTGGTAGGATTTGGTTATATCTTATTTGATGGTTTTATGAACGTAGAACTTCTTATATTTGTGTATGTGGAAATTTGTGTTAAAGTTATGATTTTATTAATTTTGCGGCGAAAATTTTGGAACAGCCTCCGGTGGTTGTGACGGTGGTTCTTAAGGTTCACATGCACTGTGAAGCTTGTGCGACAGAGATCAAGAAACGGATCATGAGAATGAAAGGTTAGTTTTCACCAAACTTTAGATTATCTTTCGTTAGTAGTTGCATCAAATTTGGTCCATACAATTTCAAATCAGGATCATATTGCTTCGACTTTAAAATACACGCACACGTGTTATTTATTTATTTTATACACAAATTACATTATTTATTGACAGCATATGTAATGTTTATATGATTTTGTTCCAATTATATGTAGTGGGGTCAGTGTGTATTCGGTCCTTCACTTTGATAGTATACTAACTGAAATTTTCTTACTCATTGTTGTTTGACATAAATAATTTGTAGGAGTGGAATCTGCTGAATCCGACTTAAAGAGTTCTCAAGTGACGGTGAAAGGAGTTTTTGAACCACAAAAGCTTGTAGAATACGTTTATAAGCGAACCGGAAAACATGCTGCGATCATGAAAATCGACCCACCGCCTCCACCACCACCTGAGGAGGCGGCTGCGGCAGCGGAAGGAGAGAAGAAGGAAGAAGAAAAGGGAGAAGGAGAATCCAAAGGCGAAGAAGGGAAGGATGATAAGGCGAAGACGGACGAAGAAAAGAAAGAAGGGGATGGTGGTAAAGGGGAAGGCGAAGCAGCGGATAATGGCGGTGGGGAGGAAGAAGGCAAAGTTGTGGAGGTGAGAAAGATAGAGAATCCTTATTACTACTACTATTACCAACCACCGCGTGTGGCGATTCCGCCTATGGAAATGCCGCCACACGCTTATCCGCCTCAATTGTTCAGCGACGAGAATCCAAATGCATGTACTGTAATGTAACAAAGAAAAACGCAAATGCTATAAAGGGTATAATGGGGAATATTTTGAACAATTTTGATGAAGTGGGTACATGGCATTTGCTGTCTCTCATAGCATGTGGTTTCTTTCTAATGTGTTTGTGCAGCTCTTTTCTTTTAACTGTAATTTACATTTTAAAAAACTCGCAACACGAGTTATTTTTAATGGCTATATATAAACAATAAAATAATAAATTTACTCTTACTTATCTTGTAGAATACATAGTAAATAAATAAATCTTCATAAATAGCTAGAAAATCAAATATTTGGGAGAAGGAAGAGTATGGTTTGTTTTTTTCATGCACTAATTTTTTTAAGTTTCTTATACATATATATTTATATCTGGTCAATATCAACAAAATTAAAAGTCATTGTTGAGTGTTAATTACTAAAGAGTTAGTTAAGTTACTCGTGTACTTGAGTTCTAAGTCACCATTTACATGCAGTGTTTGTTTGGCACACTAAATGCATTATTACCCTTTACCAAACTTGTTCAATATACAGATTTGGACCATCATTTGGTAATATCAAATCAATAACATTGTTACACTCCAATGATATTAACTCAATAGCTATGTACATAGGTTACTGATTAGTTGGAAACTTGTGGAGAAACAGTAATGTTTATATTTATAGTTGTTAAAAATAAACATGTGGAGTATAACCTACCAGTATAAACCTTTTACACTCTAAAACTCCCAAGATAAATGAAAAACGTTGTTTAGGTGAATTATCTATGAAATTATTACTAGTTAGGTGAAACACTATTTTCTTGCCGCTAAAAAAAGGCTGGTCCATTTATTGTGAGAATAAAGTTAATGAAAATGCTGCCTTATCTTAAAACATGCCATTGGTGTTTGTCAATTGTGTTATGATTAGTAGTTTAGTACTATTTTTTTTTCTTTTTTGTTGGATCAAAAGTATATGATTATTCTCTCTGGATTAATTTTATGTCCATCATGTGTTGTTAGAAACTAAATGGTGGCACGTAGTATCAATCAAATCATGAAAAACAAATTAATTAAGAATCCTATGTTTTCATTTTTCTCATTTTGATGTTTCAGACACTATTAAAAACCCACATTAACATTACAAACTACTAAACTACAAACCTAAGTAAACAAATCACAAAATAAAGTTTTTGAACACAAAACCTAATAAATACTGTTTTGGCATACCACTATCTAGTAGGTCTGATTTATAATTTAAAAAAAATAAAAATGAAATTCCTCTGACAATAGTTCTTAAAAAAAACACACACAAGATCTAAAGGTTCTCAATTCGCCGCGCGTTAAGGACACGTGCAAAGAGCTGGTGACGTCTTGGCATCGTAAGCGCGAGAAGAAAGAACATTCTATTCCAGCGAACGTAAGTAGACCCCAGAACTCACACTCGCTCAGGGAAGCGCGTGGAGGGTGGAGTAACAGAGAGAGAGAGCCGTGATGTGACGGTGTTAATAACACGTGGATCCCACGTGATGGGTCCGTGCCATCTCTGAGGACGTACAGTTTTTTTTTTCTTTTTTTTTGGGTTATGAATGAATGAGAGAGCCCACGTGACCCGCCACCACTTCCTCTATTCCTGTGCTTTCGTACTCAACTTTTGTCGCTTCTTTTTTTGGACTCACCGTTTTTTTTAATAATTACTCGATTCCTCTTCGAAACAAACAAATTTTTAAAGAAAAAATAGTACGTTACTCTCTCTTTTTTAAAAAAAATATTTTTTCAATACAATAAAAGTACATTACTCTTTACTTTTTTCTTTACTAGAGAAACGTAATATTACTCTGTTTTTTTTTTTTTTTTAATAACTAGGAAAAAGAAAAGAATATCCCGTTTTTTTAACTCTCTTGGAACAAACTAAATATGAAAACAAGGAATACAGTAGAAAGTTATTATTCAATAAATGAAGACAACAAATAAAAAGAGAGAAGTTAATATCCAATGTCGGTAGCTCATTTATACGATCAAGTTGAAATCTGGCGGTTACTAAGATCAAAACTATTAGCCAGAGTAAAAAAGTAGTCATCAACCAAAACATTTGGTTAAGACATGAAGTACTCAAAATTAATCAATCGTTATTTGATCGCAATGGTAAAATCATGGCGTGTACTCTACTAATTTATATTAATGAGATTGTCATATCATTGAATGAGTTTAATCTTGCATAACGTATGTTATCTGACTTATAATGATCGCAATTGTATTTTTGTTTGAAAAGATCTTTAAGTTGGTGCAATTATAGACTGTATAGTTTAGTTTCAGATTTGTAGCTAAAAATTATATGTTCCAGTTATCTTGTGAGTTTATTAAAATTACACCATACACAAATTTTACTTGTTAATATTTTATTAACAGTCTTCTTTTCATACAAAGAGAAAAAGAGAGAAAAAAGTAAAAGAGTGGATGAGTTATGGTATTTATTAATTTGTTGGTCCATTTTCTTCTTCTTTCTGTTAACCTTTGGGACCATGCCTACAACAATGTCGAAATCATGTTGACACGTAGAGACGCATACATATACGTTTCAAATAACGTCTTGTTTGCATGTACGTATACGTATAAACGTAGAGATAACTAATAGTTTTATGTATACGTAACCGACGCAATTGTAGTTGCATACTTGCATATAACAAACAAATTAATGGCCACCAGGCATGCTTCGGTTGATTTCTTTGAGAACACTTGTTGCATCAACGAGATAATGTCTTTAATAAAATCGATATTCAAAAAAGAATCAGTAATCGCTATATTCCCTAGCATTCTTAACAGTGTCTATCATTCAAAATCTTACTCTTTAAATGTTAGTAGTTTAGTCGATTCGAAAAATATGTGTATCATTTGGAAAAAAAGTAACAAATCCGTTTTGACCGCTAATCCAAATATATCTACTGACAAAAAGTTACAATTTTTTCTGTTGTAGAAAAAGAATGATAATAACAACGTTGTTATCATATTGAGACACTTGACCGGTTATCATTAAACTAGTTTAGGTTTGATTGCGACCGAACCGTATTTGAATCGACCATTTAACCCGATCACTAAAAGTGTTGGGACCATCACTATCTTTTTGATACATTTACCGGAATTTCATAAAACTCTAAAACTAGTTTATACATCGATCCCCATTACCAATAATTTGTTTCAATTATTTTCCGACTTTTAATTTTGGCGCCAACTGCCAAGCAAATAATATATTCTCCTCTCATTGTCAACTTATACGTATAATTCTTATCATTATTTCTTCAAATTTATCCCATTCTATTTGGACTACGACTCTGGTATTATTTAATTTGTTCGCATTACATTCTCTATATTTTGAGAATAAATATTTATATATAACGAGCCATTCACGCATCAAAAGATCTGCACGACTGAACCATACTGAAGATTTTAATCCAAAATCTATAATGTTTTAGATTACAAGGTTTTGACCTTAGATGATAAACTTGATGGATGCATATATAGAACAACTTAGATAGTTAGATTAGATAAAAAAAGCCAACCTTTAGATCTTGACATTTAGCCGTCTCACATTTTCGAGATAAGATCAGAAAATGAAAAGTATAAAGACGTACGTAATCCTATAAAGCATTATTATTATTTTCCTTTGTATTATCTGGCTTTTAATTATGTTTGCAAACTACAAATGAATTTTGATTAATACAATAGATTTTAACATGCAAATGTAAACACAAAAAAAAAGAAGCCGAAAGGCTAACGTACACACAGAAAAAGTATGTAGGCCCATAATATAGAAAACTATAGAAGATGATGTTATACCACAATTTGTTTGTTAAAGTCTACTCAGTTAACGAGTTCAATATGTGAATACTAATAAACGCAGCAGTGCACAATAATGCAGAAATGTAGGTCTTGTGACAGAAGAAAACAAATCATATAAATTTATCTGTCGAAAATGATAACATGATTTCGATTTTTATCAAGAATTTTGTTGAGATTTAGACATGAGCCAAAATCTTTAGAACAATCATTAATATAATACTTTTGAAATAAAGAAAGTAAACTTTTTCTAACAAAAGAAATTTTGATAAGAAAGTTCTTTAAATCCCATCACTTAGTGGGTGTAAAGGCAAAGAAGCATAGATAGATCATATGGATGGCTGAAGATGACCTAGTAGTGTGTGCTACGATGTAGCATTACACATAGAGGGCAAATTTCTTTATTCTTTTTACTCGTTTCAACTTTCAAAGTATTTATTTTATGTCTAATGGCCCAAATGGTCCATATTTAAATGGCCTCTTTATCTCGATGTAACCTGACTTCGGAAGAAACTAGTGTACAACAATTAGTTAGGCATCATCAAACGTTTGGAGTAGATTAGTCGAAGAATAACATGCTTTTTCTTGTTATTCTTTTTAATATTTATTTCATTAAAAATCATAAATATGGCATTTAGGCAAGAAAAATCTTTGGACATATTCATTTACCGATTTGATTAATCGGGACCCCATATGATTTTGCCTACTATATATAGGACCAATATCTAAAATCTGAAACGTTAATTTTTAGAACAGAAGAAAAACGAATGGATGACTTTGTTGTATTTTTGTGTCAAAAAAAAAAAAAAAAAGGCTTTACTGTATTTTAAAAGGAAACTACCGAAAGAACATTACACTGTATTTTTTCCTAACCAAACAAGACTCGAGTTAAAAATTCGATCGGCCAGGAAAAAAAAAGAAAAAGACTCGACAACACTCAAATCAAACAAAACTTTTCAATTCCCGACCCTTGTATTTTTCGACAATCGTTGAATATGCGTCATCAAATCAAATTGAAAAAGATGTATAAAACCGGAAATCTATCGGCACTAAATAAAAACCGGAAATACTTTTACAAACTTTTTAATTATATATATCAATTATTTTTTAAATTGGTATTATTATTCTTTAAAACATAAAACGACGTCGTTTACAACTTAATAAAACTGTTAACGTTGACTTGAATCTGTTAAATTGACCTGTCAGTTAACTTAACAACGTGTCTTATTTGGTCGAGTCAATAAAAATTAAAGATTTAATTGGAAAATCAACTAAAATTGAGAATTTAATTCACCAAACCCAAAGTTGATACTTTATTTCACCATTTTTAGTAAACTGATGATTTTCTTGACATTTTTCTTATATAATAACCTTTGTTTTTTTATTTTTCTGTTCAGCAATAATAACATTTGTTTTATTATCTTAAAATACAAGTTCATAAGAAAACTTTACAACACCTAATCTACTTTTTGACTTTAAAATTACTTAAAAATGCAGAACTGGAATCACCAAAGGTAAAATACTCGGTTTAGTTGAACCAGGAGGAAGTAATACCTAAGCAGGTATAGATGACGTTGAGTCTTCACACTGTTTCACAAGCTTTTAGTTGAGTACTGGATCAAGGGGACAGAACAACAACTGGATTTAAGCTTGAGGATGTTCTTGAAGAAGATTTGATTCTGTCCAAGAGTAACCGAGCATCGGTTAGCGAACATCCCTGATTCATTTCGATAGCTACTGGATATTGCGACGATCTGTTCATTTCTACCACCATTATTCCCTGCAGTAACATAAAAATGAACATTTTGAAAAAAACTAGTCTTCCGAAGTATGGTCTTCATATCCAGTCCTAAGCCTAGTTTCTAGATTCAACTTATGTCTGAAAGTAACTTATGTTTGATGTATCTGATCATATAACAAAGACAGTCTAAAACTGATATGTTAGGAAACACAAGTTAGCAGGTTTTACCTCAAAGTCAGCGAGAAACAACTGGAAGCGTTTCAGTTTCTCTTTCATCATGGCATTTAGTGATGTTGGAGCTGACGAGGAAAGAGCAGCTGTGACTTCCATGGATGAATGTCCTATCCTTTTTTGTACAACCTGCAGAGGGGATGACATGGACCTGATGGGTGATCTTCATTCTAATACATCAAATTCATTGCGAAATGAGGGATGGGACTCACGTCGTTATGGAGCAAAATCTCACAGATGAGACTACCATCATCAACATAGCATAGAAGCTCATACGTAGACTGTTGCTTGAACTGGAATTTCTTCACTCCAGTTAGAAAGCACTGCAAAAAATGAATACTTTAATAACAAGAGTTGAAATCATCATTGATTGAAGACTGAGAGTGCTTTAATTAGTGGTGTTAGTAGTACCTTGATCCTTCCTTGAACAAAATGTATGGTATCTTTCATAACTGCCCATTTTTGAGACAACTCGGCTAAGTATGTGAAAGGTTTCTCTGTATTTGTAGACAGCACAGAAGGGCCTTCCAAATCGACAACCATATTACTGAATTCTGCTGCTACACCGCCTGAATCTGAACCATATATATGAGTCGTTGTATCCCTTACACGACCAGTGTCAATATGCATTTCTTCAACAAATGAAGTCACGTTAGATGTTTGATCCAATGAATTTCCGCCAACGTTGTTGGCAAAAGATCTTGCACCACTGCAGGCACCACTGCAGCTAGTACCAGTACCAGCTGTGGATGCTGCTCGGTGAATGTTACTAGAAGTTGAATGTATATCAGAAAACGTTCTTTCCCCGTGCGCAGAAGCAGTATCAATCTGCATATGCTCAACCCTTGAAACAGTAGCTCCCACATTGGTAGAAGCAAGAGGTTCATCCATCGCCCGTGAACTATTGTGAGTTCTCGTTACATGTACGGGTATGCCTGCCATAAGTGGTTTGTTCAAAAGAGAGTTAATAGCCACTAATAATCTCAAAAGAAAGTGGTCATCTCACGTTCCAGAAAGTATTCAAGGACAGACATCATTTTCTCAGAAAGACACCAAAAACGTTTTTAATGTTGTAACTCGGCTATGGTGAAGTAAGAAAAGATCATAGGAAACACAGAACGAACCATGATTGTGCTCTAGTATGTTATAATTTATGATAATAAGCTAAAAAATGGGAATAGTCTGTTTCCTTTGATTCAAAATCTTCACTTATCCACTTTCCTGTGATGGAACAAATAATTACTCTGGTTCAGGGTTGACAGTAATGAACACTTTGACTAGTTTTGTGAACTCTACTTTTGAAACATGCAGCTACTCTTTTTGTTGACATGTAATTTTTTCTGAACAAGAAGATTAATGTAGAAACTCCCCTACCTTGATTGGCTTGAGTGTGACTAGCATTGCCCGAGGCAGAACTATTTACATGATTACCAGTATCATGTACATGATTACCAGTATCATTGCCATTTAGCGACCACGCAGCTAGAGTTGCTCTGGTTGTTAAAGAAGGAACCACTCCTACCCTTGTTCTGCAAAAGTTAAAATCAAATAAAAACTTTGACAAGAAGGGTAAAATTTACAACTGCAAATAGAAAAGACAGTTAGTAGTATGTATGTTATAAACTGTTTTAACGCGATAAAATGCAACATCTTTCAACAGAAACCAATCCAAATGCAGAATTCACTAAACGAGTACATTGTCAGGCATACTCCAAACCAGTCTCTATTCTCAAGATCAAAGAAGCTGTAGCCAAAGAAATCGGTGAAACACACTGGTTGCAAATAATCTTTCCAACTGAAGAGACATACATCATGACACAAATTTCGAATATGAAGTGAGGGGGAGAAACAAAAGCTGGAGAAATATCGAATTTTGAACAATGTAAACCAATCTTTGAATAAATCTAACCTTTTTCCTCTTGGAGGTTTGTTTACTTCAACAACCAGACGCTTTCGTGCTTCTTCTAGTTCTTCAACCATCCCTCCTAAAACTTCTACAATCTCAGGTACTAGCATTAAAAGCCCATGCCGAACTTGTACACTAGATACAACAATCTGCATTTAGCTGTTCTAGTCAGTACTTGTACTAAAAACACAGACATGTATAAATAATCTTAAAGGCTGTACAATGGCCTTAGAACAAATATTCATACAATTTTCACAACTACAATCCTCAACAAGAAACACACACCTTTAAACCAGCAGGAGCCAAGACTTGAAGATCTTTAATAGGCCTGTATTCCATACCAAAAACGCGTTGAACACCATCTGTCATAGACAGCTTAAGGCACCTCTTAAGCCCTGCATTAGCATTCTCATACCTCCCTTTGAGTGGGCAGCCAATGTTAACAATCTCATCAACCTAAATTTGAAAAATTTAAGCAAAAATGTTCAGCCAAAATCACACATTGCGCAATTATATATACAGTGTAAAAACCAAACAATCAAATAACCTGCAGAACAAACGGACCAGCGAGTTCTATACGATTCATAGACGCAACGTTCGGAGGAAGAACACCACCTCCGCATAAATTCATATCGAAAAACATAAACTGCTCGAAGCAATGCTTAGCTTTAGCTGCAACATCGAGGTAGGAAAATTGTGGAATTGAAGTTTCAAGTCCTGAAAGACAAGATACCCACCACTCCCTCTTCAATTTAATCCCCATTCGAGAAAGAACCTCACTGATCGGCGATTCATAGTCATTGCCGCTCACTGACTCCGACGGATAAACCGGATACGGTGTAGGAATACTAGAATCCGGCGGTGTAGGCTGGGGATTACCAAAAACGTCGATAATCTCAACTTCCGATATAGCGATTCTCTCACCGGGATTAGGGTTAGAATTCGACGATACTGAGGTTTCCGGTTGTATAGATGAAGCAATACCAAAGCTCTGAACAGAATCACCAACTCCGCTTGTTCCAGTTTCATCTTCTTCTTCTTCGTCGGAGGAGTACCGGAGTTGCAGGCGCCGTCTACGCATTTCTTCGCCGGCGAAATTTAGGGAATTTTATTGGTTTTCCCTCCAAAATCAATTTTCTATTTTGCTTTTTTTTTTGAAAAAGTTTGTTTAGAAGCCAGAACGCAATTGGGCTCATTAGGAGGAAAATGGGGCCTGTTATAAAATTGGGCCGAGTTTTGTTGTATGTATGTATATGTGTATGTATATAAATTTGGGTTTAGTTTTGCCGCGAGCTGAATTTGGTGAAAATATTTGGGGGTGACGAAAAGAGCCCGCCTTTGTGTTCTAATTTTTGGTACCAGAATTTTTGAAAATCCCCAAATTTTTTTGTTTCTCTTCTTCATAATCGTTGAATTAGGGTTTT
Organism: Arabidopsis thaliana; assembly: GCF_000001735.4. Taxonomy (NCBI): domain Eukaryota; kingdom Viridiplantae; phylum Streptophyta; class Magnoliopsida; order Brassicales; family Brassicaceae; genus Arabidopsis; species Arabidopsis thaliana. The sequence continues at coordinate 25,444,717 of NC_003076.8, forward strand.
ACAATTTCGAGTTTCCCCAAATCTGAAATTTGAGTTTTTTTTTTTCTTGACTTTTCACGTTTTGATTCGCCTGTTGTTTGGGTTTGAAATGGCGACTGAAACCCTAGATGAGAAGACACCGGAAGTGAATTCTCCGGCGAAGGAGGAAATTGATGTTGTTCCGAAGGAGGAGAAGGAGGTAGAGAAAGAAAAAGTGGATTCGCCGAGAATTGGCGAAGCGGAGGAGGAGAAGAAGGAAGATGAAGAAGAGGGTGAAGCGAAAGAAGGAGAATTGGGTGAGAAAGATAAAGAAGACGATGTAGAAAGTGAGGAGGAAGAAGAAGAAGAAGAAGGAAGTGGAAGTAAGAAATCGTCGGAGAAGGAAACGGTGACTCCGACTAGTGAGAGACCAACGAGGGAGAGAAAGAAGGTTGAGCGTTTCTCGTTGTCGACTCCTATGCGGGCTCCACCGAGCAAGTCCGTTTCAATTGAAAAGGTAGCTTGATGGAACTTTTGTTTGTCTTTCTTATTTGTCTTTATGAGAATTGGATCAATTAGTTATGGTTTTTTGTTGTAGGGTCGTGGAACACCTCTCAGAGAAATTCCAAATGGTATGTATGAGAATCAATTTCGATTTGTGGTTGTTTTGATTGAAGTCTTGTGAATTTGTGATGTGTAGATCTAATTGTTGTTAATCAGAACGATGAACAATCTTGGCTGGTTGGCACATCTTAGATCTAGAAGATGAGATAGCTATTGTGAGATTTTTCCTGTCTGTGTTGGCATGATTATAGATAGAACCATTTCATTAGAAAAGCTTGGGCTTTTGGTCTACTTGGATACTATTACTTCTACCAATTTGATACCTATAGTCTGACTTTCTGATGGAATATCACTATTAGTCTATTAACTTGCTGTCTGTGATTTGCTTAATTTTGCTGTGGAGAAATACTCATACTCTGCACTGTTGTTGATAAGAAGATGAGATTTTTTTTTTCTTTCTTTCTTTCTCTTGTTTGTTTGTTTAGCTTGAGGGTGAAAATTTTAGTTATTTTGATAAAGACTTGTTTACATTTATTTTTGATTAGAAAGTTGTCTGATAATTTTTGCTGTTTCAGTGGCTCATAAACTATCGAAGAGAAAAGCTGATGACAACCTGATGTTACTACACACCATTCTTTTTGGGAAGAAAGCAAAGGTGCGCTAAAAGTTGCTCTTATATTCCACATATGGTAGTTATGTTTCACTTGCAAGCTTCTGTCTCTGTTAGTATGGATGTCGTCTCGGAATTTTCATTGTTTCTTTGCCAGAGTGCATAGCTACTTAAAAAGCGTTTTGTGAAAATTTCTCTACAGGCACAGATGGTTAAGAGAAACATTGGTCAATTTTCTGGCTTTGCCTGGTCAGAGAAAGAGGTATAACCCATTTCAAGTTTATTTTGTTACAGGGATGTGTATGCTGTTGTCCCTGGTGTTGAAACTTTTATTTAAATGTTTCTTAGGAGGAGAAGCAGAGAGCACGAATAAAAGAGAAGATTGACAAATGCGTAAAAGAAAAATTGATTGTTTTTTGTGATGTGCTTGATATCCCTATAAGCAGAAGTAACGTGAAAAAAGTAAGTGATAAGAAGATGTAGTCTATCTATTTATTGCACCTTGTTCTATATTCTAAGAAATCCTCTATCCTGATACTGCCAGGAAGAACTAGCTGTCAAAGTGCTTGAATTTTTGGAATCTCCCAAGGAAACTAGAGATGTTATAATTGCTGATCAAGAAAAGGTATTATTGGAATCAGTACATTATTGTTCTACATGTTCATTCTCAATGGGAGCACTGAATTCATTTTTAGCAGGCGAAAAAGCGCAAGAGTACACCAAAAAGGGGGAAATCTGGAGAATCTTCGGACACCCCTGCCAAGGTTTGTACTTTGTTATTATCTCAATTCTCTTATTTGCATTCATTGCCTGCTACTGGCGCCTTTATAGCTTGTTTTTCTTTTATTTTCCTCATATGACTGGTGTGAATTTTGATTTTAAATGTTTGGTTGGATTACCGTCATTCGCATGAATTATTATATGCTTTCTCATCTATGTGACTTGATTTATTAGTTGTTGACCATGGGTTGTACAAATATCCCTGTTTTGTTACTACGCAGAGGAAAAGGCAAACTAAAAAGCGAGATCTTCCATCTGACACGGAAGAAGGCAAGGATGAGGGAGATGCTGACTCTGAAGGAACTAATGATCCTCATGAAGAAGATGATGCAGCGCCAGAGGAAGAAAGTGACCATGAAAAGACTGACACTGACGATGAGAAAGATGAAGTAGAGGTTGAGAAACCATCCAAGAAGAAAAGCTCATCGAAAAAGACTGTAGAGGAGAGTTCAGGGTCCAAAGGTAAGGATAAGCAACCTTCTGCCAAAGGTTCTGCAAGATCTGGGGAAAAGTCCTCCAAACAAATTGCTAAGTCAACTTCATCCCCAGCTAAGAAGCAAAAAGTTGATCACGTTGAGTCTTCTAAAGAGAAAAGCAAGAAACAGCCGAGTAAGCCACAGGCTAAGGGATCTAAAGAGAAAGGTTAGAACCATTCTCAGCTGCTTCTGAGGCTTAGCCTCGTTCGATTTATGTTTTATATGAAATCATCCTATTTGTTTTTGAAGCTGATTATTTATATTTGTTCTCCTCTATCATGGATTGGAAACAGGAAAAGCCACTAAGAAAGGCAAAGCCAAAGCAGAGCCCACCAGAAAAGAGATGCTTGAAGTGGTGTCCAAAATTCTGAAGGAAGTAGACTTCAATACGGTAAGATGGTTTGATTTTCCCAAGTCCAAATACAATGTAATGGTTTAAAAAACTTGAATAGATGTTCTCATACACTTTTTTTTTCTTAATAACAGGCAACACTATCAGATATTCTGCAGAAGCTAAGTATGTTATTGGATTTTGCTTTTATTATCTATTTCGCAATTCAAATGTACAAGGAGCTTTTTGGTAACATATGCTGTTTGTGATAACGTCAGGTGACCATTTTGGTGTCGAGCTGTCGCATAGAAAACCAGAGGTGAAGGATGTTATCACAGAGGCCATAAATGCAATGACTGATGATGAAGAAGAAGATGAAGAGGAAGAAGCTGAGGCAGGAAGTGACAAAGAAAAGGAAGAAGTAAAAGGAGAGGAAGAAGAGGAAAAAGCTGAGGCTGAAAGTGACAAAGAGAAGGAAAAAGAAGAGCCAAAGGATTGAGGTTAAGAGTTTCGTTTTCCTTCGTTCAAAATCTAATGTGAAGGAAAGCAAAACTGACACAACTTTTGTGTGAACCAGAGCAAGTGAAAGTGTGTCGAATCTGTACTTTTGTACTGTGTAATCTCTATAGTCTGACTCTCATTATGTAGTTTTAAGTGTCTTTTACTTGTGTAGCTGTTACCTGTTACCTGTTAGGTTTTCTAATCCTTGTTTTATTTGATAGCCAGATACTTTAGGGAATTTTACTTCTTCTTTTCTTGGGTTTAATTTAAGACATATTCGTATATTTCATTTAATTCTGTTATCTGATTTGTGAGATCATGAAAACGAATGTTGAACTTGAAACTTGAGTGGGTTCAGAAAAACTACTCTGTATTAAAAATCCCAGTGTCACATGATAATGATCCTTCAGTAAAGGTAGACATAGCTTTTTTGCAGTGTGATATGCACAAATACAATCTATATTTTTATGTAAAAGATATATTTCTTTGAAAGTACTTATAAAAATATGTTTTTCATAAAAAAAATTATATGTAATTCTGAAAGTATGTGATATGCACAAGCACAACCTATATTTCCTACATTCAAATTCGGGTTTTTCTTGACGCCAAGTTACATTCAATTATCAATAATAGGGCTAGTTCAACTAATGCTATTTATTTATACAATCCACCCACTACTAAATCTCAATCTCCAAGGATCTTTATATATTAATAAGAAAAGCTACTATCCAAATGCGACCTTGTTCGTGAAGTGTTTGGTTTATAATTTGGTGGCTTAAGACTATAGCCCACCATTGACCCAAAAAAAGAAAGGAAAATTAATAGTAGACTATATAGCTACCAACTCCCTATAATTTACCTTGAAATTAAACCAGCTTTGTATTTTTTTAATAGAAGTCAGGGCTCTACAGTTTCATTTTAAACTTTTTTTTTTGTTATATTACATCCTGCAGGTTAGTTGTAATTTGTAAACGTAATCAACATAATAAAACCATTTACATAGACTGATTAAAGTTGATTCCATTTGATAATATTTAGCTATTTATATATCAATCAACCACCAGCTCTTAAATATATGTATTCAAATTGTTTTGTTGACTCTTTTTGCTACACTTTAAATTTGAATCTAGAATGTTGTCCTGAAACAAAAATCTGTGGATTGAACAAAATTATACACCAGGTAAAATTTTGAAGTTTTTAAAAGCAGGATCACATACTCCTAATTTTAGATTGGATAGATCTAGTATAAAAATATGAAGTTTTTTTCCCAAAAAATAATAATACCATTTAGCTCTTAATTAAATGCATGCAAACTAAAGATAAAAAGAGGAATTATTTTAACCATTCTAACTCGTCACAACATGCCTAATCATTCCAGGTTAATTTTAGAGTTTTCAAATCGTCATATTAACATGTGATCCTGAAGACTCTTCTCTTCTTTCTTCTACCATTAGCTGAAATCTTTACTTGTACCACAATTAACCTCAAACCCTAGCCCCTAAATCCCCCTAGAAATCAATCCATCCTCAGTTCTCCAAAAAGATATCTTTGGTTTTTCTTCACTGACAAAACCCCTAAAAATGGCCGACTCATTCGAGCTAATTGTAACCCGAAAAGAACCTGTTCTCGTCTCTCCAGCCTCCGAAACTCCAAAAGGTCTCCATTATCTCTCAAATCTCGATCAAAACATCGCCATCATTGTCAAAACATTCTACTACTTCAAATCAAACTCAAGATCCAACGAAGAATCCTATGAAGTCATCAAGAAGTCACTCTCCGAGGTTCTCGTTCACTACTATCCTGCCGCAGGGAGACTCACGATCAGTCCTGAAGGAAAGATCGCTGTGGATTGCACCGGAGAAGGAGTTGTAGTGGTGGAAGCTGAGGCCAATTGTGGGATAGAGAAGATAAAGAAGGCTATATCGGAGATTGATCAACCAGAGACTCTTGAAAAGTTGGTTTACGACGTTCCCGGTGCTCGGAATATTCTCGAGATTCCTCCAGTGGTTGTTCAGGTGAGGGGTTGATCGATTGATATTATGTTTTGCTTGCTGTTTTGTGTGAGTGAACGAACATGACCTATACTGGATTTGGTCCGATATTGGTTTCAAATAACTATATTATATAGTAGAATTAGATTAATATTGATTTTTTAATTATGCATGTACGTATAAATACGCTAATTAGTAAGAAAGAAAAAGATCCATACTATTATTCACTACAAAATACATAAATTTCATAACTTTTAATTCAAAAGTATTTATATTGGAACATATCCTAATTGACGTTTTTCCAAGATTGTTGTGTGATTGTCGACAAAATAAATTTTGGACATACTCGTTTTTTTTTGGGCAGTACATTCGAGTAAATACGATTGAAGAAATCATGCATTTTTAGTTGATCGAATACATTGTATACGATGCTTCCATACAAATTTTGGTTTGTTTGTTAGGTGACAAATTTCAAGTGTGGAGGGTTCGTGCTAGGACTAGGCATGAACCACAATATGTTCGATGGTATCGCAGCCATGGAGTTCCTCAACTCTTGGGCCGAGACGGCTCGTGGCCTTCCTCTCTCCGTTCCACCTTTCTTGGACCGCACACTTCTCCGACCACGAACCCCACCAAAGATCGAATTCCCACACAACGAGTTCGAGGACCTCGAAGACATCTCCGGCACCGGAAAACTCTACTCCGACGAGAAACTCGTCTACAAATCCTTCCTCTTCGGACCCGAAAAACTCGAGAGGCTTAAGATCATGGCAGAGACGAGATCCACGACTTTTCAAACCCTAACCGGGTTTCTGTGGAGAGCTCGTTGTCAAGCCTTAGGGCTTAAACCTGATCAACGGATCAAGCTTCTCTTTGCTGCAGATGGAAGGTCGAGATTCGTTCCGGAACTTCCTAAAGGATATTCCGGTAACGGGATTGTGTTCACTTATTGCGTTACAACGGCAGGTGAAGTGACTTTAAACCCTCTTTCTCATTCAGTGTGTTTGGTCAAAAGAGCCGTTGAAATGGTCAACGACGGTTTCATGAGGTCAGCGATTGATTACTTTGAGGTGACTCGAGCTAGGCCGAGCCTAACGGCAACACTTCTGATCACGTCGTGGGCAAAACTGTCGTTTCATACTAAGGATTTCGGTTGGGGTGAACCGGTTGTATCTGGACCGGTCGGTTTACCTGAGAAGGAAGTGATTCTGTTTCTGCCATGTGGTAGTGACACGAAGAGTATCAATGTGCTGCTTGGACTTCCTGGCTCGGCTATGAAAGTGTTCCAAGGGATTATGGATATATGAATCATTAAAATTATTTATGGTTTAATGTTTGAATTTAAATTAACTATGATTTAAAAAGCAAATAATGATGATATATCAATTACGTGTTTGTGGTCGTATGAAATATTGTTCGTCGGTGGAGCAAAAATGTAACTAAGATGTTAAAGTATCAAGTTTAATAAAGAAAGCTATTGTGTTTACTAAAATGTTGTTTGGTAAGAGCTCAAATCTTTGATTTTCTTCTTACAATACTTTTTCTGACATAGAGATCAATTACAACCTACAAGTCACACCTTACAAAATAAACTTATCACACATAGCAAAAATATTATCACGAAAATTAAATCGTTAGAATTGTCTTTTTTTGATCAACGATTTGTCTAAATTCTGAAATTTTATGGTTAAAAGAAAAAAATCATTTGTAAGATTATTTTTACATAAACCAAAATAGTAAAGCTTTATATTCGATCGTATTTGAGTAACAATTTTTAAATTTCACACAAATTCCATGCTTTTGAAAAGCACCAAATTTAAACGTATCATAAATCAATTTAACCCAATATTTTAAAATAAATTAAAATATTTGACTTGACTTTCGTATTCGGGTCGGATCCACCCGGATTTGACAAATAAAAACCCGGTGGTTGGCCATCGCCTTATCTTGTTGACTCTTCTTCAATCATAAGCCCACCCACTTCGATTACCAACTCCGACCGCCAGAGACAGCGAGTTTCAGATCAAAGATGTCGGCGACGCTTACAGGATCGGGAACTGCTTTGGGGTTTTCGTGTTCCTCGAAGATCTCGAAAAGAGTTTCTTCTTCACCAGCTTCTAACCGATGCTGCATCAAGATGTCTGTTTCCGTCGACGAGAAGAAGAAAAGTTTCAGTCTTCAGAAATCTGAGGAAGCTTTCAATGCTGCTAAGGTAAATTGATTTCGTCCCACCGATACTTTTTGATTCTGGTTGAAAATTTTCGGAAAAGATCAGATTTTGATGGACTTGACTGAATCATGCCTCTGTTTTGCGCATAGAAATGTGATTCTGAATGTTGAACAAATGGTGTCTTTTTCATGATAGAATCTAATGCCTGGAGGTGTGAATTCCCCTGTTCGAGCATTCAAATCCGTTGGTGGACAACCTGTTTTGATTGATTCTGTTAAAGGCTCAAAAATGTGGGACATTGATGGAAATGAGTATATTGACTACGTTGGCTCTTGGGGACCTGCTATTATTGGCCATGCTGATGACGAGGTTCTTGCGGCTCTAGCTGAGACGATGAAGAAAGGAACAAGCTTTGGTGCTCCTTGTCTCTTGGAGAATGTTTTAGCTGAGATGGTTATATCAGCTGTTCCCAGCATTGAAATGGTTCGGTTTGTTAATTCTGGTACTGAAGCGTGTATGGGTGTGCTTCGTCTTGCCAGAGCTTTCACTAACAAAGAGAAGTTCATTAAGTTTGAAGGGTGTTATCACGGTCATGCTAACGCCTTCCTTGTTAAAGCTGGTAGTGGTGTTGCCACTTTGGGGCTACCGGACTCTCCAGGTGTCCCTAAAGCAGCTACTTCAGATACTTTAACAGCTCCGTACAATGATCTTGAAGCTGTTGAGAAGCTCTTTGCTGCGCATAAAGGGGAGATTTCTGCGGTAATTCTCGAACCTGTTGTTGGTAACTCCGGATTCATCCCTCCTACTCCGGAATTCATCAACGGTTTACGCCAGCTTACTAAAGACAATGGTGTTCTTCTCATCTTCGATGAAGTCATGACTGGATTTCGTCTAGCCTATGGTGGAGCCCAAGAATACTTTGGAATCACGCCTGATCTAACTACTCTTGGTAAAATTATTGGTGGGGGTCTTCCCGTGGGAGCATACGGTGGTAGACGTGATATTATGGAGATGGTAAGATCTGGCTCTAGACCTTTAACAAGCTTCAAAACTAGGGGTGGCCATGTACCAATGTTGCTATTCTTTTTTTTTTTTTGTAGGTTGCTCCCGCTGGACCAATGTACCAAGCCGGGACTCTAAGTGGTAATCCGCTGGCAATGACTGCAGGGATTCACACGCTGAAGCGGCTAAAGCAGGCAGGAACATATGAGTATTTAGACAAGATCACGAAGGAACTAACCAACGGAATCTTAGAAGCCGGAAAGAAAACCGGGCATCCAATGTGCGGGGGTTACATAAGCGGTATGTTTGGATTCTTTTTCGCAGAAGGACCGGTTTACAACTTTGCAGACTCAAAGAAGAGCGACACAGAGAAGTTTGGTAGGTTTTTCAGGGGAATGTTGGAAGAAGGTGTTTACTTTGCACCGTCTCAGTTTGAGGCCGGGTTTACGAGCTTGGCTCACACTCCCGAGGATATACAGTTAACAATTGCTGCGGCTGAGAGGGTACTGAGTAGGATCTAGAATGTTCCCAACCCTGAGTCTAGTTTCACAATCTTCATGTTTTGGGGACGATGTGTATGGTTTGATGAGCGGATGGAATAATTCTTGTGTAGTGAGTTGAATTTTGTTTCATCAGTAGAGCTTGAGATTTTTTGTATTTTAAGATCATCTGTTAATGTAATGGTTTTATGTTATCTCCTAAAGAAATATTGCTTTTAATACCAAACCGATTTGCCTTTCCGATTATTTCTGAGTACTATGAAGAATTCAGAAATGCATATAGATGGATGAAAATCGCATTGCTACTCAAATCGACATATCGCAGCAATGTTTTGGAATGAGTTTTGGATGTCTTTAGCTTGCTGAAACTAAATATATTTGAGAGCGTCAAGGTGGTGTAGCTATTGCAGGATATTGATTGGACCTAAATCTCTCTGTTGAAACCAAACAATTTCCTTAGAGAACAAGAAAGAAGAAGTGGATGATAAGGATTGGGTTTTAAGAATTCAGGAGTAAAATTGTAATCTAATCTCTCCATTTTTGTTAGTTTTGTACATTTTAAGTAGTCATGCTATATGTTGGAAAAAAGGAGTAGCCATGCTATATACCTAATTTATACAAACAATTGTGCTACAACTATTAAGCACAGTTTTTGTAGAAATATGTGTTATTATTAATGAATGATTCAAACATGATTTTTCAACATGTGATTGATGTAACCTTTTTTTGTTGGCAGCCTTGTGATTGAGGTAACCGTTGACAAAAAAGCTCAATTACCTAATCTTATCAAGAATAGAATGATAATTTCAAAGGAGAAAAAGGGCTATTCGAAAATCAAAAGCACAATGACACAAACGTTTTTTTTTTTTGTAATATTTGATAAAGGGATCGGATCTGAATACGGGAGTATGTGTTTACTTTGGTGGTGGTGATGTTTTGAGTATACTATTTGTTTTTTGTTTTTTTTTGATAGGAACAGTTTACCCTATTCAGACAAGACATGTGACAAATACACAATCAACAACAACGTTGTAAACCGGGACTAGCCGTGTCCACTCATTACAATCTTTATATTCACTACTCTAGCTCACAATTAAACCTTATTGTCACCATTATTTCCAGCGACCATTATGGAAGTTGAGAGAGATCAACACATTTCTCCACCATCTCTTATGGCCAAGACGATCCCTATCATCGATCTAAGCAATCTTGACGAAGAGCTAGTGGCACATGCGGTGGTGAAAGGGAGTGAAGAGTGGGGCATTTTTCACGTGGTTAATCACGGAATCCCGATGGATTTGATACAGCGGTTGAAGGACGTTGGTACACAGTTCTTCGAGCTCCCGGAGACGGAGAAGAAAGCCGTAGCAAAACAAGATGGCTCCAAAGACTTCGAAGGTTACACGACGAATCTCAAGTATGTAAAAGGTGAGGTTTGGACCGAGAATCTTTTTCACAGAATCTGGCCACCGACGTGTATCAATTTTGATTACTGGCCCAAGAATCCTCCTCAATACAGGTACTACTAATCTTTGGCTACAAATGGTTGTCTTCTGTCTAGTTAATTAGGGGAAAAATACCAAAGAATGAATCGTTTATTTATCTAACTATTTACGTTGAATATGAAAGGAACAAACGTACCGAAAATAAGCAAATTTAGTGGAAATAAAATGAGTCGGATAAATTTCGGTTTGAGTGGTTTGTCAATGATTGATTATAGGAATAGTTGAATGATTTAGTAATAGTAATATTTGAGCTAAATAAAATTGTTAGGATAAGAAGTTAAGAACTCTAACACCTTAATTATATTAAGAGGCTGCTTTAAGCAGATTTGTGTTTTTTTGTTTTGTTTCAGTTATAATATAAACACGTTAAATATGTATAGCAGAAACTTTTAATACTATGAAAATGTGAAAAAATTGATGAATATTTTTGAATAAAAAAAGAAAACAGATCACATTTTCAAAACATGAATACCTGAAAATGTATACAGTTCATCATATGTATTACTTATTTTTTTGTATCTAATTCATTATAGGGAAGTGATTGAGGAGTACACAAAGGAGACTAAGAAGCTATCCGAGAGGATTTTAGGGTATTTATCAGAGGGATTAGGGTTACCAAGTGAGGCCTTGATACAAGGTCTCGGTGGGGAATCGACCGAGTATGTAATGAGGATCAACAATTATCCTCCTGACCCGAAACCTGATTTGACTCTAGGAGTGCCGGAGCACACTGACATCATTGGAATCACAATCATTATCACCAATGAAGTTCCAGGGCTTCAGATTTTCAAGGACGATCATTGGTTAGATGTCCACTACATTCCCTCCTCTATAACCGTCAACATTGGCGATCAGATAATGGTTTGTTAGTCGAAGTTGTATGATTTCTTTAATTAATGAAAATGTCTCTATCATTTGGTTTTTGAAGTTTTTTCTTTTGGAATTTGTAAAGGCTGAGCAATGGAAAGTACAAGAATGTGTTGCATAGAGCGATAGTGGATAAGGAGAATCAAAGGATGTCATGGCCGGTTTTTGTGGATGCTAATCCTGATGTGGTTATCGGACCATTGCCGGAGCTCATTACCGGCGATAATCCATCAAAGTTCAAGCCTATTACTTGCAAGGACTTTAAGTACCGTAGGCTCCTCAAACTTCCTATCGAGTGAACTCAAATATATTAGTTGAGTCTTGTGTGTTTACTACATATATATTGTGATATTGTTATATTTTAAGTTAAGGGTGTGTAAAAGAATTGATATACTACTAAAACAATACCTACACTACATGCACTCAAAATATTCTTAAAAGTATTTAAGTGCTATATTAATATTTTGTATTCAAATTTCATCAAAATATTTAAAGAAAATTACATTAATTTTAAAAGTGTTAATTAATGATGTAAGCGAATTATTTCGCCGAATAAAGTATCAAAAAAATTAGTCTAGAAAATTGATATGTATTGTCACTATAAATAGAAAAAATGCAATGACGTGAATGACGATTAATATCCGTTTTAAAAAAGAAAATGAAAAAGTGGCTTCTCTAGTTTTTACTTTACCACCCACTAACTTTGGATTATGTGACGATGGTCCAACAAAAGTTGTTACTACAATAATTGTAACAAGTGCAAAACTTTATAGGTGGCGACGTGGCGTCGTAAATATTTTGTATAAAGGTTATCGTGTATCTCGTGCAATTTCATTTTTTTCTGTTAATCCAATGATCCAAACATATGGTACATATATATGGTATTAGTATATAATATATTTTAAAACTTTGGTTGGCATTGGTAATCTTTAGAAACGGTGATATTTTGTTGGATTAATACCGTTGCCGTGTTATATAATCTTTGTTAAAACCCACACGTAATGAGTAGTAGGCAAAAATTAACAAGAAATTAACGTTACAATCCAAATAGATTAATACTAAAATACGTACATGCACCATACAAACAATGCTGTAATTTGATAAATAGATAAAACTTATTAATTAAAGCAGAAGCAAACCAAACAAATATTTTTTTTATTCATGATCTCTTTTCTGTTTATGGGTTATTATGAGATTTTCTCAGTCGAGAAGAAGCTTCTTAAGCTTACGAAATTTGTAGTCTTTGTAGACATAAGGCTTAAACTTGGGAACGTTCTCATCACCGGTAATTAGCTCCGGCAAAGGTCCGAAGACTTGATCAAGGCTAGATTCCACAAAAACCGGCCACGAGATTCTCGTCTTCTCCTTATCCATCTTCGCCCTATGCTCCACACTCTTATACTTCCCATTGCTCATTCTCTGCCAAATTCCGAAAATAAATTAATCCCTAATTTATATGGAGCTTGAGGATCCGTGCCCTATTTCAGACTAATCTATATGACAAATGAAAAGGCTGATTATTATTTTCATTTAAATTTAAAGTATTATTATACACAATACCCTACCATGATTGAAACATTAAAAGATTTCAACATGGTCTCTTGAGTTCATAAATTTCTTACCAAGAATTGATCGCCGATGATGACGATGATCCCGGAAGTGGTATACTCCGCGTCGATCCATTGGTTATCTTTGAATGCTTGAAGCCCTAAAGCTTCATTAGCGACTAGGAGTGTGATTCCATTGACATCAGTGTGATCAGGAGCTCCCACGACTAACTCCGGATCTGGACACGGCGGATAGTAATTGATTTTCATTAGATACTCAATCGTTTCGCCGCCTAGACCTTCCTTCAACGCCTCATGCCTTAAACCTAGTCCTTCTGATAACCATTCCATGATTTTCTCCGATAGCTTCTTTATGTGACTTGCGTACTCTTCATTCACTTCACTGTTAAAATCCATCGTAAAACGATTAATTAATGACCCTAAAGTATTTTTGGGTGATTAATGCTAATTAGTTTTATAAATAATTCGAACGTAAAACCAGTTGACAATGAGTGGACTGGTCTCGTACATGTATTCTGGAGGATTCTTAGGCCAGAATTTGTGATTGACTCTAGACGGTGGCCAGATGCGGTGAAAGAGATGATCCACCCATGCGTTTCTACCTTCTAGATCTTTCTGGTACTTGGTTCTGTATCCTTCTATGTCCAAGGAGTCTTCTGGCTTCGCTACGGCTTCCTTCTCTGTCTCCGGTAGCTCGAAAAACTCCATTCCCACTTGTAGCAACCGCAGTATCAGCTCGGTCGGGATTCCGTGGTTAACCACCTGAAATATTCCCCACTCTTGGCTCGCTTTGACCACCGCACTTGCCACAAGCTCTTCATCGGGATTACTTAGATCAATAACGGGGATGTCCAGCGAAGAAATGTGTTGGTTTTTCTCCATCTCCATGGTTTTCAGTTTCACTCGTTCCTGCTTCGAGTACGGATCTATTGATCGGAGGAGAGAAGTTGCGATATGAATATTAAATAGGGTAAGGTGATGAACTGATGATGTTAGGGGTTGTCTGTTGTTACATTTGAATTTAAACAGTCAGATGACCTACTTTCTCTAATCACGTTTCTTCTCAACTTATTTTATTTTTTCTAAAAGCTTGGCACTTCCCTCGATATTAAATTCTAACCAACTTTCCAATAATATGAATGATTATTACAACGTTGTGTTTCTCGTTGGCACGGTAGAAAGAAAATAAAAATAGCATGATTTTTGGTCCTACTGTCATAAAATTATAGTAAACACTATAATAGTGCATTGGGTACACCAAAATTATATAATAGTGTCGAATTATTTGAACTGAATTGTTTAGGTTGGAGACAAAAAGAAAGAATTATTTAGGTTATCACAATACTCGAATTATATATATCAATACTGTCGGTTACTGAATAAGTTTTACTTTTGAAAAACCATTAAATTTTGAGTAATATTTAATAAACAGAACACTGAACAAAGACACACAAAGGGAAAAAAATAAAAATAAACAAAGACACACACACACCGATCATAATTTCAAAAAAAAAATAAAAAAAAAAATCAATTATTTCATCAAAGAAGTCAAATTTTTTTTGTTTGAACTTCAATTAATAGAAACCGGTTACAACAATGCCAAACGGCCAAATGAAACAGAGCAACAACAAACAACATACATACAACGACAAAGAAGTCAATTCTTGATCAGTCGAGAAAGCTTGGGGACTTCAATGTCTATGTAATCCTGGTAAGTTAAAGGCTCGAACTTGGGAGGATTATCGCCGCTGGTGAGTTCGGGAAATGGCTCACAACCATATCATAAGGAGGCTTGATATGAACCACCGACGACATCCTCGTTTTCTTTTTATCCATCAAGGCTCTATGCAACACATTGTTGTACCTTCCGTTGCTCATCTTCTACAAATCCCAAAACAAATCTCATCTAAAATTTTTAGTCAAACTATAAACATTATTTTTGGAAAAAAAGAAAAGAAAAATGAAACCTATAATAACTCATATGACTTACCATGATCTGATCTCCGATGATGATAATAACCGCGGGATATATATAATCTACATCGAGCCAGCGGTCTTCCTTGAACACTTGAAGTCCGAAAATTTCATTGGGAATGAGAAGTGTGAGTCCATTGAAATCAGTGTGGGCTTTTATTCCCATGACCCAATCTGGCTCTGGACACGGCCGGTAATAGTTGATCTTCATAAGATAACCAGCACTATCGTCCCCGAATGCTAACTTCAACATCTCACGTTGTAAACCTAGCTAACCCTTCGGATAGCAAACCGAGGATCTCTTCCGCTAGCTGCTTTGCATGCTTTGCAAACTCCTCAGTCACCTCTCTGACCCAAAATCGCAGCGGTTAATGTTTTTAGTTAGCACGTTGTTTAATTTGGGTAAATGCATAAATGAAATACGTACATGATTTCCATATATCATAGCACAAATTAAACGGTAAATTATAAAAAAAAAAAAAATGTTTGATCCATCTGTATATATATATATATATATATATATATAACCTGTATTCAGGAGGATTCTTAGGCCAGAATGCATAATTGACTGACGATGATGGATATAGATTATGGAAGATATGACTCCTTCTACCTTGTACATCATCCATCTCATATCCTTGTATCTCTTTGGAGTTCGCTGGTTTGGCCACGGCTTCTTTCTTGGACTCTGGGAGCTCAAAGAACTGTGTATCCACCTTGTGCAACCTCCGGATTAGTTCGGTTGGGATCCCGTGGTTAACTACCTGAAAAATTCCCCACTCTTCGCTCGCCTTTGCCACTTTACGCGCCACGAGCTCCCCATTGGTGTTGCTTAGGTCGACGACTGGGAAGTTTTGTGATGATGGGATTTTGTTGTTTTGTAGAGACAACGGAGGCTTGTGCTGGTCTCTCTCGACCTCCATGATTCTAATTTTTTTGTGATCAATCATTCAACCAATATACATGTTCTGAGCTATTTGAACATGTGATGTGGGAGTAGTTGAGATTATTAGGTGTTATAAGAGTGGAATTATTCCTCTTCTAGAACAAATTTCAATTATAATAGAACATTAATATCACACCTTTAATTACTAGCGTTTTTTCTTTTCAATATTTCAAATAATCTAAATATCTAACATTTCAGATAAACCGAAATAGAAATTCTCGAATAAAATTGTAGTTTAACATATAAAAATAAACACTTGATAATTTTGTAGATAAATTTTTGACGACCCAAATCACGTCAACGTATACTTTGGCACAGACGAAGAGCTCTTTTTGACTTCATAAGGTTGGCGTTGCTTTACATGATAACGTAAACGAATACAGCAACTTAAGCTGATTATTTTTGAGGTTAATCACTACGTACATAGGATAGGAGCGATTACATTTGAATGTATAGCATCAATCAGATGAATATTTTGTCTAACCGCTTAGCTTTTCCACATATTATTTTAAATTCTTGAAATAGTTTTATTGTACCACATATAGAAACCCTCAAAAGGAAGCTATTAAAGAATTGTCTCCTTGAACAATTCATCATCATTTATTGTAGGTATTGAGGGTTTTCAGTAGACAGGAAGATCTTCGAGCGCCCAGCCTCTTATCTTCTGGTCAATATAGTCATTATATATTAAAGTCTCGAATTTGGGAGGATTCTCGTCTCCGGTAAACTCCGGCAAAGGTCCGACGGACATATCAGCCCTAGGTGCAACAAAAACAGGCCAAGAAATCCTCAATTTGTCCTTATCAGACTTCGCTCTGTGAAGAACGTTCTTTAACCTCCCGTTGGTCATCCTCTGCAATTAATTTGAATCCACAAATCAACCCCAAAAACATTAACGAATCTCAAGTAAAAAAAACAACAACAAAAAAGTCAACCATACCATGAGTTGATCGCCAATGATAACAACCACGGCGGAGTCGATATAGTCAAGGTCCAACCATTGTTCGTCCTTGAAGGCTTGAAGTCCAGGAACCTCATTTGGGATGAGGAGTGCGATTGCACCCATATCGCTGTGCGCCGCGGCTCCTATGACTAATTCCGTATCTTGAGTTGGCGGATAGAAATTGACCCTAAGCACATACTCTGCCGTGTCACCACCTATACTTTGCGTGAACGTCTCACGCTGTAACCCTAATCCCTCTGATAACCAACCAAGAATCTTCTCCGTTAGCCTCTTCATATGCTTTGTATACTCCTCCGTCACCTCCCTGGTACCCCCAAAAATTTGGACGAAAATCCAACGTTTAAAATTTGATATTTTGTTAAAGAAATGAAATTTAACGTAAAACATGAATTACTAACTCATACGATTTTATTAGGAAAGGTACGTACCTATATTGAGGAGGATTCTTAGGCCAATATTTATAATTGATAATTGAGGGTGGAGAGAGTCTGTGAAAGAGATGTTCGTCCCAATTGTTTATACCTCCTAGATAATTCTTCTTGTATCCTTCGAAGTCTTCCTCTTTCGCCACGGTTTCCTTTTCAGCATCCGGGAGCTCGAAAAACTGCGTACCAACCATTTGCAGCTGCCGCATCAGCTCGGTTGGAATCCCATGGTTAACCACCTGAAAAACTCCCCACTCTTCACTCGCTTTCACCACCTCACGCACCAAGAAGTCTTCATCAGAAACGCTTAGATCAACGACGGGAACGTCGACCGCGCTTCCTCCAAGAGTCGAGCTCTCCAACTGCTTGCTCAAAGATGGGAGAGACGACTCAGATGCATTGTGGTCTCTCTCTTCTTCCATTGCTTCATAGGTGTGAGAAGGAAAACAAGGCTAGAGGGGATTTAAATAGGGTAACTGCTCGAGGTTATTAAATTTCTTGTATTTGTGAATTGGTGGTTTATTTATTGTGCGTGTTTTTTTTTTAAGAAATCAACTTTCATCTTCTAAGTCGACCATGAATGTAACCATTATTGGGTTGTAATATTTTTAGACTCTTATACTTATCTACTAAAATAAAGAAGACACAACTAGCTAGTTTGTAGCAAACGTAACGATCACGTTAATTAACAGCCTAATAATTGTATTATGGCAACGTCGTGGGTCCATTGTGTATCTTTAAATCATAAACCGTCTCATAACATTGGCCGCCATATATTTAAGAAATAAGAAAAATACAAAACTAGCTTTCTGACTTCTGCTAAAGACAAAAATAGCTAGGTTTAATTAAGAAGAAACTGTGTGATTGTGTCGATCTTGGTAGGTCAATGCTTCATATTTATACTAAATTGCTTGCAAACAGTGAGTTTTATCTTTAGCAGAAGTCAGAAGTCTGTTTGTGACTTCCACGATGCAGAATCACGTACAGTTTGTATAGCTTGGTTCACACATTTCAGGCTAGTTCAAGGTTTGTGGTTTTCTTATCCACTTATTTATTGTATTTGTCCTGAAACAAACAAGCATATATATAACTCTTCTTCGTTCTTTTGAATCTTAAATAAAAGTCATAATAATAGAAAAACATTTCTCATTCATTTGTTTGTGTTGTATATATATAATATTTCTATTATGAAACTGATGGTAAGGTGAACAAAAACAAAATTTTGATTTGGAAAAGTATTATGTTCGTAATAATTGGATCACTGCTTACGTAGTATAATTGAATACAAGTTTGAAAACATTATTTTACTAAAGTATAATCTTTTCAAACTTTAATAGCAATGTTTAAACTGTGTGGTATTAAATATTCATTAGGTCTATGATTGATGATGTAATTACATTAGATTCTAATGTATGTTGGTGGTAAATAGATAAGACTGGCAGGTAAAAAAAAAACAAATTTCATAAACAGTAGAAACATCACCAAAATTGTGTTCATAATAACTGTAAATTGTGTTCATAATAACTGTCTCATTATATATATTTTTCACTTGGCAAATCTCCTATTTACTACGTTTTGAGAAATGATGTTAAGAGAAATGATGATCTAATATAATTAACAAATACTTGAGAGGATGTTTATACAAAAACTACAGAGAATCCAATCCATCCATATGAATAGCAACATTCCACATGCTGCATTACAATCTAACTCTACTCTATAAAGCAAATCGCAACGCTTTCTTCTGCGGCAAACACACAGATTCTAACCCGAGACTGATGATCTCGATTTTACCTTTAGAGGCGTCTGGATTTGTTAGGAGGTGCGTAACCTGACATACCCATTCCGGGATCTTTCCTTCTTAGCTGTTGCTGCTGGTGCGGTTGAGCCATCCCGCGCTGCTGCTGCAGCGGAACACTCGGGTTAAGCCCTGCCTGTGCCGGGAAATTATAAGCCATCATGCCTTGAGATTGCTGCATCCTCTGCATGTTATGTGCAACCATTGGTCTTGGCATCGATCTACTGCCCATTCCATGAGCTCCTGCCATGTTCCCTGCTACGTTTCCTGCTGCTACTGCTTGAGGCGGATTGATGCTTGTCGTGCCTTCGAAATCGGTGTTTGTATCTACTGGACGAGTTGGGTAATTCACATTCTTCTCCATCGGTTGGCTGGCTACAAATGCGTTCCGTCCTGGGAGAGGATCCATTCGGAAATACTCGTGTTCTAGTGCTTGTGAAGCCGTGATCCGCTTTAGAGGATCATATTCCAGCATTTTGGATAACAGATCATACGCAGGACTTTTCTGATTCAGGTGAACCACGTTGTGGAGACCCACACTGTCGTATTTGTGAGCTTGAATGTGTTGAACATCATTTTGCCAGTGTGGAAGGTTAACTAGTGTTGGCCATTTATCCATCGTCGGGTGGCCTAAGATCTTGAATATCTTGTCAAGTTGATCTAACTGGAAAGGGTTTTGAGACGATTTCGCTTCTGCTCCTTGAAACAACGGTTTAAGAGTTAGTAACTCCGCGAATATACACCCAACTGCCCACATATCAACAGCGCTCGTGTAGTGCTTCGAACCAAGAAGCAGCTCTGGTGCTCGGTACCAGATTGTGACCACAACTCCGTTATCCGATAGTGGTTTCAACGGAGCTTGATATATCCTTGCGAGCCCGAAATCAGCTATTTTCACTATTCCGTGCTCTTCTGCATCACCCATAACCAAGATATTCGACGGTTTCAAATCTCTGTGTATAATCCAATTACTGTGAAGATAGTTCAATCCGTTGAGAAGCTGCCAGAGCAAAGACTTAACTGTGTATGTGTTTAACGAATGGCCGACTTTGTCTCTGTGGTGCCTGATGATTTCATAGAGATCGTACTCGGCATAATCAAAGGCAAGATACAGAGACATGTCTGCAAAATTGATGTGGACATTCACAAGCTTCACGACGTTCTCATGGGAAATCTCTCTAAGCAACATGATCTCGCGGATAGCAGTCGGGGAAACTCCATCTCCATCTTTGGACTGCTTAAACTTCTTGATAGCAATAGGTCTTTTAGGCGGAGTCTTGGTTCTAGCCAAGAAAACAAGACCATAAGTGCCTTCACCAATCTTACCAACGAGATTGTACTGTTGCAGCCACTCTGGTTTCTCACTAGTGCTGTTTGAGCTGTTGGATCTACTGGAACTCCCATCTCCCATTGCTTTTTAGTATTATTCTCTACCTCAATGTCCTTACCATGTGAATCGGAAAAGGGGTAGAGTCTAACAAAACAAAACAATCTTGGTTTCCTCTTTGTAGTTCTCCTGAAATTTGAACAAAACTTTGGAAAATCAGCCAAAGGAATCAAACCGTACATGTAATCTATCTAGATTCTAGACTCAATCAAGTGATCCAGAAAACTTACAAGCAAGAAACTTCACAGAAAAAGATCTAGGACTCCTCACAAACCAAATTCCAAAAGGAACGTTTCAAAATTAGCAGACAATAAAATTCACATCCCTCAGAAAACTTCATATGAACAAATTCAGACACAAAGACTCCAAATTATCAGCAATTGACGTCTTATCAAATCTCATATTCAAAATAGAATTCATCTACATCGAGACACGAAAGCTCGAGACTTTACTTCAAAAGATGGAAAAGGGATCAATCAATTCAGCAGAAATTACCAAGCTCCAAAGACCAATAACCAGAGGAAAACCCTACAAATTCAATACCCAGAGCTACGGTGCCCTAACCTAATCAAAGACCAAAAAATTTCGATACCACTTTCAAATTAAAAACTTCGAGGCCTTATACGATCTGTTTTTACATTTCTCAAAAATCGACGATCAGGAAAATAGAAATACGTAAAGGATCTGACCGGATAAGGCGGTCGGATGAATGATGGGAAGAGGAGCTGAGCTTGGAGAACCTCGGAGATGGAGGAGAGTAGACAAAAGCGAGAAAATTCCGGTGAGACGTCACGGAAGGGAGAAGATTGCGTTTTCCAGAAAACGGTGACGTTCCAAGCAGCCGACGCTGAGAATGGAAACTAGATTTGTAATTTTTTTAGCCACTTGCTCCAACTACGCTATTTATTTATTAGTAAATTCATTTATTTTTGTGTTCAAATAAGTAATTTCATTTAAATCATCGATATACATTAGTAGATTGGATATTTCTCATCAAAGATTTAATGATTTATAGATAATTTTATCAAAAGAGAAATAAATTGTGTTTTTTTATATATATGTCAGTTATTAATATTCTTAGAAAGTAGAAAATTGTGAAAAGAGGGAAGAAATTAAAAATATTAACAGTATAGAAAAACAATAAATGTTGGAAAGAAATGAAAAACAGTAAAATTATAAATTTTGTCCAGTTACTACAGTTTTTTTTTTTCCTTTTCACTGTCTAAACAAACACAAATATCAGATTAACAATGACCTTGTCTGAAGATTGTAGCAACTAAAAATAGACCTCAGTGAAACAGGTGTGAAGCAGTCATTCACAAACCAGAATCAAAAGGCTATATTGGTTATAGTATCTCAACAACACCTCGGCTCACGATTTTGCCTTCGTTGAGATCTTGAAATGCTTTTCCTGCATCTTCAAACTTGTATTTACTTGAGACTGCGTTTGTGAGATTGAAAATCCCTGACTCTGCCAATTTCACTACTTTAGGAAGATCCTGTCTTGCTCTTCCTCCATAAGATCCTATAACTTTTATCTTCACAAAAAATTGGAAAAACAGAACAAAAAGAGATTCAATATCATGATCTTAAAAGACAATCTCAGTACCAGAGACTTTCTTCTAACAAGGCCGAGAGAGAGAGAGTAAGAACCCCAAACCTTTCTACGAACAAGTCGATTTATGTCAATTTCTCCAACGGAACCAGCTTGTGAGAGTCCAATCATCACAGCTTTTCCACCATCTTTCACACTTAGTGTGCACTGCATGAAAGTTTGAGGCTTTCCCAAGGCTTCAACAGCAACATCAACACCCATCCCACCGGTTATTTCCTACGAAGAAGAAACAGTTTTTCATATTTATATCAATCAATGGTTCATCTTCACAAATAAGAGGTCTTGAATCAACCATACTCTTATCCTTTCAACAGCATCTTCTTTAGCAGCATTGACAATATGAGTAGCACCAAGTGTCTTGGCCTTCTGTAATTTATCATCCTGAACATCCACAGCAATGATATCCGAGGCTCCAAAAGCCCTTGCGATCTGCAAACAACTGAAGCAACAACTCAAAGATGGTTATGGTCATACAAGAAGCAATAAAACCCAAATCCGGTAAAGAAAAGAAAATGCCACACATTTAACATACCTGGAGCCCACACCACCAATTCCAATAACTGCAATAGAATCTCCAGGACGGATCTCAGCAGCATGAGCCATAGCACCATATGCTGTAAAAACAGCACATCCCAGAATGGCAGATTCAGAGTAGGGCAAAGACTCTGGTAGAGGAGCTAAACCATGAGCTGGTGTAACACAGTACTCAGCCATCCCTCCCATACTATACATATACACTGGTGAATCTGCCAGAAATTAAGAAATGTAATTAGGTAAAACAATCACAGTTCTCCTAATATGCCACCTGATGTTTAAAAAGTCTTCAAATTTACCATCATGTCGCAAAAAGAGACGAGTTTCGCCATCGTAAAGAGTTCCCTTGGCTCTGTTGTAAGCAAAGAAGTCTTCACATAGATCATCATGGCCCTGTATCCAAATTAAAATATCAGCTAAAAAGCTACAGTTCTCAGATTAGAGAATCCGATGAAAGCAATACAATTTCGTTCTCACCTTAGCACAATAAGAACAGGTTCCACAAGGCATAATGAAAGCTCCAACTACACGAGACCCGATTGGAAATCTGAAGAAAAGTTGAGACATTTAGGATTTCTTCAAAACATATGATTCCATTAGTGTGGAGGTGAAGTAAAGTTGACAAACCTATTAATGATCTTGTGATCAGTAAGTGGACCATGTTCAACAACTTCACCAGTAATCTCATGACCAATAACACAAGGACTAGCGAACGGTATCTCTCCTTTCATCACATGAAGATCAGAGTGGCAAACTCCACAAGCTGCCCACAAACGAAAATGAATACTAACTTTCAAAACTCGAATCCTACAAATTGATTCAATCAAATCCCAGAAAATGAAGAAGAACCTTTGGTTTTGATGAGAATTTCATTGGATTTGGGGCGGGGAATATGAAATTCTTCGATGGTTAGAGGCTTATTGGGCTCGCGATACACGGCTCCACGCATGAATCCGCCGGGGCTCACGTGATACCCACCCATCGATTGAGAATCATCGCCGGAGGCTCCGGTTTGGAGAGACCTAGTGGAGAGGGCAGAGCCAACGGCGAGTCTTGTTAAAGAGAAGAGGTTCTTAACGGCGGAGGCGCGGCGGAGAATCGGAGCAAACGCCATGCAAACACGACGGACGAATTTGATCGGAGATTTGGGCAACGAAAGAGACAGGCACTTGACACGATAGACTGAATCTGTTGGACACTTTGATTGAATTACACGACGCGCTTAATCTGAATTTACGAAATGAGTCTGCGCAGGTGGTATTCACGCGCCGATATTGCGTGCGGGGATGATTTGTATCACTTTAAGGATGTATTCCTTGGGTCAACATCCACGTGTATATCTTATCTACGAAATTAAGATATTATATAGACAATTAGGACGGAATGCTAATTGTTAGTTTTTTATATAAAAAATTTTAAATTAAAATAAACAAAATTTACTATAAACATTCTTTAGTTTCAAATTTAAAATACGTGAAAAATATTAAATTTATGACACCATAAAATTTACAGACCAAATAAACGTAATGTTAAGTTCGGTTCGTTTTCTATGTTTTTAAAACTAATGTTTACAAAATAATAGTAAAATCAACATAGTTTTATTTATGAATTTTTTAAATAAATAATAATAATTGTTTTTTAAAATTAAGTTTAAGAGTTATTTTGTACAAATCATGCCGAACTTTGTATGTCGAAAACTTACAGATTAACGAAGACATAATGCATAAACGCAGTTATTTTTCGACGCTTTTTAAATTAAACACAAATAACATTTAAAAATAATATTAAAATTAACATAAATGGTTTTGCTTAAAAAGTTAACTATTTTGTTAACACTAAATTGTTGATTTTATAAAAACTTTTAAGGTAAATCACTATTATTTTTAAAAACGATTTAAAATGTTAAATCAAATATATATTACGTGAAACCCATGTTGAACTTCAAATACCAAAACTTACAGACCAATCTTTAAAGGGTAGGATAAAACATTTTAAAAAAAAATCCAAGTGCCTAAGTATTTAATTATGTGTAAACCATATTAAACCTAAAACACTTCTTAGGGGTTTGAATGTTGTATCTAATTAGTTTACACAAAAACTAAAAATTTAACACTTAAAAAAAAAAAAAATCCGGTTTGTTCTCAATGCATTGAAATTTAACACTTAAAATTTTTTAAAACCAAAATAATTTCTATACTGAAAACAGTTAGTTAAAATTTTAAAAAACATATTTTGTATAAGTAAAAAGATAGTTTACCTAATAAAAATATTTTTAAAAAATCATAAAAACTAATCTTAGTGTTAAATTTACTTGCGTGAAAGCGGTTGAACTAATAACACGGCTTAAGGACCCGTAGGATGGGACGGCATGCTTAATCCGGTTTGTTCTCAATGTATTGAAATTTAACACTTAAATTTTTTTAAAACTAAAATAATTTATATACTAAAAACATTTAGTTAAAAAAAAAACATAAGTAAAAAGCTAATAAAAAATATTTTTTTTAAAATCATAAAAACTAATCAAATTTACTTGCGTGAAAAGCGGTTGAACTAATAACACGGCTTAAGGACCCGTAGGATAGGACGGCATGCTTAATCCGGTTTGTTCTCTATGCATTGAAATTTAACACTTAGGGGGTGTTATTGGTTTGGGATTTAAAAAGAGTTTTAATGACTTTAAAAGTTATGTAGAATATGTTGTTATTCAATCAAGACTTTTTAAAACTCTGTTACAATTTGGTGTTATTGGTTGTGGATTTATAAAAAGTAATCTAAAATTTTTATAAATCTAGTGTTATTGGATTAAGAGTTTTATAGAGTCATTAAAAGTTTTGTGTTATTCAATTAAAACAAAAGAATCTTGGATTGTTGATAACTTAAAATATTATGTTATTGGTTTAGGATTGATTGTACATAATTTTCTTCATAACAAAAGTCATGAAAACTCCCACATAAAATAGAGAGATTGTGGAAAGAATGTATCATCAAAAAAAAACTCTCATCATCATTAGCTCTTCGACTTTTGTGAGACTCTGTTACGGCGAGAATTGAGAATGAAAACAATGCAAACGTGCTACGTCCTTCTCGTTCGTCTTCGATTGGTAATGGAGTTCAGTTTTTGAATCGTCACTTGTCTTCTGTAATGTTCCGTAACAAAGATTGCTTGGAGCCTCTGCTTGAACATGAAAAATCTTCTTTACTAATAAAACCGAATATGAACAAAAGCTGTTAAACATGAAAAACTCCACTATTGGTTTTGAAAAAATGATATTTGAACTAGATTGAACACCCGTACATAGAACATGTTATATAAAAGATAGAAGATGGTCACTAGACGTTAAAAAAAAATTGGACAATATTTTGAAAATATTTTGCAGGGAAAGTTTTGAAAAAGTCATTAAAAGTATACAAGATTATGGAAAAAAGTTTTAAAAGACTTTACAAGATTTTGGAAAAAAAGTCATCAAGATAATATCAAACTTTTTAGCAATCTTTTAAAATCCTTGATTTAAAGATTTTATCAAGTCACTAAAACTCATTCTAAATCACAAACCAATAACACCCCCTTAGATTTTTTTTAAACCAAAATAATTTTTATACTAAAAACAATTAGTTAAAATTAAAAAAAAAAACATTTTGTATAAGTAAAAAAGGTAGTTTACCTAATAAAAATATTTTTAAAAAATCATAAAAAATAATCTAGTGTTAAATTTACTTGCGTAAAAAGCCGTTGAACTAATAACACGGCTTAAGGACCCGTAGGATGGGACAGCATGCTTAACCCGGTTTGTTCTCAATGCATTGAAATTTAACACTTACATTTTTCTAAAACTAAAATAATTTATATACTAAAAACATTTAGTTAAAATTAAAAAAGAAATATTTTGTATAAGTAAAATGATAGTTTACCTAATAAAAATATTTGTAAAAAATCATAAAAACTAATCTTAGTGTTAAATTTACTTGCGTGAAAAGCGGTTGAACTAATAACACGGCTTACGGACCCGTAGGATGGGACGGCATGCTTAATCCGGTTTGTTCTCAATGCATTGAAATTTAACACTTAGATTTTTTAAAAACCAAAATATTTTAGGGATTTAGATATTGTATCTAATTAGTTTACATAAAAATTAAAATTTAACACTTAAAAGAAAAAGACAAAACATTAAGAAAAAAATCATGAATTTTACTTAAAAAATATTTGAAAAAACCTTTGATATTTATTTAGTATTAATTAGAATTGGAAAATAGAATATTTTTTAAAAAAATCAAAACTATTACTATGTTATATGATTTTCAAAAAAAAGTAAGAAAAGGAAAATAGACCTAAAGGTTGTGAAACCCTAATAACTCGCGATTCCTTTGTCTCCACCGGTGGATTCGTTCTCTGTTTTCCTCTGATTCGCGTCCTCCTCCTTAGTCGAAGCTTTCTCCCCCAAAGTAATCGTGCAAGCGAATCTCATACCTCCAATCCAAGCCGATATGCAACATGTGGCTTCAAGAGATGGCTTGCTAAGAACGCCTCGTAAGACGTAATCGTACGGATCGTTGAGAACAAACGTGGTCTAGTCGCCGTTAACAGCCGCCTTGGCTCCACCGCGACTCATCGGAGAAAAGTGAATTCAACTCTTACGGATCATCATGTTGCAGAGGAGATCATCATCGTCATGGGCTTTTCACTTCTTCAAAGACTACTAATTGGATCATCGGAATTCACACCGAGTCTCTGTATAAAAGAGATTATCAAGAAGAAAATTAAAGAAGAAGAAGAAGATGCGTGAGTCAGAGAGATTTGGTTTTTTTTTTTCTCTCAAGGAAGAATTAGAAGAGGCTGCGTGTGAGAATCTGTATTTATAAGCAAAGTGTTAATTAGGTCTTGATCAATAATGATAGCCGTTTGTTTAATATAGCCGTTGGAGTCGTTAATGACTTTGACATAAGCAGATATTTGTGTTGATCTTAATTTCCTTTTCTTTGGATGGGCTTTATTTCCTTTTTTCTTCGGATGGGTTTTGTTTCCTTTTTTTTTTTTTGATGATTACAAGTTACGCAGAGAGAAGAAGCAAAACAGGAATAGAATCTGTTGACTTTAAAACTCAACCCTGTTCATCTGGTAACTCTCTCTCTCTGTTGTTCACGGTTATTGAATCTGTCCAAATGTAGGAAACTGTTTACAAGTTTGATCGATCACACATGCATGCATCCTCCTCTGTTCTTGGTTATATATAAGAGGGTATGAAGCTGCAGACTAATATTTGTAATCTTTGTGAAATTTACAGATAATTAACAATTTGGGAACTTATATGTTTAAACATAATTAGATGATGAATTGCTGCAAGAAACCTTAAAATTAAAGGAATAACAAAAAAAATTGGAGTTTCTTACAAAGCCAAAAAATAAAAAACGAAGGAATATTTACTTGGCTCTAAGACCAGGAACATTTTTGAGACCCATCTTACCAAGGATAAGTTTTGGTATAGCTGGAGGATTGTCAAGTCCCATACTACGACTAAACTCGTTTGCCAACTCCACAAGCCTGTCTTTGTCTCTTCCAATCATCTTCTGTGAGTTGTAGTAACCCAACCAAGCCTGATACGCCGCCTCTTTGTTCCTCATCTCGACATGGCAAAGCGCCTTTTGCACCTATTTGTTCACATTTCAAAAAATTCAGTTTCTCACACACATCAAGCTAATGAAGTTTTTTCAATTTCTAACTAAAAAGACTTGGCACTGGTAGTGCATTTTAGATTCCAACTTCTATCTCCTTGAAGCAAAGATCAGTGAAATATGAAAAAGGGTTAACCTTTTTTACAGTTTCTGGGTCTATTGATGGCAGAGGAGACTTAGTGATGGGTAAATCTTTAAGAGATGATAGAAAGTATTCCTCCCATGGTGCCAACAACAATATGCCTTCTCCTTCCTTTCCTTTTCGCCCGGTTCTACCAAGTCTGTGTATATATTGTTCTCTGTCTTTTGGCAATCCAACCTGTAGAAGTAAATAGATGTATACAATTTCTATAAACCCCCAAATAAAATTTTCCGGTTGAGTTAAGAGTTTTACACTATTGTATGATTGATTTTACCTGTAAAACAAGGGTCACATCAGGGTAATCAACTCCTCGAGCAGATACATCAGATGTTACGAGAATCAAACCCTTGGATTTTCGGAACTCGTTAGAAACCCTTGTCCTGTAACTCTGCGGTTTTCTAGAATGGATCTCTCTCACGTTTAAGTTTAGCTCACCAAGTAGATCAGCCACTAATTTTGTAACCATGGCCGTTGTACAGAAGACAATGACCTTCAGGAACCAGAGTTAAGTCAGTAAGGGAAAAACATTAGTCATCGTGCTTTGCAACTGATGCTGGTAAGAATTTCATACCTTATAGTCTACGTTACCCATAATGTGTTCGCGAAGAAGTGTGTACAGAAGAGAGAAATGTCTGTCCAGTGATGCAATCATGTGCATTTGTCTGACCTGTTGATGCGTCTCTATAGTGCCTTCATGAACACAATTGACAAACTCGTGATCCCGCCTTAGAGCAACAAGGCATATTTGGCGTACCTTTACACCAAAATAACACAAATCAAAACCCATTACAAAAAGGGATTATCTCAACGAAAACCAAAACCAAATGAATTATGCAAGAAAATGGGACAAACCTCTTCAGGTACTGTGGCGGAAAATAGAAAAGTTTGTCTCTCCTTAGGAACAGCGGAAATTATCCTCTCAATGTCCTTGCGAAAGCCCATATCTAAAAGATGATCAGCTTCATCAAGCACAAGGACTTTCACACCCTTTAACCTCGTTGCAAAGCCTGGCGTGTTCTCGATATGGTCTTTGAGCCTTCCAGGTGTAGCCACTAAAATCTGAAAATTTCGATATAAAACAATTCGTATAGAAGACGCATATATTGAAGGAACTTTTAGGATTCGCTTGAACATTATTAATAAATCCACAAGGAATGACAAACAATTTTCACCTGGCAAGGATTTGTTTGCATACGCTTTTGCTCTAAACCAAGTCTCGTACCTCCAATCACAACTTGAACACCAATAGATGGATGATACTTTAGCAAGGTGTTTGCTTCTGTAGCAGCTTGATTGGCAAGTTCTCTAGTAGGGCATATCACAAGCGCAAGGATTGGGGGTCGCTTATTATCCGGGCTTGTAGGAGGAGATTTGACAACTACTTCAATTGATGGAAGCTTAAAAATAAACACCAGCAATAAGCACAGATCCCAAATATAGGTTCAATCCATTACCAAATGGCCAACTTAGTGTATGGTATGTCTCACCAAAAACGCTACAGTTTTCCCAGTTCCTGTTTTGGCCTTAGCTAGGACATCCTTGCCTGAAAGAACAGAGGATGCCAAGGGATTAAAGAATAAAAGATATAACATGGAAGTCATTGTATACTTGAGGAATCCCATTGATACTCAAGAAAGTTCACAAAGTGTCTAGGCTTTTCTTTCTGCTAAACTGGTGGTTATTATATAAAGCTTGGTAGAGACTAGAGAGTCACCATTTCTAAATCATTGTGTTATTTGTTTCTGCATTGTTGATCCAATGAGCACCATAAGAAACGAAAAGAAAAAAAACAAATACCTTTGAGAATTATAGGGAGAGTAGCTTCCTGAACAACAGTCATTGTCTCGTATCCAGCATCCTTGATTGCCTTTAGCGATAAGGGAGACAATGGATAGTGATCAAATCTGTTAACCGAAAAGAGTAACTCTCAATCTGACAGTACCAAGAGGTCAAGATTCACAATCAAGCAAAACTCTTAAGGTTGATGTGATTAATTCAAAATCACACAGAAGAAACTAGATTTGCAACAATGTTTGTTTACCTTGTCTTAGTCAAATAAGAATCATTTGCATTCCTCGTTTTATCCGCTTCTATAACATTCTCCTTATCAAACCCAAAAGCAGAAACAGCTTTCTTCTTAAGAAAGTCATAATCTTGGTCCTCTTCCTCATCATCTTCACTAAGCAAATCCCCAATATCTCCCATTACTAAACTCTTGACATCCTCATCACTACTTTCGTCTTCAAGACGAAGATCTTCCCGTTTCCTTAAACCCTTCTCGTCTTCTCTATCTCTACTAAAGCTTGTCTCTTTCCTCCCACGAAATGACGCCTCGCTACTCTTTCCTTGAATCCGACTATTGAATCCCCTTTCTCTATCACCACCATAACGCTTATTCCTAAAGGAATCAACTTGGTTGCGAATTCCTCTCTTCTCTTGGTTTCTTCCTCTGCTACGATCCTCCTCATCTTCATCGTCACTCTTGAGAATTCCACGCGAAGATCCGGTTCTAAAACCGCTTACCCAATTGCTGAGCTCTTCCTCGTCTTCGATCAAGCTCTTTGACGCGCGAATTTCTCCTCCGTCTCGAATCCGCCGCTCAAATTCTGGTTGATCTCTGTTAGGACGGGTTGAGAAGTTTATGCGAGACCCAAATTCAAAGTGATTCAATCCAGAAGAGAATATCCGGAAGAGCAAAGGGACGGAGCTAGAGGTATTATAAGAGAGATGTGTACCCGAAAGAGAGTGAGCGAAGAATCGTATTCGGAGAGGGAAATTCAAAGGCATGACTTTAGATACAATAACGGAGTTTCGCCGTTGCCGGTGGCCGGAAAAACTGGAGGCAAGTAAAGGGTTCAGTAAGAGTGAGGCTTTTTCGAGTTTCAGTGGTTTTAATTTTAAGGAACAGAGGAGGACCGTTAAACGACAACGTATTATCTTCGTATGCTGAAAACGGCATGTCGTTTTGTTTGTTTGAAATGTTGGAGGAAAATAATCAGCAAACGACGACGTATCCCCTCGTGTTCTGAAGTATGGAAACGGCAGGTCGTTAACTCTTGCTTCAAAAAGAAGTTTCCCTCTTTCAATTTTTTTTTACTTATTCATTGACTTCGCTTCTTCCTCTTTGTCGTTAACTCTTAGATAATTAACACGGAAAAACCATAAGTAAAAAGCAAAACAAATAGATAAAGAAAAAGAGCATATACTTCAAAACAATGGAAGAGATGATGATGGGGTCAATACGATGTGAGGAATCAGAAGAAAGATTCCAGCGACTGCGTACCCTAAAAGGAACCAGAACCACCGTCCATTAATGGAAGCGAGAAACTTGCTTGCATCCCAAAGCACTTTCATAAAGTGGCAAAAGAGAAGGCAAGGGATCATAGTTTCCATACTCACCATCATCCACATTTACTCTAAGAAATGTTGCACTCCTGGGGGCTGGGACAGGATGTCCATATTTTGATGCTTCCGCACTAGTCTTAGGCTCCATCGGTTTTGGAAGGAAGTTGAAGAACATTTAGAACAATACACTAAACTGTAACGTCGTCATTTTGCCAAAGAGAAAAAAAAATGGGCCACTCGATTATTATTTGTTTAGACCCGTTGGTAATCGGGCTTAAACGGGTGAACCCTATTAAATTATTTATTTTTTAAATGGATTCGGGTAAAAAAAACATAACAAATAGCCCGTTTAGACTCGCGGGCTTGAGGCCCATTGTAACATCACTAGAGAGAGAGGTGTCTTATTTTATTTTTTTTATGAGTGTTTAGGACCAAAATTAGATTATCGGGCTTTCTTCACAAGCCAATTATCGTACAACCATGTTTGAGTTCCAGTGAAGAACCTTTTTGACGACGGCGTATACTCGTATGCTTAAATATGAAAACGGCAGGTCGTTCTTTTTCTTCGAATTGTTTGGAGAAAAGAAATTTCGAAGCGACGACGTATCGTCATGTCCTGGAATGTGGAAACGGCAGGTCTTTGTTTCATAAAAGCTTAGAATTCTTGGACCATATTTAGTTCATGAATTTATCATACGTATTAATATGGTTAGTGATTGTTTTAATTAGGGTACTAGATGATTTATTATGACCTAACTGATATATCCACCTAAATAGTTTTGATCCGTAGCTTTTCAGTTGATTCACGAGACCGAAAATTTGAACTAAAATGGAGAATTTGTGGATTATAACCAAATTACAATATCTATATGAAATATAACAGATACTGAATTAGAATAGAAAACATGTTGTTAAAAAATTTAAAATAAAAATAAAAATAAAAATGGGCAAAACAACAAATACCAAACGTAAACGAAGATATTAGAAAAAGAAATTCTAAAACAGTGGCGTTTTTCTGTCCAAATCCAAAACTATTATGAAGGGACGTTTCTGATATATATATAAAAAAACCCGAGATTTTATCGGATGTGTCGTAATGAAAGGGGTAAAACACGTGGCAGTCAACCAGGCTGTCAGTTGTTGGTGAAAGCAGACAAGCGCGTGATTTTAATATAATCTCTCTTTACCCGCGCCAACAACACTTTACCAAGACAGATCTCTCATGGCGGTGCTCTGATGCTTCAGCCTTTGATTTTTTCCTTTTTTGACCTTTTTAATCTCTAATTATAATAATCAGTACAAAATCACTGTTGTTTACCATTAATTTAAGGAATTAATCCTAATCTGATTTTAAGGAATTAATCTCTATTTGCCAAAGAAGAGGCGCAAAGGCTCCGTCTTTTTTCTTCTTCTTGTTTCTGTGTTACCGATCTGGCTCTGTCTTCTTCTTCTTCTTCTTCTTCTTCTTCTTCTTCTTCTTCTTCTTCGTTTACGTCTCTGTGAAATGCTCAAGCTGATTAGGGTTTATCAACTTTTTCTCAACTTTCTTGTTATCTCCTTCGTTATCCTCTCTGTCTTCTCAGGTGACTAATCACTCACTCTATCGTTATCCACTTGATTGTTTTGTTTCCTGTTTGCTTTTTGATTTGAGATCTATTTTTGGGTTCAGATTGTTGTCGACAGCTAAATTCTTTGATGTATTTGGATCAAAGTATCCGTTTTTATTTGATTTGTTCCGTCTTCTTCGTGATCGTGTTTGTGTCTGTCTCTCTCCTAGATTTGGGTTTTGGGGATTTGGGTATGCGTTGTTGTGATCAGAAGGGACCTTTATCGTTTAGTGATCTCTTTGATACAGAGAGACACTAAAAATGGTGAAAAAATGACAAAACTTCTTATTGGATGAGGGAAGAAACGTTCTAACGTGTTCCATCTTCTATCATTTTCTTCTTAGATATTTTAAGATTGACTGTTTTCTGAACATTTCATGCTTTAGGAAGTGTTAAGTTGAAACCTTTTTCTCTTAGCTCTCCAATTGCTAAGTGTTTTTTCTGTTGTCTTTCTTAATTATCTTTTGGGATTCTCATGGGATTTGATTGAGGTAGAGGGAAGAAGAGAGAGAGACAAAAAGAGCTTTAGGCTATTGTCTAGACTTGCTTAATTTGGAATATATGTGTGCTGAGTCTAGTATTTTCCTCTGTGAAATCCAGCTGATATAATCATGATAGTAACATTCAGTTTCTTTTGTCCTTTCATTGATTGCAGCTTAGCAGCTATTGTGCATTTGAAGCTGTACTCGGAAGAAAAGCCCATAGAAGAGTCAAATGTAAGTTCTCTTACTGATTCTTGAGCTCCCAATCAATGCATAGAAGCTGCGATAATAACCCATTAATTATGTAGAAAGTTTATATGCTCATTGGTCGACCATACACTTTATTTTGGCTGTTTCTGATGTTCTGGCTTAACATATCTGTTTTCTTTGCTGTTCTTGTGATTAGCATGAACTAAGTTTCTGACTTTGAAATCAGCAAAAATGTGTCGTGGTTGGTCATGCTGGAATCTTTAGTGCTAATTATCTCTGGCTCATACAGATAACAAAAAATGGCTGCGGAGCTTGTAAGTTCTGCAACAAGTGAGAAGCTTGCAGATGTGGACTGGGCCAAAAACATTGAGATCTGTGAATTAGCTGCTCGAGATGAAAGGTATGCAGAGCCAGACTGCTTTTTTCTTTGTAGAAAGTGATATTTTTTTACCAACTTATAAATTCTTTTTAGCCAGAGAATTTCAAGCTTGCAGATGTTGCTATGATGTTTAAATTTTATCATCCTTAATGATTGAGATATATAAACACTTTACTTTTGCTTCATCTTGGACATACTTTTTTTCTGATAATGAGTTTATCTATGGTGAACAGGCAAGCAAAAGATGTTATCAAGGCTATCAAAAAACGCTTGGGAAGCAAGAACCCAAATACTCAATTATATGCTGTCCAGGTAGGTTGTGGTCCAGATCTATCGTATACAGTAGAATCATGCTTTATGAGAATGTCATACTTTTGAACGTTTTGGTAACTTAAAACTGTTGTTTTGCTTGTTCTTGCAGTTGCTAGAGATGTTGATGAATAATATTGGAGAGAATATTCATAAGCAAGTTATAGATACAGGTGTACTCCCTACGCTTGTGAAGATAGTAAAGAAAAAAGTATGTTCATCTCTGTTTCTGGATGTTACTTCTCTACCAATTTGAGAGTTAAGCTGCTTATAGTTTGCATATTGTTTGGTTGGCATTTTTCGAACACTTTTTAGTCGGATTTGCCTGTAAGAGAGAGGATTTTTCTTCTTCTTGATGCAACTCAAACCTCCCTTGGTGGCGCTTCAGGGAAATTCCCTCAGTATTATACAGCATACTATGAATTAGTGGTGAGTTTGAAACAAGAACATTCGAATTCCGTGATTCTGCTCTTGAAGAAGCAAATTAGATAAGACTGAGAGCTTTTCTTTTTGTTATCTTCTGTTACCCCCAGAACGCAGGAGTTAAATTTACTCAGAGGCCTAATGCTACACCAGTCGTGGTCACTGCTCAGGCTGTTCCGAGAAATACCCTTAATGAACAACTTGCATCTGCCAGAAATGAGGGGCCTGCTACTACTCAGCAGCGAGAATCTCAATCTGTCTCTCCTTCGAGGTATCTTCTTCTCCATATGTCAGTTGTCTAAATTTTAGTTGATGTTAAGAGACCTTATGCTGTTTTATCTCTTTGCTTATAGTATTTTACAAAAGGCTAGTACTGCATTAGAAATTTTGAAGGAAGTGCTTGACGCAGTCGATTCTCAAAATCCTGAGGTATATAATATACCTCTTGACTTTGTATAGTTACCTCCATTAAACAGACATTATTTGGCTCCTTTTCTAATCTCTTAACCTGAGAATGACTCCAGTTTGATCCACTTTTTTTCATCCAGGGGGCAAAAGATGAGTTTACTCTTGATCTTGTCGAGCAATGTTCGTTTCAGAAAGAGCGCGTAATGCACCTCGTCATGACATCGAGGCAAATCTTCTTTCTCTCTTGGTTTAGAGGGCATGTTAAAAGAATTTTTCTTTTCAAGTATATCAACCAATTTTGTTTATGCAGGGATGAAAAAGCAGTTTCTAAAGCAATCGAATTGAATGAGCAACTTCAGAGAATTCTCAATAGACACGAAGATTTGCTGTCTGGTAGAATCACTGTTCCTAGCAGGTCTACCACATCAAATGGATATCATTCCAATCTCGAACCTGTCCGTCCTATCTCAAATGGTGACCAGAAACGCGAGCTAAAGGCTTCTAATGCAAACACCGAATCAAGCAGCTTCATTTCTAACCGAGCCCATCTTAAGCTTGAGGAAGAAGATGAGGAAGAGGAGCCTGAGCAGTTATTCAGAAGGTCTGTCCCCTCACATTACTCAATCTCAAATCGGAGATTACAAAGTTGATAATCTCATAAGGTTCTTGGAATAAAAGATGGTTATCCTTGATGCTAAGACTAAGGATCTATGTGAATATATACTTGCAGATTGCGAAAAGGGAAAGCTAGAGCAAGGCCTGAGGATGAAGAAGAGCCATCACCTCCACAAGGATTGCCTGGATCAGCAATACATAACGAAAGACTTAACCGTCCACTTATCCGTCCTTTACCATCAGAGGAGGCATCACGCGGTGGTGATAGCCATTCGCAATCCCCACCTGTTGTGATTCCACCACCACCTGCGAAGCACGTTGAGAGGGAAAAATTCTTCAAGGAGAATAAAGGTGACGGTGCCTTGGGTTTACCAGGTCATATGCGAGGCCTTTCTTTGCATAGCCGTGATGGCAGCAGCTCACGCAGTGGAAGCGTAGACTTCAGTGACTGAAACAACCAAAGCTCTCATCATCATATATATGTATTCTTTCACGCTTGTTTCTTTAGGTTTTGTTAATTTACAGATGGGAAAAAGTTTGTGTTGTGTGTTGCTGTTATTTCTCTCTCTCTCTCTCTCTTTCTCTCTCCTTCTACGTCTCTAGTGTTGTGAATTTAGAATGTAGCACGATGAGATCTGATTATGTATACGAGTAAAAGGTACTTCCTTTCACTATGTTCAAACCTGAGCTATGTTATTTACAGAGGTTGTTGTTACTGTTCCTGTTTGTGTATTGAAGCCGAATGTTCAAATGCTATGATAACTAATTGGTCAATTGCGTAGATAAAGTTTTGAAACTTCGAATTCACATAAACGTAAAGATACAAGGAGATTGAATATTACACAACAGAGTGAGAGTTTCTTAAGCTTTGGGAGGCTCTTGACAAGAATGGGCCTCTTTAACATGCTTCTCGTATTCATCTTCTTCCTCTTCCTCTTCTTCCTCCTCTTCTTCTTCTTCTTCTTCTTCTTCTTCAACCTCGTCCTCCACATCTTCCTCATCATCATCAAAGCCCTTGACGGCATTAGAAGACGGAGCTGGATTCCTGGCTTCTCCAACGATCTTCATTATGTCCTCTACGCTTTGGAGGGAAAAGCTTGGGGTTTCTCTCTTGTAGTACGCCGCTTGAGCAGGCTCTGTAAGCTCCTTTGGCAAGTTCTTTAAGTACCATGGATGCTTCTTGATCTCTTTAAGTGTGATTCTCTGCATAAATTTATGACATGTCATCAAAAGATTGAAATATAGAAAAGACAGCTTCAACTCAGATAAATGAGAAAGTAGTACCTTAGCTGAATTAGTGACAAATATGCGAGAGAGAAGGTGTCTGCACTCCTGCGATATATGAACGTAATCCGGGATCTTGTACTGGACAGCCATTATACGCTGCAGAACATTTTCACAGCACCATAAAACACTTAGTAGAAGAATTGAAGTGAAAAAGACGCTGTGAGAAATTTGAGGATTTGGTTAATACTTGGATTGTTTTCCTGAAGTTTCTCGGATCATCCGGGTCTTCAAACGGATAACCTCCAACTAACATCACATAAAGAGTC
Organism: Arabidopsis thaliana; assembly: GCF_000001735.4. Classification (NCBI taxonomy): domain Eukaryota; kingdom Viridiplantae; phylum Streptophyta; class Magnoliopsida; order Brassicales; family Brassicaceae; genus Arabidopsis; species Arabidopsis thaliana. The sequence goes on from NC_003076.8 coordinate 25,482,323, forward strand.
ACACCACAGGACCAAACATCCGCATGCTACATAACACAAACACCAAAGAGTTCCATTAACAAGTGACAAATAAGGATCAGACCATTGAAGAAGACATGAGTAACATTACCTTTCCGTCATATTCTCTTCGGGAAAGAACTTCAGGTGCGATATAAGCTGGAGTACCAACAGTTGATTTAGGTCTAGAGTGAAGCAGAGATGACTGCACAAGAAGAAATGGAAACATATGACTTATGAGATCAAGTCCCAAGTAATAATGGGAACCAGAATTGAAACAAATGAAGAAAAAGAGACTAATGAATGAATGAATGACCTTGGAGTAACCAAAATCACAGATTTTCAAAAGCGGGGCTGGACTACCATCAAGCAGTGTATTCTCAAGCTTCAAATCTCTATGACATATTTGCTACATAAACATATAAAAAGATTATAGAAAAATGAAGCAAAGACCTCTCCTTTCACATAATCACATTCATGGAGATTTAGTTTAGTTATGTTAATAAAATACCAGTGAATGACAGTAATCCACGCCACAAATCAGCTGCTGAAAGAAGTATCTAGCCTGAAAAAAATAGCAAGATGGAGAAACATCAATCAAGAATTTGTAGAAAAATCGAATAAGAGAACCAAGTAAGGATTTTGAGAAAGGAGCATATATATCACACACCTCAGCTTCACTGAATCTACCAGCATTACAGATTCTTTCAAAGAGCTCTCCTCCAGAAGCATACTCCATTACAATTGCAAGATGAGTTGGAGTCAGAATCACCTACAAAAGTTTCTCTGTTTTTAAGTTCCTTAATCTCAATTAAAGTACTAACAGATTATGCAACAAATCAACAAACCTCCTTGAATCTGATGATATTAGGATGCCTAAGTGATCTATGATTGATAATCTCTCTTGCCACATTCTCATCAATCTGCAATCCAACATATTACCATCAAATCACAATCCTCAATTATCCCAAAAGTTGAAGACTTTCATCTAATTTCTAACCAATCAAAGAAAGATCAAAACTTTTTCTGAGAAACCAAAGAGGAAAAAGATCAAACCTTGCGACCTCTCTCAATGTATTTCATAGCAACGAGCTCTTTGGTCTCTTTGTGTCTAAGAAGACGAGCCACACCAAAATTTCCAGCTCCCAAATCCTTCACAACCTCATACTTGTCCATCACTTCTTCCTCCCAAGCTTTGCAAGTGTGCGTGTGTGTATATAAGTACGATCACGATCTCTCGTTGAGAATGTGTCACACTTGGAGTTGAGTTCGTTTCAGAAAATGAGTCATCTTATAAAGCGTTGTTTTCATGGAGGGATCTGAGATTGCTCCCACACTTGAGCGTATACTTACACTCATGCGTATGTGTCGGTGTATGTATCGGTGTATATATCGATGATGGAGGAGTAAACGGAGGAGATGGGTATGGAAGTTAAGCACGTGAAGAGGTTGCTCGAGTTCCGATGACCACCTTCACTTCAATCCAACGGTTATTAATTATTCTCTTTAATTGGATACTAAGTACTAATTAATTATTCTCACTCGTTAGATTATGCCAATAATTATTTACTAAGGTTCAAAATAAATAAGTTGGTTAGTAATATGATTAATTTTTTTGCCACCATTCATATTAGTCTAAATGATTAAGACATGTAATAATGTAATGATTTGTACTTAATTATACCTTCATTGTGTTATAACTGAGAAACAATTACACTATGAAGAGGTTTGACTAATTTTCAAGGTTTCCTTCATTTTGATGTGTATAACTATTACGTTACGTAAACCATAGATTTCTATTCTTATGCACATCAGTAGATCCGAATTTAGTATGTTCAGTACTAAATTTGAGTCCATCTAATGTAACCGCAAGATGTGGCATGGTGGAGGTCGGTTTAAAAGAGACAAACTTCATTGATTACTTTCGATTAGTATAATAAATTACTGCAATATGCATGTGTGTATCAACCGACCATAACGAACTAAGTACGTTACTAATTACACTAAGTTTGTATTTTTATATCAATAAGTTTTACATTTGGAGCAAGTCAAGCCGGCCATCACATGATAATACTTCTTGAATCACAAATCATAACCATTCTTCATGTTGCAATAAATATGCATGGCTCAATTGTCAAACCGTATATCATAATAATAATGTGTCATATAAATTTAAGGTTTTTGATGAAGATTTTATGTATGAATGACCCATAAAGATACATCTCATGTGAACTTGTTTTCCGTTACTATGGGCCAAATCTATTGTCAAACCACGTGGGGTTGCTACATACTTTCTCATACATAAGTTCAAGAGAATGGTCAATAATTACTTGTGGATAATATTGTTTTCTTTCCTCTTAAATTATATATCATGAGTATTTTTTTTTTCTTAAGACTTTGAAAACTAGATGCTAGAATATTCAATTTTCTATGATTTCTTTTGAATATCTTACAATTATTGTAGATTAAGTCGTCTTGATCCGATTATTACAACTACAAATTCAACTGTCTATTTAAAAAATGGTCAGATCTATTTTTTGTAGTTGGTACACTCATCATTTATCTAAAGAGAGTATATTGCAAACTGTAATCAATAATGGTTTGTAACGCATCAAGTAGAAATTAGTTATTGCAACAATTGTATTTTTGTGTTTGTAATTTTAGGGCCAAATTTGAGTTTCTTAGTTTTTACATTCCTCATTTAATGGGCCTTTGTAACGTTTCATCTATAGTTGGTTTAAGGCCCATATATTTGTCTGGCCTGATGTAGTACAATAATTAACGGCACAATAATTAAGTAGTCACATGACTACCAAAATTAGTGTGGTGAGTGGGTAAACTGTGAAGTTTCAGTTCCCATTGTCCCGTAGTGAGAAAGCACCAGTCCGCACATGACTAGCCCTCACTTTAACCATTCCCCCATAAGAAATTACTTTTTGAGAATGATTCGGATCTAGTTCATGGCCTATTAGTAACTTTCAAAAAAAAAAAAAAAAAATCTTGCTTTAGCTTATGTTATTAACTTATTATTGGCCGACCATTGTCCCTCGTTAATTTAATATTCGACTGCACTTTTTTTGTTTTATTGTGTGTGGTGCAATTCATCGTTTATACTTTATCCACACATCCTTGACCATAGCATCTAACTAATAAAATACGATGGAGACTAGCTCTTACCATAGCATCTTTTTTTTTTTAATACTAATAAATTGTTTAAAACTCGATGTTTAGTTGAGTACACTATGTGGCCCCAAAAAGAAACCCTAACGAAACCTACACTTGAATCTATATATATGGAGTCATGGAGAAGTAGCTCTTGCTCCACTTACGTTTTTAGCATTTAACAAGCAATCAATATCATTAGGATTATATATGGAGAACAAGTTTTTCGCTGCATTCTTCTTGCTTCTTGTCCTCTTCTCATCTCGTAAGTCTTTTCCTTCTATATATATGCATTGGTCCATGACCATATTTGATTGACAATAAATATATATATATATGATATATATGTGAAGTCAGTGTTACGTGATCTATCTCCATTCTTATGTGTTGCATTTTATTTGTGTAATTAAATAGAGGAGATCATTGGGGGTGAAGGAAGGACATGCCAATCAAAGAGCCACCACTTCAAATACATGTGTACGTCCAACCACAACTGTGCCATAGTTTGCCGTAACGAGGGATTTTCCGGTGGTCGCTGCCATGGCTTCCATCGCCGTTGCTACTGCACCCGCCTTTGCTAACTAGTTTATTTTCCATTAATCCATTTAAATGTACTTTTTCTTTCTTTTTATTTTGAATACTAATAAAGTTCATCTTCTTCTTTTTCTCGTTTGACATCTATTGTTGGGTAAATCTCGATTCTAGAGGAACGAACTGAGATATATGTATTAATAAAAATCTCACGCTGATTCTGAAACAAGCAATGTACTAGAACGTTGTGTCATGTGTGTTTATTGATTAACTAGAGTTAAATTTGATTTAATAAAAATGTCATTTGATCTATGTTTTGAATCAGCACTCCAATAAAGATTATCAATATCATAAAGAAGTTTCTCTTAATTATGAGAATATTTATAACAATATACATTTTTAGTTATCATTTTAACCCAAAGTCCACATTTTCTTTTAGTCAGTTATTATCCAAAAAATCGTTTATACTTCCCGGCCAAAGGTTTCCTTAAAGGGATTTTCAACAATCATTTTCCAAAAACATTTGAAGAAGCATATATATACACATTTCTATGGAAAAAAGCGTTCAAGAAATCACATACAACATCTAACATTTATGCAAACTATTTTTTCATATAAAATCTGATAATTTTTATACACAATATTCTGTTTATTTTTACACAATGTTCTGAAATTTGCCGATTTTGATTGAGTTTCAAATGACCAAAGTTAACATTTGACCAATTTCAAGTATGGATTTATGGAAATGTCATAACTAGAGCAAGAGAGACATAAAAGAGAAATAGTACTAAGAAAAATGGAAAAAGTACATCATCAACATAAGAGCAAATGTCTCAATGCATTATTCTATATATTTTTTTTTATCTATCGGTTCTGTTATAATAGTCAAGAGAAGTAAAAATAATAGGAGTATGAAGAATGCAACAACCCACACTAAGATGTTTATAACATCATATGTACACGATGAATGCCAAATGAACTAATTTGCGGTCTAAGTCATCATCATCTGTTACCATTGAATCACTTCAACTTTGTGTCAAGTCCCCAAATCCGGATTGTTCCATCATCACTTGCTGAGGCCACCATATAGAGGTTAGTCGGGTTTCAACTGACACACTTCACCGATCCTGAGTATCCTCGCAATACACTACAAGATTACGTCAGTGTTCTTCGTATGACCCATATGTATACCTGACACATCAAAGAAATATTACTCGGAAGACTCTAAAAGAGATTGATAAGAACTGTTTTCCCCCATATCTATGTCTTTTTTACGTTGTAGATTAATTATTCTTGATTTGGGTATCATAAATTTAAATTAAACAATCTAGTTAAAAATGATGAGATCTATTTGGAGTGAAATTAAACAATTTTAATAAAAATGTATGTGTTATATGTATATATACATATATAGATTAAGTGGAGTGAAAATTAACTTAATAAAAATATCATTGATATATGTTTTGAATTAGCACTCTAAAGGTTATCAATATCATAAATGAGCTTCTCTTACGAGAATATATATATGTAAGAATATACATTTTTAGTTAATTCAAAATTTCATTCGATTATTTGTTTGAACCCAAGGTGCACATATGTTCCCGTAAGCCGATAGTCATAACATTTGAAGCATTAACACATTTCTATGGGGGAAAAACGTTCAATCAACCACATAATTGTAAACAACTAACATTTATACAAACGATCGTCTGAAAAAAATTGATTCATATAAAATCTGATAACTTTAGTTTATAGTATACACACTGTTTTGAAATTTGCGGATTTAGATTGATTCAAGTTCAAAAAATTTGAAAATGTCCAAAGTCAACATTTGACCAAGAAGTCGAGTGTTGTTTTTAATATTGATGGCTAATATGATTTTAAAGCCCATACATAAAAGCCCAAATACGGCCCAATAAAGGAAAAGACTCCTCTGGGAAGAAGAACTAAAAAAGAAACTGGGATTTTGGAAGAAGTGGTCGAGAGAAAACAAACGATAATGGGAAGCGCACCAGCTCAGATTCCGACTAGCTTCGGCCATGAGCTTAGGGCTTGTCTTCGTTGCCGACTCGTCAAGACCTATGACCAGGTTTTTCTTTACTCTTCTTTCACTGTTTCTTCCTTCTTTTAGGGTTTTGGTGTTTGATTTGCCTTTCTATAAGCTGGGTTTTTTTTTTTTTTTGGTTCAAACAGTTTAGAGACGCTGGTTGCGAGAATTGTCCTTTCTTCAAGATGGAAGAGGATCATGAGCGTATCGTGGAGGTCACTACCCCTAATTTCAATGGGTATGTATTTCATCAATTCTAAACCTTTACTTTAGGCTTCTTTGGTAGGAAAGTCTTTGCGTTGATGGGTACTGTTTCAAATTACTTCTTTTAGGGTTTCATAAGATTTACTTAGCTGTATAGTAATGGAAAGTTCTCAACTTTAGAGTGATTTTGCGTCAGGATGCTTCGTGGTTTCTAAGATCTCTTTGAACTTGGATTCTTTGTTGGATTAGTGATTTAGCTTTTAAGAGTAATTTTTAGAAAGTTCAGTGTTAGAGCTTATTAGTGGGTTTGTGTTCTTTTTGTTAGTTGATATCTTGATATTCCTAGCTACTGATATCAAGATTGTTTTGCAGTATAATCTCTGTGATGGATCCAAGTAGAAGCTGGGCGGCTAGGTGGTTAAGAATCGGTATGTTGATCGCTTCCCTTAACTATCGACTTGCTTATTCCATCAATGTGTTCTTATTATCCCATCATTATACTCTATTTACTAAGGAGATTACTGTTACATTTATTAACACATCTCTGTATTAAAGAACGACCATGAGATCTCCAATGAAAGATTACATTACAAGATTTGTGTGATTCTCTGTTTCTAGAGGCCTAAAATCTGATATAAATTGGAATGTGGCTTTAGATCTGAAGATTTTCAAGATACTTTGCCTCCTTGTTTGGTTTATTGATTGCATAATGTTGCTAAATTTGTGCAGGGAAGTTTGCTCCTGGTTGCTACACACTTGCTGTCTCAGAGCCACTCCCTGAGGAAATGCAGGTAAACGATTAGCAGGACAATATTTTATCTTCGTGGTTTGAAATTGTACTCAGTAACACATTAGCCTTCTTCTTCAAAATTAGATCATATTTTGTTCACTTGTCTGATTTTGTGTGTTTCATTCGGTGGTGATTTAATGTAGCACTTATGCCAAGAGGAGCGTGTACAATATGTTCTGCCGAAACGCATGTGAAGAAATCTATCACGATGAAGGCTAGTAGGGAAGACCAAGTATTCCACTTTTTCATTAAAAGCTTCTTGAAACATTATTAGGTGCTTTATTTGAATCTTCAATCTTGTGGAATGGTCGATGTTAATGAAGTCAGAGACTCCTTAACACTCTTCTATGTAAGGCGTTAGTCCGAAAAGAAAAAAAAAAGAAAAAAAAAATCTGTGTCTGAACAAAAAAGTCTTCTCTTATCTAAGGTTTAGACTTTAGTTAACCAATCGGACCCTAACTAAAAATATTAATGAGAGTAGGAAGAATAAATTTGTGTGGACTCTAAAGATCAAGACAAGACAATTATAATTCTTCATAAAGTCATGCAATTAATAATAATAATAAAAAAATAATAATTTTCTTGATTAATTGCTCAAAGTGAAAGTCAATCTAAAATTTGTTCGGTTTTTCAATTCTACAATTTTTATTTGAAAATATATAAAATAAAAAAAAATGGTTAATAAAGAATTGCTTAGAGTTTCCTCTTTTTCTAGAACAAACAAAAATGCTTAGACCTTCTCGAAAGAATAGCACATCACGTTATATCCAAAAGCATATTCTTTTGTTAGATTAATCGTAGTCATATGGTCATAAGTCATACATAACATGTAACATGTTAGTTCGATCATTATTAACTTTCAATTAAGTATTTTCGTAAGACGTAATTTTCAACAATAAACAACAAATCCGCGATATACGGTTTTTGAAAGGGCAGGCAATTGTTTTTTTAAATTATTAATACTATAAAACAATTTTCTTATTGGCTATAAACTAATATTTAATTCCACGTGGAAGTTACTGTTCGTCGATATAAAACTTTCTTCGTTACCATTTTGAGTCTCCGGCGGCTTTCACACTCCAGAAAAAAAACACAGAAGCTACGTTTTTCAGGTAATATGAAATTCTCTCCGATCACCTCTTCTTCGTCTGGCAGTATCTCTGTCTCAAATTTTGTTAGATCCATTCGAAAATCCGTTTATCGAATCACTCTTAGTCTCTTACCATTCGTCGAATCTAAAAATCCCGTCTTTTTCGCTAGTTTGGTGGACTGATAAGCTGTGATTTGTATGAAGAATCGATATAAAGTCTCTGCTTTTTTGTGTGGGTTTTGTCGCTTCTTTGGTAAAATGGATCTCTCTGTGAGAAAGTGACGATCATGATCTTAGGTTTTTGATTCTTATATCGATTGTTCATTTGCAGGACTTTGATTAGGTTTTTGGAGATTTACAAAAATGTCGAACATAGACATAGAAGGAATATTGAAGGAGCTACCTAATGATGGGAGGACTCCTAAGACTAAGATCGTTTGTACATTAGGTCCTGCGTCTAGGTCTGTGACAATGATTGAGAAGCTTCTTAAAGCAGGCATGAATGTAGCTCGATTCAATTTCTCTCACGGAAGCCATGAGTACCATCAGGAGACTCTTGACAATCTCCGCACCGCTATGCAGAATACCGGCATTCTCGCTGCTGTTATGCTTGATACAAAGGTTTATCTTTCTCTTCTTTTGTTAAGGCTTTTATTCTTGAACTGTTTTTTCACAAGTGTGTAAACATTAATTGGGTGTTGATCTAGATTGTGTTTCGTTATGATTTTGCTCAAGACTGTTTACACTCTTTGTAGTTGAGTTGTGAAATGTTCAAGTTTGATTTTAGCTCCATGCGAAAGAACACGACTTAGAACATCGTTGATCTTAAGAGTGTCGTTGTTTTACATTAGGCATTTAGTGTTTTCATATTGTTTATGGATCCCTAGGTCTCAGAAACATGTGTTTATTGATGACGTTGGCTCAAACTAGCAACTGATAGATCTTATGTGTTACTTAGAGAAACATTATAGTTGGAGTCTATGTCTATGTTAGAACCATTTCAGTAAATAATATGAGTGTTACATCACAGGGGCCTGAGATTCGTACCGGTTTCTTGAAAGATGGGAACCCTATACAACTAAAGGAAGGCCAAGAGATCACAATTACCACTGATTATGACATCAAGGGCGATGAGAAAACGATTTCCATGAGCTACAAAAAGCTCCCAGTGGATGTGAAGCCCGGAAATACCATACTATGTGCAGATGGAAGCATAAGTCTTGCTGTCGTGTCATGTGATCCAAACGCTGGGACTGTTATATGTCGATGTGAAAATACAGCCATGCTAGGTGAAAGAAAAAATGTGAATCTCCCAGGTGTTGTTGTTGATCTCCCCACATTGACTGACAAGGATGTAGAAGATATTCTTAAATGGGGTGTTCCAAACAACATCGATATGATTGCTCTTTCATTTGTTCGCAAAGGTTCAGATCTTGTTAATGTCCGGAAAGTCCTTGGATCACATTCCAAGAGTATAATGTTGATGTCGAAGGTACAAAGTTACACCTTATTTCACTTGTGGCTAAAGTTGGTTTTAAAGGTAGGATTGTGATTAGAATTTTTATCTTATTAAGGTTGAGAACCAAGAAGGAGTCCTGAATTTCGATGAGATTTTGCGTGAAACTGATGCATTCATGGTTGCTCGTGGTGATCTTGGGATGGAGATTCCGATAGAGAAGATCTTCTTGGCTCAGAAGATGATGATCTACAAGTGTAACCTTGCAGGTAAACCGGTGGTCACAGCCACTCAAATGCTCGAGTCGATGATCAAATCACCACGGCCAACACGAGCAGAAGCCACAGATGTAGCAAACGCAGTTCTCGATGGCACTGACTGTGTGATGCTTAGCGGAGAAAGTGCTGCAGGAGCTTACCCTGAAATAGCAGTGAAAACAATGGCTAAAATCTGCATCGAGGCGGAATCATCGCTTGACTACAACACAATCTTCAAGGAGATGATTAGAGCAACTCCACTTCCAATGAGCACTCTTGAGAGTCTTGCATCATCAGCTGTACGAACGGCAAACAAAGCCAAAGCCAAACTCATCATCGTGTTGACCAGAGGAGGTACAACAGCTAAACTGGTGGCCAAGTATAGACCGGCTGTTCCAATTCTATCGGTGGTTGTTCCGGTCTTCACCAGCGATACGTTTAACTGGAGTTGCAGCGATGAGTCACCGGCGAGGCATAGTTTGATATATAGAGGTCTGATACCGGTTTTGGGTGAAGGATCTGCAAAAGCAACTGATAGTGAATCCACAGAGGAGATTATTGAATCTGCTTTGAAGTCAGCGACAGAGAAAGGACTGTGTAACCATGGTGATGCTGTGGTGGCTCTGCACCGTATTGGAGCTGCTTCGGTTATCAAGATCTGTGTGGTGAAGTGATTTTTCTACTAAATATCTTGAATTTTATTCTTGGTTAATGTTTCTTGATGAAATAATCCAATAAAGAACCAGGGAATAGGTTCCTGAAAGTGTTTTGTGTGGGGCATTTCTTCTCTTTCTTTTGCTGTTTTAGCTTATAAGATTATGAATGCACTAATGACTCTTGCTCATATTATTATAGTTTAATTAGCCAATAATAACAATTTTTAAGGCTCGTTTTCTCATCGTTTTTGCTTAGCAACTTCAACATTTAGGTAAAAATTGTATGTAATTTTTCGATACAATCAAATGCAACAAAAACTTTATCAGTTGATCAAATCCAAAAATCTTAAATCAAGGCAAAGGAGGGAAGATACGGGAATAAGCTGAAACGACGCCGCTCTGAATATAGCGTTTGGGATTCTCAGGATCAGGAATCCATTGGATCTCACTAATGTTTGGCGTTTCGACAAACGCAACCGTGAACTCTCCCATCTTCTCCATCTTCCCACGCTTCCCAGCTCTGAGAATAAGTCCACTGTTACGCACGTATGAGAAAATCCCATTGGTGAGCTTCACGATATCTCCTGCCTCGAACGCGTCGCACTCATCTCCCCACAGCTGTATGTGAACCGCAGCCGTTTCATCCGCCGCCAACGCAATACAATAATTCTTCCCGTTTGCCGCAGACGATTTGGCTTTGTCGAGGATGATGAAACGCGTGTCTATGTTGTTCTGCGCCGCTGGAACTATATCCTTGAGAAACAATTGCATCGTTTTGGCAAATCGCCCCCTGAAATTGAAATATGAAGGATTCAAAAACAGTGAATTAAATCAAAGGAACAGAGCTTTGTGGATAATCAGACGAAACATAAGCTTTTAAAGGAATAGCATAGCATCACCCCACTTGAAACTTGTAGCACAAGCAAAGAAATAACAAAAAAAGTTTGACTGAAAACCTAACCATATTTTAAAAGTTCACTTAGACATTTTATCGAACAGTTGATCTGCACAATTTTTTTAATAAAAAACCCAGTAACTTACCGACTATAGCAAAACGCCGATACTTGAGGAGGATACAACGGTGACGGAGAAAACGCCGGTTCGAGTAAAGAAGACGTGAGAAGAAAATCACGTCGGGAACTTGGAGACCAAGTCAATGTGATTTTTTTCTAAACAGAGAAGGAAATAAATAAAGGAAAAGGAGGGTTTTCAAAAGTTATGGCATTAGGCATATATACATACATGAACATAAAACATACCATGTCACTTTGATGCTACTACATACATGACCATCTTACAAAAAGAGTTAGCTTCCTGTTTCCGCAAAAGCTTAGAAATATTTAGCCGAGTTTCTTAAGTTGTAATATTCCAGCCCAAAAAACAACAACATCAACCTTCTTCCTTTTGAAGATGCTCTTTGGTTAATCGATATTTATAACCGCCTCATGTGACAAACCGCCGACACATGGTTCTTGTTTAATCTCGATGAAGTCTTCAATGATCCTTGGAATTTCTTTTAGTAACCTCTCCTGCTCTGAAGGTTTCTCCAGAAGTTCTCTCTGCTCTAGATACTCCTCTAATGTAAACAAATGGATAGAGTTAAGGTGTTTCAAATGTAACCATGTCAAATCACCATGTGAAAATGTGTGTGCTTTTTGTTGAATCTTAAAGGATATTCTCTTCTCCATCCTTTCTCATTAGCACAGTTGATGCGCTTCTGCAGAATGTTAAGCTGCCTTGCAATCCACTGGTTTTTTTCAAGATATTTACACAAGAACAAAGTGTGAGATGCAGTTACAAAACAAACTGTCGTATTTAGCTTATGTGTTTTCAGAGATACTCACATGTTTTGTTATATCATAATGGAGAGCCTTAGCCTTCTGCTCCATCTCCACCTGTCAGATTTAAAAAACCATTGGTGAGTTTAAGCGCCTGAAAGAACGGAACATGATTTGAGTATGAGAATGCAAATGCCAAATGATTTAACTACCTCTCTGTCTTACCAGAGGATTCGTCATGTTAATGAATAAACAGAGAACCAAATCTTGTGATATACACAACTTACAACAGTTGTCTGTCTCAGAAGACCATTCATCACTTTTTGCTTCAAATCTTTAATCTCTTCCTGAAAATGAATGTGTACAAGAGGAGGTTTTAGCTTCTACGAAGTTTTTGACCAGCCAAATATAAGATCATGAATAAGAACAAGTCACATAGGAGGAATATTATAAATATACTTTATCAGCATTTGCAGCAGATTTGTCATATTTTTATCCCAAAATCAAGGAAATATAATGGTAAAATATGAATTCAATTCAGACATGATTCACCTCTCTTATGTCAGAATCATCCAGCTTGGAAATGCTAACACCACTTGCCATACCAGAAACATGAAGAAGCACGCCCTCACTCTGATCATCAGCATTTTTAATGCCTAACAGAAAAGGAAAAATATCAGGTGTGACAGTGATTCTGATGCAGTGATCATGACATGGATCAGAGAAATTCAGGTCATGACATGCAAGTCTTGGTTACCTGTAACCTGCAAGATCTGGTACGCCATAAAGTCCCTAGGGCCATTCTTCACTTTCACAAAGCTTCCCACCACTTTGTCCACAAAGCTATCATTCTGCTTCAACAACTCTAAGACTAAGCTCTTACGTAGATAAACAAGCTTTAGATTATCTGCATTGATCGTGGCGAAACCAGTTGCTCGCATTTCAGGTTGCACTTCCTTCTCACAAATTTCGTCATCTGAACTTTCTGTTTTTTGCTTCTTGCACGGCATCATAACCTTATCATTCTTTTCACTGAATCGCTTTTCATTTTTTTCAATGAAGCCAAGTTCCAAAGGTGTGAAATACTCCACCTGATCAAGGTTTTCTTTCAGGTGAGTATTCAAAAGTGTATAAATCCTTTTCTGATTTATAGACTTTTTCCTGAAGATAGAGTACAGCTTCTCATCACAATGAACTTTCTTCTTCTTTTCACGGTCAAGCAGGTTTTTCTCACGAATGTACCTGCGGATAACTGACTCAACACTATGTTGTGACATTGCCTCTCTGGTGTCTTCCCCTATGGACGTTAGGAAATCAATGAGAGGCTTTGAACCCCATCTGATAAACTCCATTCTCTTGTTTTTGCCAACCTTTTTATAATCAACTGCATCTTCAACCGCATGGTCAGATACTAAAAATTTGGGATCATCTTTGTTCTTCAGCTTGACGCCTTTCTTTCCTGACTTTGAAGTGTGGGCATCACCAAGCGCAAATTTGGGATCATCTTTGTTCTTCAGCTTGTCGCCTTTCTTTTGTGACTTTGAAGTGTGGACATCACCAAGCGAAAATTTGGGATCATCTTTGTACTTTGACTTGACACCTTTCTTTTGTGGCTTTGAAGCGCAGACCTTGCGGACATCGTCAAAAGTTAGACCTTCTTGTTTTTTCGCAATTTCCCAATACTCAAGAAACAGACACTCAAATGTATTCCGATCTGTCAAGTCAAGCTTATCCTGCCAAACCAGTAAAGGAGTGTTAAGCAAACAAAAGTTTTAAGACAAGCTTGGGAGATAGACATATACAATAAGACATACCAAATGTGTAGTTGATTCATCCTTTTCCTAAGCCTAACCAAATTATCTAATTGAAACTTTTAGAGTTGTTTCACTCAGATTCATCCAATTTCATACTCACTTTTGTTTCAAATGGACATAAATCTCTTTAATACAGAGTTTACAAATCCTAAACACCTTAGTTATTTGCAATGGATGGAAACCAAAATTTCAAGGTTAGAGACTACTACTATCCAAAGTTGAGTAATAACAGTTTGAAACATACCCCAGCAGCATCATATTCTTGAATTTCTTCTAAAGCAAAGACATACTCCTGGCATTGATTGCATAACCCTTTATCCCCTTTAAGTTGAATAAACTCAGCATGAGTGACACAGCCTTCACATACAGCATGTGAGCAACAAAGGCAGCATAGCTTTGGTGTTTTCTTACACAAGTAGCAACTGTGCCACACTGAAAGTTGAAAAATTCACAATTAGCCCTTCTGACTACAAATATGAACCTTTATCTACACTCTACAGATACAGGGGTATATCTTACAATTCAAAGGAACCAAACTACTTCAAAATGATAATAACATTGCAATGAACATACAAATATATATAGAGAAACTTTAGCACTTACTACAGATATACGAGTCTCCATTCTTGCTTGCTGAGCTATCCTTTTCAACGCAACTTTCATGATAAACTTTTGGACAGTCTCTGAAACAAGCAAGCACAATGAGGTGCACAGTTAGATGCATACATTTAAACTAGACTAAATATCACAAGTGTACTGACAAACTGACAATACTTTAATATTCATCTTGACAATCTTTTCATAATGAAATTGTTAATTTTCATGCAAATCATACATTAACAATCTGCTGCAATTTAATAGAAGGAAAAAGTCAATGTTGCTACATTACCTAAGCTCCTAATTAATGAACTAAAGAAAAAAGAAACATCTTTATACCTTTAACTACAGAATAATACACAATGTCTCTCCTCAAGCGCATTCATATGAAAGAATCATCAAAAAAAACCAAAGCAGTAACATTTTTTATAGCTTCATCATTCAGAGGAAATGACTTCTTTTGGCATAAATCACTGCCTCCAAACGAAATCCCCTAATCGTCAATTTGAATAAACAAAAGTAACTTGATTGAAAAAGAAGTACTTTCCTAGTGAAGAACACAAAGTTTCCTGTTTCCACTTAGACAAACAAATCTATAAAAAAGAACCAATAAGACAACATACATGTTCACTCGGTACAATCCTACATTGAAATTGACAAATCCTCGTTATAATATAAGCAAAACCCAACAAAGACTAAAACACCCTTCATCATTAGAAATCAAGAACATGCAAAGAACAAGCAAACAAAAAAAACTAATCCTCTACCGAAGCAGCAGCAGCATTATGCTTAACTAAGTGAGAGAGACTCACTTGAAGTCACAGAGCATTAGGTTTCCACCATCTTTACAGATAAAGCACCAATCCTCACACTCCTTCTCATCCTCCTCCTCATCATCCAAAATCTCCACTACATTCATATCTCTCGCCATCGCTCTCTCTCTCTCGATCCGATGTTACTTGGCGGTGACCTAGTTAGTGGCGACAGAGCAAGAAGAAGAAAAACTTATCTCTCTAATTCTGATATTAAGGCTGAAAATTAGCCAAATAAATAGCTGTTTGAGTGACCTGTGTCAGTATTACTAGATTCTTAAGGATTCGCTTTGACCAATCACCCAAACGCCAACCTCTACTTTCCTAAAGTCTCTATTATACCCCTATCGTATCCAGGACACGTGTCCATTAAACACAGTTTCATAGGGGTTATTTCGTAAATTGAATAAGTCTTGCGTTCAGATGGACCTTTTTTTTTTACTTAGCGATTGCGTTTTGTGACCGGGAAGTACAATGCTCGCAAGTACAAAAGATATCGAACCAAGTTTTGTCTTTACCTAAATTTTGGATTATAAGTGATATTTGTTGTTAAAATTAATTTACTAATTATAACATTTTTATGAACAAATCATTTACAAGTTATAAGATTTTAATAAGTAAGAAAAGTAATCTGGCATTTGGTTTCACAATGTTCAAATTTATCTTTCTTTCTTTTTTTTTTGCTCTGAAGGCTTTTTTCTCACTTACCTAAGTTCATTTTTTCCTGATAAAAATAGAAAATAAATTTGAGTTTGTTTTATTTGTGAATGTTGATGAAATTTAACTTTTGAAATATACGTTCTAGATTGAGATATGATCATCAGATCTTTTTGCAGATCGAACAAAAGTCTCAATAAGGTGAAGAATCGTATGACAACATATAAAGGGAGGAGCATAAGAACATGTCCAACTAATCAAGCATATTAGTATTGATATCATTATTCCGTATATATTCTTAGTCTCTTCTTCCTCACATTATGTTCTCTTTCTCTTTTCTTCACCTAATTTTCCTATTAAAAATATCTATCTTTTTTTCTCTTCTGCCTACATTTCTACATGATGTTTCAACATAGCTCTTAAGGGAAATAACCTAAAGTTTTCTAAACATTGATGTTTTACTACGTCTTTTTTGAAAGGCGGTAACTAAATTTGTTTTTTTTTTTGTTTTTTAAAAGGATATCAAAAGATCAATTACTTACCTTATAAATGTTAAAAATGTAAACTTCTCAATGTTTGAATTTATTTACTCAAAAACAGATAGTTAAATATATATATATATATATATAGTTATAGGTTATGTTAAAACTATTTTAGTTTGTATCATATCCTTTGATTTGAAGGTCAGAGAAGAAAGGAATATATACAAAAACGCCCTTTTGCATTGTCATCGTCCAGAATAGTGGAGTAATATAACACGAACAAGTGGAAGTGTGGAACCTTCTTACACATGCTTCTGTCTCTTCCTAAAGCATAAGCCATTTTCCCAAACATTATTAAGTTCTTAATTAAGTCATTGGTTTGTTTTCTATTACTAATTCGTTTAAATCATTCTTTATTACTTTATGTTTATTTTGGGCCATCTATATCCTTTTTTGTTAAAATTGATATCCTTTTTAGCCCCAATCACATCCCAAGTTACACACTTGCAAAAGAGATCTCACCCAAAATAAAGAAGCAAAAGAAGATGGAAAAATACACCTCCATTAAGAAATCAAAGATGTTTCAACTTAGTGGGATTCTCTTTCTCTCAAAGCAGCATTTCTTCATCTTCTTTTTACATCATAGAGATAAAAATATGAAAAATACCTTTTGTGGGTCCTTTATAAGCACTAACTTCTCTTTCTTTAGATGATTTTACATTATTGTTGCTTTTATTGGCTTCATTATTATACAAATCCTCCATTTCTCTCTTCAACCCCATGTTTTCGTTCTCTTCCGTTTAGAGTGTTTTCAGCTCCTCTATGGCTCACTCGGGTATTTAAAAGCTTTGTTTTACTTATACTTTAATGCCTATCTTTCTCCATTGTATATTAATTAGGTTTCTTGGTTTTTGTTGTTTATTTTACATAACTTTATTGTTTCTTTTAGTTTCGAGTTACAAAATATTTGGTACATATTTAGGTGAAACGGAGAGGTTTTTGATCATCAAAGCAAAGAGTCAAAGACAGAATTATAAATTTTGTTGTTCTTGATACTTATAAGCTTTCATTTTTCTTAATGTTTTCGGTTCAAATGAGCTCTGATAGAGGAGTTATGGATTGATCTGACAATGTTTCACATCAGAAAGCAATCAAAGCTGTTAGTTTTTAAGACATAATTAGACCCACAAATCGGTCTTTTCTTTTCTTTGCTTTCTTATGTTTAGTTAACATAGTTTGATCACACAAGTTATGTGTTTCTTGTATAGTAAGTTAACTTTCTCCATCGATTTGCTGCAATTTAGACTATAGATTCTGCAGCAGAAAAGAAAAGCTGTTTAAACTGAGATTGACTGATTTAATAAACTGCAGGGAACGGTGAAAGTTTCCATGATCCTCTTCGAGGATTCATTCAAAGAAATTGCTTTAGATGGAACAATCAGAAATTGATCTTACAATGTTTCATGGCCTTAGCTTTTGTGGGAATCACTTCGTCAACAACTCAACCAGATATCGAAGGTCTATATATAATTAGCCTTTGTTTATAAATCATTAATGATCTTGTAGTATTAACTCGCTTCTTGATTCATTTGCTAGGAGGAGCTCTGTTGCAGCTCAGAGATTCGCTTAATGATTCGAGCAATCGTCTAAAATGGACACGCGATTTTGTGAGCCCTTGCTATAGTTGGTCTTATGTTACCTGCAGAGGCCAGAGTGTTGTGGCTCTGTAAGTACTCTTAAAGATCACTTCTCAAGTTTTAGTTACCAAGATTTCTCATCATGTTGAAAAACTTGTTTTGTATCAATCTGTAGAAATCTTGCCTCGAGTGGATTCACAGGAACACTCTCTCCAGCTATTACAAAACTGAAGTTCTTGGTTACCTTGTAAGAGATCATAAACCAATTCCATTACAAGTTTCTTTTTAGGTTCCATTACTCATAGTAATTGTTCTTGATGCAGAGAGTTACAGAACAATAGTTTATCTGGTGCCTTACCAGATTCTCTTGGGAACATGGTTAATCTACAGACTTTAAACCTATCAGTGAATAGTTTCAGCGGATCGATACCAGCGAGCTGGAGTCAGCTCTCGAATCTAAAGCACTTGTAAGTCCACTCAAAAACTCTTTAGGAACAATCTTTGAAATGTGACTCTGTGAGAGCGTTTGGCTAAGATAAAACATTGAAATTTAATTCACAGGGATCTCTCATCCAATAATTTAACAGGAAGCATCCCAACACAATTCTTCTCAATCCCAACATTCGAGTAAAAAAAACTATTTTCCTCATGAATCTACCTAATTAGTCACAGTGACTTGTCAGTACTATAATCACGTTTTTGTGATTTTTCTGCAGTTTTTCAGGAACTCAGCTTATATGCGGTAAAAGTTTGAATCAGCCTTGTTCTTCAAGTTCTCGTCTTCCAGGTTCTTAATTATTTCTTCTTTCTCCAATTCACATACAAACAGAAAGACTTAACTTAGTATCTTTATGTTCAGTCACATCCTCCAAGAAAAAGCTGAGAGACATTACTTTGACTGCAAGTTGTGTTGCTTCTATAATCTTATTCCTTGGAGCAATGGTTATGTATCATCACCATCGCGTCCGCAGAACCAAATACGACATCTTTTTTGATGTAGCTGGTAAGAAGTTACATATACTTATAGTCAAACATCTCATTAGATCAATATGAACTCTTGAGCCAATATCCTTTTTCCTTAAAAAATGCAGGGGAAGATGACAGGAAGATTTCCTTTGGACAACTAAAACGATTCTCTTTACGTGAAATCCAGCTCGCAACAGATAGTTTCAACGAGAGCAATTTGATAGGACAAGGAGGATTTGGTAAAGTATACAGAGGTTTGCTTCCAGACAAAACAAAAGTTGCAGTGAAACGCCTTGCGGATTACTTCAGTCCTGGAGGAGAAGCTGCTTTCCAAAGAGAGATTCAGCTCATAAGCGTTGCGGTTCATAAAAATCTCTTACGCCTTATTGGCTTCTGCACAACTTCCTCTGAGAGAATCCTTGTTTATCCATACATGGAAAATCTTAGTGTTGCATATCGACTAAGAGGTATATATACTTAGCTTCTCTATCACTTAACCAAATAATAGATTCTATAATGTGTGTGTACATATGTGACATTGTAGATTTGAAAGCGGGAGAGGAAGGATTAGACTGGCCAACAAGGAAGCGTGTAGCTTTTGGTTCAGCTCACGGTTTAGAGTATCTACACGAACATTGTAACCCGAAGATCATACACCGCGATCTCAAGGCTGCAAACATACTTTTAGACAACAATTTTGAGCCAGTTCTTGGAGATTTCGGTTTAGCTAAGCTTGTGGACACATCTCTGACTCATGTCACAACTCAAGTCCGAGGCACAATGGGTCACATTGCGCCAGAGTATCTCTGCACAGGAAAATCATCTGAAAAAACCGATGTTTTTGGTTACGGTATAACGCTTCTTGAGCTTGTTACTGGTCAGCGCGCAATCGATTTTTCACGCTTGGAAGAAGAGGAAAATATTCTCTTGCTTGATCATGTAAGATTGACTTCTTTTACATGCTTTCTTCTATCTGAAAAGACTTGAAACTAATCTTAAGTTGTTGGATGTGTATGAAACAGATAAAGAAGTTGCTTAGAGAACAGAGACTTAGAGACATTGTTGATAGCAATTTGACTACATATGACTCCAAAGAAGTTGAAACAATCGTTCAAGTGGCTCTTCTCTGCACACAAGGCTCACCAGAAGATAGACCAGCGATGTCTGAAGTGGTCAAAATGCTTCAAGGGACTGGTGGTTTGGCTGAGAAATGGACTGAATGGGAACAACTTGAAGAAGTTAGGAACAAAGAAGCATTGTTGCTTCCGACTTTACCGGCTACTTGGGATGAAGAAGAAACCACCGTTGATCAAGAATCTATCCGATTATCGACAGCAAGATGAAGAAGAAACAGAGAGAGAAAGATATCTATGAAAACAAACTTGCATTACAGAAGATAAACTTAGAAAGTATTTTAAGCTGCTAATTGTATTGAACCAGGTGGGGAAAACGAAGCAAACACACAACGTTGATTTGTGTAATAGATGATATGATATACATAACTAGTTGTGTTTTGTATATATATGAATTTGGTTATTTTCGTATGATAATGATGATCATGGTTGTTATGGTGGCAGTGTTTGCTCTGTTTTTCTACATACGTCGTCGTTTCGTGTGTGTCCCGTAAAAATTATAAACTTCTGAATCCAGTCCTTGAAGTTTAGTTGGTTTTTCAATTTTACCTTCAACTTTTGTATTCTAACAATTTACCCCACTTGTGACATTGTTTATGGCTAATTTTACGTCGAGTATTCTTGTTTTTTTCTGCACGTCGAGTATTCTTGTTTCTAGATTGTAAATGATGTACTATCAAGAAAACTAATTGTCCAGTCTATGTATCTCATGAAATTATTAGACTAGTGATTTATTGGAAGGGATGATACAGTGACAGAACAAAACAAATCTAGATGTTTTTGTTGTAGTGACATGGATTCAGAGTGTAGATTCATAAGAACAGAACTTTCATGGATTAAGATTTATTCTTAAACTCTAGATCCTCTGGTATTAAAATACAGATTGTTAATTTTGGTGTTGTGTACTTTGGGTGCGTTAAATGAAGGATGAGGCAAGGAATGGGACCGGAGACAGACGTAAGCGGTCAGTGAAAAAGAGAACTCCTTTCTAACTTCCTCGTAAACCGGGCTGTTTTTCTCGGTTCTTGGTGCTTGGTTTCCGCTGACACCGACATGTCCGGTTCCCAGGTAACTTTCTTCTCCACCGTCCGATTCAACTATGAATGAACGTCCAGATCTTCGTTTTCCTTTTCTATCTCTTTGGTTTGTTATGACGTGTTCTTCGGTATTTCTCCTGAGCCTCTCAGACGTACCCTAAATAACAAACAACGGGTCCCCAAAAAAAAAATTTTATATGCAAAATTTTATTAAATACGCAATCAATAGGGAGACAATGTTACAAGCTATATGTATGCATATTTACTCCCTACAAAAAAAAATATGTATGCATATTTTACATGTTGAAAAAAAAAGAGTTATCATGTGAAAAAGTGGGATGATATTCAAAATATAGTAGATATATCAACCATGATTCATATTAGTATAGATAGATTTTGTTACTAGTATAAAACCTATAACATTGAAAAAAAACATTTCTAACCAGTATTAGTATTAGTATATACATGACTTGGTAAAAAAAAGAAATGTAAATCATACTACTTTAATTTATAACTAAAAAAAAGACAAAATTTAGTAAGTCGTTGAGGTGGAGCCAAAAGCAATAATAAGGTAATAATAAATCGAGAGGAAGGTACTTGTCTTGCATTCAATACCATTAGACATATTATATGCACATTTACCATTATGTATAATATTTTATTTATTTTAAATTGTGAATTAGACACTTATATTCAGAAAGGAAAAATGATCCTATAACTACAGCATGTAACTTTTGCAGTAGAAATCAATAATATTCGGTCTAGAAACTACAACAAAATTGTTCAAACTATGAATTTTCATTACTTCGTATATGGTACTAAAGACAAACACTCAATCCTTGATGTATATATTACAACATGTGTCTTTTGGAGACTTTTTCCTTCTGATAAAAGCTTTTGGAGACTTGACAGAGATTTTAAATAAGAGGAAGATTGCTGTTGGCCTCGGAAATGACTGAAATTAAATATACACAAGAAACAATTAAAGACAATTGTAGATATTTTCTTAAAAAGGAGATTGAATCTAGTCATGGAAATGGTTTGAACTTTGAATGTACTAACTCGAAGTATGTCGGATTTTACCACTCTCGAGTCTCGACTACACTGTAAAGTTCTATTTTAGGTAACCCTACACACACCATATAAAGACAATAACCAAAATTAACCAAAACCTATTAAACCAAAGTTACTAAATCGATGTAAAAAAATGCAGAAGAAAAATCTAGGGCTTAGATCTTTTGTCCTCTCTATAAATAGAAGAGACTACTTGGGTCTCTTTGCCCTGTCACATGCTTCCTTCTTCTTCTTCTTTTTTACTTACATAAAGTTGCTTACATTCTTGTCCTCTTCATCTTATTCTTCTTATAGTGAAGCGATTTAGGGTTTAGAGGAATGTTGTTTGGCTCGAGGTCATGGAGAGTAATTCGTTAACCCAACTCAAAACTCTAAATGATTCTCGGACCAGGCTTCATTCCCCTCAACCTATTTTATCGCATTTTTCAGAAAATCTTTTCACATTTTATATCACTTCTCAGTTCTCACCCCATTCAAAACCTATATATGTTTCAGAAGCTTTTTGGCCCATCTAGAGTATAACCATGTTACAGTGTTTTTTTTTTTTTTTGCTAAAACCATGTTACAGTGTTAATTCTTATATATAACCATTGACAAACTCTTTGAATAGCTAGAATTATGTTCCCTAGAATATAAACTATTTATTTCTTCTATCTTTCACTGTTTCCCCTTTTGATTTACTTTGAAACGTTTCTAATCTTTATTTGCACGCAGTAGCTGTTCTTTTTACTAAAAAAAAAAACACGAACAAAAGAAATCTGGATTGGATCTATGCATGCAAATCTTGTTTTTTATACACTTTCAGAGGCATTTTATTTACTGATTCTTTAGCGCTAATATTATTAACTTTGGAAACACAATCTGTTAAGGCATCTTGGAGGATATATAAATAAGATCGAGGGAGTAAATCTTGTAATTTGTGAATTGTTCCATTTTTCACATCTTTGAGTTCAGTGTATGATTTTTTGCAACCTTTAAATCAGTATATAAACCATAACCATTGACATATGATCATTTCATTTGTCTTCCATTTTAACTGAGGTGAAAAAGGAAGAGAAAAATAAGGGTTAAACCAAAGAACAAAAGAAATCTTTGCACGTGAATATGATGATATGGAATGGATGGCTTCTCCTCAATATTAAAAGTCTCGTCAAGTTGAAATGCTATTTACACATCTACACGTAATTGAAAAGGACCTTTTATTGAGGTTTTACATATTGTAAATTCACAGATTGTGATTGATTGTTATTTTCATGAAAGAAGCGAGATTGGACGTGATTTGCGAGTGTATATATATGAACTACGCTACCAAGTATACAGTGTTGACTATTGCTTTATTTGGGTGTGTTAAATAGTTTAGGTAGACTTGAGGAGTAACTTAGAATTTCAAAAAGTTGGTAAGCTTTTTTATACGAGCAAAGTCAGTTTAATTTGTATTTTTATAAAAAAAAGTCTATCATCAAGTTCTTTTGTCCATGAAGACTCGTAAGTAAACGATGAATCAGTCAGGAAAAAAAAAAAAAAAATCTTATCTGAAAATGGAATATCGGAATTTACAAAAACAACCTCAGATTTTATTTTTATTTTGTCAACAAACCTCGAATTATTTAAATGGAACATAATCAACCAATGTGATTTACAACTATTTCGTAAACGGTGTCGTTTTGGTGTTTGACGAAGACGAACCAACGTTGCTTTTCAGACACGAAAGCAATTCGGTTAATTTGTTTCCACTCCATTACTCGCATCTCTCTGCTTCTTCTTCATATTCTTCTTTACTCTGTCTGAAAATCTCCTTCTCCTTCTTCTTCTTTCTTCTTCTTCTTCGTTCTTTTCTGAATTATTTTCAATGGAGCCCAATAACGTAGAGCGTAATCTTCAATCTCTGAGAAGATTATACAGTCTTCTCGTAGCAAATGCAAGGAACGAATATATTCCTGAGGCATATAAGGTAAGTTTAATTTCTCTGTAATTTTCATCTTCAACCTCAGAATCATATTTCTATATCATCGAGTAATCTAACATTAGGAATCTTCTATTCGCAGTTGGACGACAACACTCAGTTTTTATTAAAGCGATTGCTCGATTTTGCTTCCCACGAACACTTTGTTACACAATCAAACGTAAGTAACCGTCAATATTCTATCGAGTAAATACTCTGTTTTCACATGTTTCATGTTTCTGAATTTTGGTTACTATAATTTTAAATTTTGTTACAGTTACTTGCAACACAATTACGTGTGTTTCCTAAAACGGTTTTACACGGTGCAAAGCCGTCGAACGTGGCGGATTCTTCTGAGACGACGCCACCTGCAATGTTGTCTCAGATCAATGGTTCTCATATTACGCGAGTTAGTAAACCATTGGAGGCGAAAGGAACATTGCAGAGAGATCTGAGAGTTGATCAGATTCGGAGCAATCCTAGTAAGGATGTTTTGACAGAAGAAGTCGTTGATGCAATAGAGCAAATCGATACACAACTCTCCGCTTTAAGTTTCGTTTCTAGTCGTGTTGACTCTGATGAAAGAACAAGGTCTGTCAAGTCCTTTGTAACTCCTCCCACTGAAGAGTGTAGACAAAACAGTCAAGCTTCTATGCCTTGTTTAAGAAGCAATTACATGACGGTGAGTCAGAAAAGTGTGATTAGTGGTGCAGAAGTAACTTTCCCTTATAATGATCAGTTAGTTCGGGTTACGTCACCACCGCAGCCATTACCGCCTCGTGCTGTGAGTGGTTTCAAGAAGCCAAATCAAAGTAATAGAGCGTCACAAAAGATGCCGATTATGAAACCTACTTTGATGGATCAAGAAACCGAAACGTTTGATGATGATTCTTCTGAAACAGAAGCTGACCAAACACCGTCTGCGACAGGTTCTGAGTCGGAAGACGAAGAAGTTTCAACTAGTCAAGAATACTCTGGGGAAACAGGGTCAAGCTCTGGCTCGGAGTGGGAAACTCAAGCAGAGAATGACACCGAGTCTAAGTCAGAATCATCATATCCACCACAGAATGATGACTCTGTCTCTGAAGTCAGCACTTCTCCTCCGCATACAGACAGGGACACATCAAGAGAACCTGGAAAACAGAGAAGAAATGTAATGGGGCGGTTTAAAAGGATAAAGAATAAGATAGGACAAATATTTCACCATCATCACCACCACCACCACCATCATCATCACCACGACAAGGAAAAGCCATCAGCTTGGAATAAGTTGCAGAGTAAATTTCACCATAAGCACCAAGAGAAATCAAAAGAGAGGAAAAGACCGATGTCAGAATCCAAAGGTCTTACTACACATAAGCAGCAACATCAAGGTGGCCACTTTCATGCGCTAGTGGAAGGGTTGGTGAGACACAGAAAACACTCAAAAAAACAAAAGCATCAGCTGAAGAGTGATGCCAAGAAAACAGAGTGGTGGAAATTATTGAAGAAGCGTCAAGGTGGTGGCGTGAAGATTCCCAAAAGAGGACGTGTGAAGTTGGGAAAAAAAAAACATTATTTGTCCAAAAATGTTTAAGAAACAAGTCTCGATTATTATATTGCAGAGCAAAACAATTGTAAAATATACAAGTTGAAAGTTTCATGCCTCCCTCGTGTTTTTAAGAAACTTTGTTAAGAAACAAATCACTTATCTCTCCCACAAGAGAGGCACTATCATCATAGCACATCTCACACTCATTATCCTCCCAAGTGTTTGCATACGTGCAGCGATCACAGTACCAGAAAGGACCAGTCCCGCCGTTGTATGACTTCACCTTTACATCGACCAAACCATCTTGTAAAGTTTTCATAAAATCATAAAAGTAGTTACCAATGTTGCTTGTCGCAGTAGGTATCGTATGTCTGAAGAAAGTACACTCTTCATAAGTAGCTGCAGCGAGGACGATATCTTTTTGCTCTTGTAAAGTGTTTGAGTAACTCTGGAGCGTGGCGATTGCATTTCCTTGGAGGTATCGTAGATACTCCTTCGAGTTCTCATACTCTGTGTGGAAATAGTCATACACACAACACCATTTAAGGACTCGTCTGCATTGAACAATCAACATCAACCCTTCTCTTATAATCATAATGTCTTGCTCCCTTAATAAGTCACTCGGTTTCTTGATGTTGGTTTCCTCGAAAGCTTCTAGATCGGATTTGGCTTGCTCCAGTAACTTCTGACACACGTTCCAGCGATCCTCACATAAAATCCCCACTTCTGTTTTAATACAGAATCCAGAGTCTACTGCTTCAATTTTGTGGGCTTCCTCTGACCGCAAACACCTCGAACAGAAACGAAGCCTAAAGCAAGATAACACAAAAGAGTAAGGATCAAGACTTAAACAGAGAAATCCAATTCTATGTAATTGTCAAAATTAGGGTGAAACCTGCAGACACAAGTCAAGAACTGGGGCATTTTTGTATCAGACTCCAGAGAACAGAGGCAATGAGGGCAAGTCACTGTCTTGGTTTTGGTCGGATAAAGGCTAAATGATTCATCTGATATTTTCATTGTGGCACTACACAACCAATCAGAGGCCTTGTTACAACTCACTGGTCTGTGTGACTCAAGTCTGCATCTCCAACAGAAGATATGACCACAGATACACACCACGTTTAAACTATACTCATCATCATCATCATTCTCTTGATGAAACTCAATAACATAATCGCAATTCCGTGCAGGACACTGTTTGATCATCAATACCTTGTTTCCTTCAATGTAAGATCTCCAAATGTACCTCTCGTACATCTCTTGATCACGTACTGTTAGTTTCTCAATCGTGTCTGGTCCAACCGCAGATCGACAATCTTGATCAGGACAAGAGATTGTGGTTTGGATTTTCTCCACATAGTAGAAATTCTTCTCAAGATACTCTCTCCAATATTTTGAGTCGAACTTGTGAGAACAAAAGGGCATGGAGATTAAATCATTATCACCATCAAACTCATAAACATCAGTCTCCAAGCTAATCTCGCTAGATGAATCTGGACTGGGATCGATCATGACTGATTTCAAACCTGAATCCATCAATAATTTCTCCTTGTTTTCACCTAAACGCTCTGAAACACGAAGCGAGTCCCATCGGAGATACATAAGAAGTACGGTCGCATCGGAGTTTGATATGAAGAAGATGTCAGAGATTTCATTGATCTGTTTCTTCATCTTTACGGTAATTTCATTTCTCGTTAGAACAGAGTAGGGTCTCCGTCCATCGTACTCCATTGTTTTCTTGAAAATGACAAAACAAAAATCAGAAAGACAAATCGATAAATTAGTAAAGAGCTAGAGAAGATAAACTTGTAAAGAAATAGGGTTAAGGCTTACTAGTAGCTTGCGCCAGAAACAACAAGATTGAATCGAAGGTGGAGATAGCTAATTATCGTCTAGGGTTTGCCATTTTTCACTCTCCAACGGGGGAATTGGGGATATCGTCAAGCTACAAAATTATTATGTTTTCGCTATTACATAATGTTTGATAAAAAAGATTTTTGACAGCATAAAGTTTGATAATGATATCTTTTTAATTAAGAAATTTTACGTTGTTACATAATTAAATAAAATATGACCAAAATCATTTATTATATTGTTATTCATCACTAAATATATATTGGAGCAAAATTTAAATTTTTATATACTTAATTATTTACTATTTAGTAATATTAATTAAATTTATACGATATGTCAATAATCAATTATGGTACTTAAGTGGTTGAAAACTTATCATAGTTTTAGAAGACCATATCTAGAGACTAGAGTCTTCCTTCTACTATTTGGACTAAATTCAATAATTGGCATAAATATAAATGGCGCAAAATAGGTATAGTCACAAAATGTGAAATTTTTATATATATTTAAAAATTATTTAGTAACATTAAATTTATACAAAGTAGAAAAGAATCACAATTTTTATTTGAAATTTTTTGGCACGAAATAGATATATGGGACGAAATAGATTTGTGGCGCGAATTTTGTTTTTGTTATATATAGAATTTAAATCTATGACAAAGTAAAAACAAAACTATAATGTATGGTTAAAAACTTATCATGGTAATAAGAGAAAAGATTTTCGAGTCTTAATCATAAAAAGATTCAATCATTTGACTGTAAATAATGTTTTTAATGGCAAGAACATGATGTTTCATATATATAAGTTTTGAAAGACTATTACACTGATCAGCTCGACATCCTCGATAATTTAAAAATAAAATAAAAAAATGGAATAAATGCATTTCATAAAAGAAGAACCAAATTTTCCTTTTGAGTAAATTCAAATTTGGTCAAATATAATGGCCTAGTTGTCATCCGGTGCAGGGAGCTGTTTGCTCTCATTCTCAATGTAAACTCTCATAACATAACTCAAGTACATGTCTTGATCATGTACTCCTAGTTTCTCAATCGTTTTTAGTCTAACCGAAGCTCCACAATCTTGATCAGGACATGAGATTACGGTTAAGTTTTCCTCCAGAGAGTAGAAATTTGTCTCTAGGTACTCCCTCCAACAAGTTTTGCAGAACTTGTGAGTACAATAGGGTGTGGAGATTAAACGATGACTATCATATTCATCATCGCACTCTTCATCATTTTCATCATCATCATCATCATCATCATCCTCATCTTCATCGTCATCCTCGTCATCATCATCTTCATCATCATCAGCATCATCAGCATCATCATCATCATCATCATCATCATCATCATCATCATCCTCGTCCTCGTCCTCGTCCTCGTCCTCATCCGCATCCGCATCCTCATCCTCATCCTCATCACCATCACCATCACCATCACCATCACCCTCACCATCATTGTTATGATCATCATAAACCTTAATATATTCATCTTCAGCCGTACGGCAAATACCACAAGTTGAATTAGATAAAACTAGATTCGAATCAATGACAACGGTTCTGATCCTTTTCTCCATCTCTTCCTTATCCTCATCTCTCAAGTACGATCCTTGTTGATCGTTCTCCATTGTTTTCTTCAAATTAACAAAATATCAGATTGATTAATCGATAAACTACCAAAAGAGAGAAATATAAACTTGTAAAGAATAGAGTTAAGGCTTTTACTAGTAGCTTACGCCTCAAACAACAAAATTGAGTCGAAGGTGAAGGGAGATTTTCCCTTCTCTATTGGGATATATCGAGATACAAACTTGTTCTGTTTGTGCTATATTTATAGTTTGATAATCCAGTTTTCTAATTAATAAAATTGTCCCATTTGATCTTAATCTTGCTACAAAATGGTGATTTGTATTAACTATACAATATCCAATCTAGGTTGATTTTTCTTTTCTTTTGGGGGACAACCTATATAGAAGTTTATTTAATTCACCATTATGTTTCCCAACAGATGGCACAAATTAAGTTAGGTAAAAGACAATATTTGTCCAAAACAAATTCAAGAACATGAAGAAAACTAATCTTAAAAGAGTGTAAAGAAAATAAGAGGACAAAAGAATTGTAATCAAAGCCTAAAAGGCTAAAACCTTTAATGTTTCCTAAATCTTTTGTTTATCTTCAAGAAAACATAGAGGACATATTTCACTAAGATTTCAAAAAGAGTTTTTTTTTTTAATGTCAAATCCCTTATTATGGAACTTATGATTTAATAATCTTCTCAAATCTAGTCTTACTGAATTTTATACTAAAATCATTCAAAATATGATGGTATTGGATCAATAACTTATAAAAGTAATTAAATGATAACCCGAGATGTGTGCGCGCGAAATAGAGAGATTAGTAGATTAATTCAAAATAGCATTAGTTAAAGAGTAGAATAATGTTTTTTAAAAACTTTCAATTTGATGTAAGGAGATTATATCAATATATATGTAACATTTACATGTACTCCCTCTTCGAGATCTCATATAAAAATGTAACATTTACATGTAATGACTTTTTGTTGGTTTAACTTGAAATATGATCGTCTTTTGATTTCTTAAAGATAAATTAGTTGATGTTCTGAGCTATGCACGGGAGAAACTAGTTCTTAAGATTTGTCTTTGCGAAACTAAAAGTGTATGTTAGTGTATGATAAAACAAAAATATGAAAATTTAAAATACTCATTTTAGTGCTTTATAATTTTGCCAAGGTTCATCTAAATAACTAAATGTCGCTGAGTTAACTGAAATCATGCAACTAGCCAAACATATTTAGTAAAATATTTTTTTTGTAATCTACGCTGGTTTTGACATATCTTACGTAGAAGCGAAATAAGAGAACTTGTTAACTCATCTTTTTCCATTTAGCCAATGTTAGAAAAAGAAATACAAAAAATATCCATTTATGTACATATATATATATATATAGGTGCTATGTCTCATCTCTTCATGATATATGATTTTCTAAGTGCAAAGATTGTCTATATTCTATGAGAAAGTTTCAACGAGTTATGTATGCAAGGGATAATGCCAAACTAGATGAAGTAAAAAAGATATTATTTGAGACGAATTCCAAATCGCAGTACCTTTGAATTATTAGAATATCTCTGAATTTATTTAAAAACCCCACCAAAACAATTAAAATTCTTAATCCATTAGAGCTCCCTTAGTTAATTAAGAGACATATCACTTAGATCCACACGAGCTGCAATATCATCACTGCACATCAAACACTCTTTATGGAACCAAGTGTTTCCATATGTGCAGCGATCACAGAGCCAAAAAAGACCACCATAGTCGTCGTAGGACTTCACCTTCACGTCATCCAAACCTTCTTGTAAAGTCTTGATGAAATGATAAAAGTAGTTCCCAATGTTGCTTGTCTCAATGGTTACCTTATGCTTGACGCAACAAAAATTTTCATAAGTAGCTGACGAGGCTCTTCCTATCTCCTCATTTAGCGTCTTTGAGAAACTCTCCACCAGTGAGGTCGCGTCTGCTTGCAGGAATCGCAGGTACTCCCTCTTCGACATCTCATACTCTGCATGTAAGTAATCATATACACAGCTCCATTTAAGGACTTGCCTGCATTGGACAATCAGCATCAATCCTTTTCTTATAATGGTAAAGTCTTTCTCGGTCAAGTCACTTGGATTCTTGATGTTGGACTCCTCAAAAGCTTGTAGATCAGATTTAGCTTGCTTCAGTGAAACCTCACTCGCCTTCCAGAGTCCCACGCACGAATTCTCCGGTTCTGCTCTTCCCTCGAGTGTCTTGGGTGCTCTTCCCTCGAATGTCATCGATACATTACAGAATTTATAGAATCCTGATTCCGTTTTGTGGGCTTCCTCTGGCTGCATACACTTCCAGCAGAAACGACCGCTAGATCAAGAAACACACAAATTAGTATGATCAATAATGCTTCAAATAGAGAAATCTAATTTGCAAAATAGGGTTTCTTACTTGCAGGCACAAGTCAAGAACCGGAGGTATTGTTTAGTACCAAGATCCGCAGGACGAAGACAATGAGGGCAAACTTTCTTGGTGGCTTTGATCGAGGAGAGAGGGTAAGTCTTTTCTCTGGTTTCGAACGAGGAGAGGCTCAATGGCTTTTCACCTGATTCCTTCGATAAGCTATTTAGGTCTCGAAACAACCAATCAGACGCGTTGTTGCAGGTCACTGGTTTGTGTGACTCAAGCATGCATCTCCAGCAGAAGATATGACCACAGAGACACACCACGTTGAAGCCATAGTCTTCCTGATCAGCACCATCATGATTCTTCTGATGAAACTCAATGACGTAATTGCAATCCTGTGCAGGACAGTATTTGATCTCCAATACCTTGTTTCCCTCAATGTAAGATCTCAGAATATACTCCACGTACATCTCTTGATCACATACGGTTAGCTTCTGAATCGTGTCCGGTCCAACCGCGGCTTGACAAGCTCCATGAGGACAAGAGATTCGAGTTTGGGTTTTCTCCACCAAGTAGAAATTCTTTTCAAGATACTTTCTCCAACAAGATTTGCAGAACATGTGAGAGCAAAAGGGCGTGGAGATTAAGTAATCACCATCATCACAAGTCTTAAAGCAAATCCCACAAGAAGAAATCTTATATAAGTCTTGATTCGGATCAACTACCACTGGTTTCAAACCTGATTCCGACAAGACTTTTTCGTTGTTTTCAACCAAAAACTCAGAAACTTCATGAGAGTCCCATCGGAGAAACATGAGGAGTACGGTCGCATCGGGTTTTGATAACGAGAAGATCTCAGAGATTTCGGCGATCTGCTTCTTCATATTTCCTTTAAGTTGATCTCTCGTTAGAACAGAGTATGGTCCCTCTCGATTGTTCTCCATTGTGTGCCTAAGATTGACAAAAATCAGAAAAACAAATCAATGAATCATAACAAAGAGATCGATCGATGGATACACTTATAAGGAATAGGGTTAAGGCTTACAGGTAGCTTGCGCCTCAATCAACAAAAAGAATCGAAGGCGAGAGTTATCGTTCTTAGTTTTCTCTTAATCGTCTCTAGATGATTTCTGTTTCAACTTTTTAGGGTTTTACCTTTTCTCACTCGCTTATGGGAAATATCGAGTTTTATAAGTAAACAAAACTATTGACCAACAAAAAAAAAACAAGTAAAAAACTATCTGTTTTTGCTAAATTGCCTGATAAGTTTTTAATTGGACCATTGGACCTTCATCTAAGCTAAACAATCGTCTAATCAATAAATATGGCCCATTAGCACTTCTTGTTTTGTCTTTTTGGGCCCAATTCGGTTTATATAGTAATCTTCTGAGGTTTCAGTTTTTGAGAACAAAACTAGTCGAGTGAGAGATGGAAAAAGGGACGACAACAGAACCACATATTTTCTTGTGGAGTCAGAGGACTGAGAACATAAGAATCATAAACTTATGCTTAATGCATAACACTTACACTTTCTTGAAGTATATGAACTTAAGACATCCCCTACAATTTCCTACATATGTCTCCTTCAGTTTCTCTTCAGAGAATCCACTGATTATTTCAATAAACTCTTCATCTCTGTGTTCTTTCTGAACTATCAGAACAACTTGATCTTTTGGTGGAATTTTTCATCAACAACTTGATCTGTCTCAGCATCACTTTCTGTCTCAGTTTTACACTCCTCGAATCAGTTACTAATTTTGTTGTGTGTTTGAGGTTTTAGAAAGCTAAGTCTTGAGCCTTAAATAAACAATTGATTTTTGTTGTGGGCTGAGTCTGTGGAATTGATTGAGGAACCTAATCCATGATATGAAGAGGTAAATGAAATCCCTGTTAAACCAGACGTTTTCTACTAACTACATGGTTTTGATTGATCAAGAGTGTATTAAAAAAGGCCAAGGGGCTCTAATTTCGACTATGATAATTTATTTTACCAAGAGCAAGTAAATAAAAAGATAGAAATTATTCTGATGACTAATGAACATTTGAAAACACAATTTATAAGTCTAAAGAACAAAGTTCTTTATCAGTTGACAAGAAATTTGGGATCTTCAGATGTAAAAGCAGTGCTCTTCATCTTCTGTTTTAGTCCATCTTCAGGGCTTTTAGTTCCTGAGAGCAAAACTACAGTAGTAGAGCGAGGGATGAAAAAAGACAACAACAGGACCACATATTTTCTTATGGAGTCTGAGAACATCAGAGCCAAACGTTGCTTGTCACAAAGCATTGTAACTGTGAACTATCAGGAAAGAAAGAAAAAGTCAATTCGACATTGAAAGTTGGTAGTCCAATATAAAACTGCAGAAAGAAAGAAAGAAAGAAAGCAAAAAAAAAAACAGAACTTAAAGAGTTGCAAGGTTACTCTGTCTCCTAGAACCTTTTGTTTTATCTTTAAGAAACCTAGTTAAGCGATCAATCACTTAGCTCGTCCATCTTAGACGCAGTAGGATCACAGCACATCTTACAGGCCCTCTGGAACCAAGAGTTTCCATATGTGCAGCGATCGCACAACCAGTAAGGACCACCATAGTTGTCGTACGACTCCGCCTGTACCTCGGGCAAACCTTCTCGTAAAGTCTTGATGAAATGATAAAAGAAGTTCCCAATGTTGGTTGTCTCGCTCAATAGCTTACCGCAAGTAAGCTCTTTGGCTTCTGTTTCCTCCTTTATACTCTGTGAGAAACTATGGACAATGCCAGACGCGTTTTGTTGGAGGAATCGCAGGTACTCTCTCTTCGCCATATCATACTCTGTGTGGATATAGTCGTACGCACAGCTCCATTTGAGGAACTGTCTGCACTGAACAATGAGCATCAGTCCTTCCCTTAGTACCTTAACGTCTTGCTCCTTCAAGTCACTAGGTTTCTTGATTATGGATTCCTCGAAAGCTTCTAGCTCGTATTTAGCGTTCACCAGATTCACTTGACTCGCATTCCAGAGATCCAAACACGAAATCCCCGGTTTTGCTCTGTTCCAATGATTGAAACCAACATTGCTCGAACGCGCCGGTGCCAAACAGGATCCTGAGGTTCCGTGAGTTTCCGGTGACCGAAAACACTTCCAACAGAAACGACCGCTGAATCAAGAAAACACACAAATTAGTATGATCAAATAATTAAGATAGAGAAATCTAATAATCTGCGAATAGCAAAAAACAGTGTTATTTTCATAAGAGTGAAACCTGCAGACACAAGTCAAGAACTGGGCCCATGGTCGTTCACCATCAATCTCCACAGGAATAAAGCAATGAGGGCAAGGCTTGGTATTGGCATCAATCCAGGAGACGGTCGATGGCTTGTCTACTTCTTCTATCAATTTCTCCAAGTCTCTAGACAACCAATCAGAAGCGTTGTTGCAGGTCACTGGTCTGTGTGACTCAAGCATGCATCTCCAACAGAAGATATGACCACAGAGACACACAATGTTTAAGCTATGCTCTTCATCTTCACTTGCCAGATGAAACTCAATCACGTAATTGCAACCCCGTGCAGGACACAGTTTGAGCTTCCATCCCAGGTATTTCTCACGGTAAGATTTCAGAATATACAACTCGTACATCGCTTGATCACGTACGGTTAGCTTCTCAACCGTCTCCGGTCCAACAGCAGCTCGACAATCTCGATCAGGACAAGAGATTGCAGTGTGGTTTTTCTCCACAGAGAAGAAATTTTTCTTAAGATACTTGCTCCAACAAGCTTTGCAGAACTTGTGAGAACAAAAAGGCGTGGAGATCAAATCACCATCAACAACAACAGCATCACCATCATAATCGTCATCACCAATATTAGAGCAGATCCCACAATATACACGAGATAAATCTTGATTCGAATCAATAACAACTGGTTTCAAACCTGATTCAGTCATTAGTTTCTCCATGTCTTCACCCAAACGCTCCAAAACCCGATTCGAGTCCCATCGGAATCAAGATTGACTCCGAAGGTAAACAGAGGAAAGCTTTAACAGACGAGAGTTTTCTTGTATCTACTGTTCTAGGGTTTTCCTTTTTTTTTTGCTTTGGAGATATCGATTGCTTCTCTACAAATTGTTTTTTTAATCATTATTAATTGGACCCTAATCATTCTAAATATTTGTGATTTATATAAGATTACAACAGCCAATTATGGTTTACATTGATTTTTTTTTTAAAAAGCCTATAAATAGTTTTTTTTTATTAACTCAACATTATGATTCTTTATTATTTATCAATTTAATAACAAAAGTTGACAAACAAAAATAAATCTAAAAAAAAAGATCTGTACTAAATGTGATTAAACTTGTTAAGAAATGTTACTGAAAGCAAAAGGCAAACCAAATCTAAAGTCAATAAAGAAAATATCCACCTCCATGATTCAATAAGCCCCCTAAATGGCTAAATCAATCAAAAATAGGAAACAAACATAGACCCAAAAGTATATTTAAGTAATATATTTGACTTTCAGCTAATTTTATTATCTTTGGTCAAAAAAAAATAAAAAAAAATTTTGTTTATGTTTTGACTTGGTGAACACTAAATCTAGTGCATGTGGTTACCAACTCACAAACTAATAAGCAATGCGATTGGTTCTTTATCATGCAAGTGACGTCACAAGAGTTGAGTGAAGGGTATAATAGTAAAATCAGTAAGAAGAGGCAACGCCGACGAACCCGTGGCCCGCACGTCGTGAGAAGAGAAGAGAGTCTGTGTGAGCAGAACAGAGCGAGGAAAGGCGCGTTTGTTGCGTTTTGGCCCCAAAGGCCAAAGCCCGCCTTTTGCTTTTCACCTTTCGTTATAAAAAGCGTTTCCTCTCCTTCTCTTTCCATTTCTCTCTCTCTCCTCTCTCGCTCGCTGGCTTCGAGGAGAAAAAAGAAAAATTGGAGAAATAATTTAACTGGTTCTCGGAGAATCTAGGGTTCTTTTTAGCCACGCCTTGCTGATCTCCTTCGTGAATTCGATTCCGATTCTCACCTGGTACGGTTTTTTATATTTACTCTTGGTTAGAATTCGCGTCAGATCTGGAATTTTTGTCATACTTTTTTTTTCTTTCGATATCGATTCCTATGATGACCTCTTCTGTGTCATATTTTTGTGCATTAGGCTTGATTTGTGTGTTGTTGTTTCGCCGAATTGCTTGATCTCGTTTAGTTTTGGTGGTCTTAGACGATTTGTGGCTTAGACTGT
This sequence comes from Arabidopsis thaliana, assembly GCF_000001735.4. Classification (NCBI taxonomy): domain Eukaryota; kingdom Viridiplantae; phylum Streptophyta; class Magnoliopsida; order Brassicales; family Brassicaceae; genus Arabidopsis; species Arabidopsis thaliana. Next base: position 25,519,001 of record NC_003076.8, read on the forward strand.
CCAATGTGGAATTGAACAGAGTTTGATGTCTAGCTTTAGAAATACAGTAATCTCCTAATTGTTCAGGATTTGGTTTAGGAATTATGAGATTGTGCTATCTCTGGCACGATAGAAAGGGAAAAAACTAGGTCACTAGCTTTGTTGAAGCGGAATTGTTGAGCCATTATTGAATCTGTGATTATTGAGGTTATCTCTTCTTACGGAGACTTATCTGGCAGGTCTTTTGTGGCCTAAAGCTCATAAGTTTATGCTAGTGCAAGAAGTTATATAGGAATGACATATTAGATTTACAATGATGGAAGTGGGGTTCTCTCTTATTCAGTGGTTGATCAGTTCTGGTGCTGACAGTCCGTTTATATTTGGATGGCTTGTAACTGGATCTGTTGGCCTTCTGGCTGTTATCTACACATTTCTTAAATGGCAGAAAAAAACTTCTTTAAATTGGGTTAAAGCTGCTGCTAGAGAGAAGAAGAAGGTATGGAAAAGACTGAGAGTTCCACTTTCTCATCATCAATGGACTGATGATTATGGTTATGGGCAACAGCCATCCACTTGCTGTGTTTGTCTCTACTCCCTTGTTCCAGGTCAAAATGTTTCTAATAAAGCATCTCTGAGTATTCCCGTCCACCGATGTGCTGTATGCGGTGTAGCAGCTCACTTTTATTGCTCAAGCTCTGCAGCAAAAGACTGCAAATGTGTTGCACAGGCTGGGTCTGACCATGTCCGACATCACTGGTCTGAGCGATGGGTTAACATGGATGATAATGCTGACATGACTGCCTTTTGCTTCTACTGTGATGAACCTTGTGGTATTCCTTTCATTGAAGCTTCTCCTATGTGGCACTGTCTTTGGTGCCAGCGCCTCATACATGTTAAGTGTCACATGATTATGTCCAAGGAATCTGGTGATGCTTGTGATCTTGGCTCTCTCAGAAGAGTAATCCTCTCTCCAGTACATGTAAAACTCAATGAAGCAAATGGTGTCGATGGAGTACTGACTACTATTAAAAACGAGTTAGCATCTATACGAGGGCATGTGAGAAGAAAGCGCCACAGGGGAAAAAATGGGAATGGCCAATCTTTAAATGGTAAGCTACTGGAGGATTCAGTCAGCGATCCAGTAAAAACCGTAGTTAATGGGCTTGTAGTGAAGAAACTACGCAGAGATAGGAGCATAGATTGCTTAAAGCAAGTCTCGGACATGCCTAATGCCAAAGGGTTGCAAAATGGTATAGGCGGGCACAAACGAAATAAAAGTGCCGCTTTAAATTTTATGAAGAAGTTTTCCTTGGTTGATTTGCCCCCAGATGCAAGACCGCTTTTAGTCTTTATTAACGCCAAAAGCGGAGGTCAACTCGGTCCTTTTCTTCACAGGAGACTTAATATGCTATTGAATCCAGTACAGGTACGTTTAGAAGTTTGTCTGCTTTTAAACATATTGAATTTATATCACTGATTGATAATTGCTTTGGTGAATTTACAGGTCTTTGAACTTGGCTCTTGTCAAGGGCCAGACGCTGGTTTAGACCTATGTAGCAAAGTGAAGTATTTTAGAGTTTTGGTGTGTGGAGGAGATGGAACAGTTGCATGGGTGCTTGATGCTATTGAGAAGCGCAATTTCGAATCCCCTCCACCTGTCGCTATTCTTCCTTTAGGCACAGGAAATGATTTATCTAGAGTTTTGCAGTGGGGAAGAGGTATTTCAGTAGTTGATGGACAAGGAAGTCTAAGAACGTTTTTGCAAGACATTGATCATGCTGCAGTTACAATGTTGGATCGATGGAGTGTTAAAATTGTAGAAGAGAGTACAGAAAAATTTCCAGCAAGAGAAGGCCATAAGTTTATGATGAATTACTTAGGTACAATAATTAAGCATATTCGGTTGGTCCCTCTCATGGATCATGAACAATTTCTGACATTTTCCTTTGTTTAGGTATTGGCTGCGATGCAAAAGTTGCATATGAATTTCATATGATGCGGCAAGAGAAACCTGAGAAGTTTTGTAGTCAGGTACTGCTGTTGTGACGATGATATATTGAGAACCAGAATCTGAATAGCGCTTTGTTTCATTGTTTTTTTTTGGTGTAAAAATTGTGGGTGTAAAAATTGCGGCTTAACCCGTTAAGTAACTAATTTCAATGAGAAAAATATGGCTGATATATTATATCTTGTTTTCTTTGCAGTTTGTAAATAAATTACGATATGCTAAAGAAGGTGCGAGGGATATAATGGATCGAGCATGTGCCGATTTACCATGGCAAGTTTGGCTTGAAGTTGATGGAAAAGACATTGAAATTCCTAAGGTATCTTACTGAAATGACATTAGTCCTTCATTCCCCATCTTGTGTGGTGTGTTCTTACAGGATTTGTCCGTATCACTTTCCTCATACTGTGCCTTTTTGTTCTTTGCTAATATGGAAACCCCAACCAATACTCACTAAACATATATTAAGTAAAAATTGAGCATGAAAGATAGCGCATAATTGCTTGATAAAAAGTAAAAACCATAGCTGACAACGACATTTTAGTTTCCTATCTGGAGAACGTTTTGATTATGTGGGAACCGAGCGAGAGAGGTTGACATTACCAAAAAGGCTAAAATTATTGTTGTTACCTCTGGAAACTGATGTCCCTAATTTGTTATCCTCTCAGGATTCAGAGGGTCTAATAGTACTTAACATTGGAAGCTATATGGGTGGAGTAGATCTTTGGCAAAATGATTATGAACACGATGATAATTTTAGCATTCAGTGTATGCACGACAAGACTCTAGAGGTGGTATGTGTCCGTGGAGCGTGGCACCTTGGCAAACTACAGGTCTAGTCTCATCTCGAATTGCTCCTTACTCATGTTTCTGATACTTTTAATTCCGTTTTCTTTAGACCTGCACATAAATTTTGAGCAGTAATCCTTACTTAATGTGAGGCTAAAAGATTTAATTGAATTGATTCAGCAGATTTATAACATGTGATTGTTCCTTACAGGTCGGTCTTTCTCAGGCTAGGAGGTTAGCACAGGGAAAGGTAATAAGAATACATGTTTCTAGTCCTTTTCCTGTTCAAATAGATGGAGAACCGTTTATCCAGCAACCTGGCTGCTTGGAGATAACTCACCACGGGCAGGTATATCATTTCGCTCTATCAATCACACGGCAAAACCTTGAGACAAATTGTACATTACATTGAAAGTAGAGCTGAAGAAACTCACTGTACCATGTAATTGATGATGTTCTAAGGGTTGGTTTGTGTATGCAGGTGTTTATGCTAAGAAGAGCATCGGATGAACCACGAGGGCATGCCGCAGCCATAATGAATGAAGTGTTACTCGATGCAGAATGCAAAGGAGTCATAAATGCATCTCAAAAGAAAGTACTACTACAGCAAATGGCTCTCCATCTCTCGTAGTAAAAAAACAAAAACAGATCATCCTCTCACCAAATTTTGGTAACAAGAAGAGTTAACTTACAATCTTGTCTTACCCACTAGAAAGCCAGTCCCGGGTACGAGATTTTTTGTCTATTTAACCTTAATTTTTGTTTCAATTTTGTTTTGTTTTGGTGTTTGTGAAGAGTGCCATATGTATAGATAGTGTGCCCATACGAAAGCCACTGAGATTGGCGTCAAAAAGTGTCAAGTAGAGAAAGTTTGATTATATACATCATACAGTGATCGGTTTTAGGGTAATACAAAGGCTCTATTACCCATGAGTTTTCTGATATTCGTTTTTTGTTACTTAACATTATTTACGCAATTACGCTCCATGTGTCATAAGATCCAACTACGTGTATTGCCAGACCCACCGCCTAAAAAGCAGACCCTTGACCTCTCTCTATATACAGAAGCTTGACTTGCTGAGAAACTTCGATTTCTCATTTTACATTGTTTCCTAAAAATACCATGATGTTATATTTGTGGAATCATTTTATACCAAACACGGAATATTTTGTTCAAGGGAATCAATGATATTTTGGCTAATAAGTACTTACTAAAGTTTATCTATCATTTAATTACCTTACTAGTTTTGTTATTTCCTTAAATATTGGGCTTATCCAGAGCAATTAGTCTTTTGTATCATTAACAGAATTGGGTGCAACACTCTGATTCTTTAGGTAGTGTCATCCCTTATCTCACTGCTATAAGCCTATAAAACAAATACCTTTAATCGTAGGATCTCATGCATTAATGCTAGTACAATTGCATTGCACTTAGTAGTAGTTTATCATATACACAATACATAATCTTTTTTTTTGGTAAGTGGATAAATAAAACAGCTTCTTTCCATCCATCATGCGACCTCCAAAGAAAATATCTACAGAAAGAAACAGAATAATTTCAAAATTCAGAGCAAAATAATATCAAGAAAAAATTAGAACCAAAAAGAGACATGTCATTTGATTTTAGGGATATTATATTATCCGGATGGGAATTTCATTTATTATTTGATTTGCTCAATAAAAATGTATGATGCTTGGATCTAGTTTAAGAAAATTAAATCTAATTTCTAATTCTGCTAGATTATATTGGACTATTTAGTCAACAAATGATAATTATATTATCAAAAGATATAATTTTGAATACGACAATTAAATTACTTATTTCAACTATTTGAAAAAGAAAAAAAAAACGGTTATATCTTCTACATGAAGTCAAGATTTTTTTCCCCCAAAATCAACAAAATCATAAATTCAAAAAATAATATTTCAATCCAAAAATTTATACATCATTTATTATTACTTATCATTATCTTTTTCCTTTGGTTTATATATATTGTGAAATCTGTACAGTTTTTTTTTCATCTTTATAAAAAAACGTTATATATAGTGAAAAAGAAGAAGAAAATAAAAAGAATCTAAAACCACTCAGCTCTCCGCACCATGTGAAAGGTTGGTGTAGTGGCAAGAACTCTTTCGAATCTGAACGCCTTAAGCTCTGAGAGACGAGCATTTTCCAGAAAATTCCCATTACCTAATCCCCAGGATTCGATGAACCCAGAAATGATGGTTTTCGAAAGGCTCTAGCTTTCTCAAATCCAGATTTTGCTGAGGTTTGTTTACTCTAAACCCTATAGATTCGTTTTCCTTTTCTTCTACGTTTATGAAAATTCGTTTGCTTTCTTTCCAAAATTCATTGACGCATAATGTTCTCAGATTCGCACATGCTTGATCTCTCATTTTACAGATCGTTTAAATCTTGATCTCGTGATTTTTGTCTCTGTTTTTAGTCGGTGACCCATGAGTTCATGAGAGAACGAAATTGTTTGATTTTGTCTTTTAATGAGTTCATGTTTTATCAGAATCTGTGTGGTGGGAATTTGGTGGAGTGCTTAAAAATAAATTGAATTAATTAGTTGCTTAATTTTGCTTGTGTTAAAAAAAATTAAGAGTAATGGCTGCTTTAATCTGCTTCTGGTTAAAAAATTTGGAGTGATGGCTACTTAATTTGCTTATGGTTAATAAAATTTGGTGTAATGGCTGCTTTCATCTGCTTAGATATGTATATTTTATACACTTTTTAGTGGTTTCTTGTGTTTGGATTTGGTGAAAAATCTTTCCTGCTCAGTTACAACCTGAAGCATGATCTTATTGCTTTCAGACATCATTTTGTTCACTTTCTTTTGTTTTGATCGATCTCAGCATGTTTTTGACTCTTCTGACATCTGAAAGGTTGAGTGGGATCTATGATCTAATTGTTTATAAATGATACATTCTTTTCACATTCATACTACTATAAGCCTTTTTTATAACTAGATCACAGAATCCAGATTTAGCTTGCTTCATCACCATTAGTTTATGTATAGTCCCTTTTACATGTAAGCTTAGGTTCCGTTTATATATATTGTTTTGTTAAAAGTGGTATGTTACCGTATGCTTTCATGTTGAGAGTCTTGTGTTTATGATATCTTTATTGTTTTCGCTGCAGGAGCTCGTTGAAAGAATGCAAAATAGACCATCTCTCTCTTGTCCTTTGTCTTTCAGATCGTTTCTCTTTCAACGTGATATTAGAGTACAATACTAGATACCGTGAGGTCCTTTGTATTATTGGACCTTGAGTTGTCTTGTCTAAGTGGGATAACCTTTCTAGTGAACATTTTCTTGGTCAGTTCATCTAGTGAACTTTTTTTGGTCTCGTGAAGAAATAGAAGTTTTCTTTTTCGGGCTTGATGGGTAAAGAGAATCAGTTGGAGACAACAAATTGTGGAGTCAATGATCACGATTGTCCACCCGTCAAGAACGAGGAACTAGCAGCTGAGGCGCGTTATAGTACAGACAGTGACTCGGGTTTGCCAACCTGTCGTGTATGCCATTCTGCAGAATCCGACAGACGAGGAGATACCGCCTTGGGGTTTTTGGGGATTACCCCTCCGGTTCCAGAAGCTCGTAAAAGCAATGTAGATGGAACCGCTGATGATGTCAGCAAAGCTACAGAGTCTGAGCTGAAGAATTCTGTTGTCAAAAGCAATGGAAGGGAATCTGGCTTCATCGAATTAACAAGTCCTGATGCGGAAGTTTTCATTTGCACAAATGATATAGAAATGGGAATCCAGCAGCATCAGGATGCATTGCTTGAGCTTGGATGTTCTTGCAAAAACGAGCTTGCTTTGGTACACTACGCTTGCGCGCTCAAGTGGTTTCTCAACCATGGATCCACCGTGTGTGAAATCTGTGGACATCCTGCAGAAAATATAAAGACTGCTGATTTCAACAAAGTGGTCATTGCCTTGAGAGATTACACAGCAATAAGAGAAAGAACTGCTGATGGAGGAGATCAAATCCCTGTATTACCGGTGAATACAGATTCAACCATTGATTCAGATGAAGTTGCTGTCATTCGAAGGCAACGACTTAGTGAGATAACGTCATGGTTTGGTCCCCATTCCCTGAACAACAACAACAACAACAATAGTTCTGTTGCGGCTATCCCTGACCAACCTTTAGGTGTTGTGAACTTCGACATCTTACCTATGGAAAACCGTGCAACTAAATGGGCTGTGGAAGGTACTGGGATTCTACTTGCTACAGGTTTACTCACTGTTACTTTGGTCTGGCTCATTGCCCCTCGTGTTGGAAAGGTATGCCATCGATCTAACCTTGTATATCTAAGCCTCTCTGACTGGTATATCGATAACGTTTATTTGGTTAACGGTTGTTTTGAATTTGTACAGAAAACTGCTAGGAGCGGACTTCACATACTTCTTGGTGGTCTCTGTGCTTTAACAATAGTCATCTTCTTCAGATTTGTAAGTAAATCTCTCAAGTGATAGATCCATTCTAACAGATAAGTAGTTCCTACTTTTTACTAATCCAAACACACAAAAACTTGTGAACAGGTTGTGCTCACTAGAATCAGGTATGGTCCTGCACGCTACTGGGCAATCTTATTCATCTTCTGGTTTCTTGTGTTTGGTATTTGGGCTTCTCGTTCTAATGCTTCTCACAATAGCCCTTGAATCCACCATCTCTCTCAATCTCTCATGTCTCTCTATCTATCTGAGTCTGTGTATTCTTTCTCTTGGAGAAAAATGTACATTGCTTCATTAAAGAAGAAATAAGCTCATGCTTCATTGAATATATATATGATTCATAATGGTTGGTCACAATTGCTTTTACAGTTCTTCTGTATCTACTTCGTGATATCTTTAGACATTTAATCAATCATTACAAAACAAAACCAAAAAATCGAAACTTGCTGACTCAGTGTGATTCACCTGTGCAAAACCCCCCAATTACCCCAGAATCCGTTAAGTTGGTTAGTCTCGGAAATCCAAATGTGGAAATCTCAATAACCCGATTATGTAATCGTATGACCCGACTTGGTCTCCGGGTCAGGATCCGACACAATGCCGGTGATCGAAGACTCTGAAAAGCTTCAACTTTTTGCCGATTATTTTTACCCTTGAGGAGCAAAATTCCAATTCAAGAACGGTTTCTGCTCGAACGGGTCCTGAAACGAATCGACGAAATCGGAGGACTGGTACTGAAACTGAGGAACAAAGGCGTCATTTTGCAACAAACCAATGGAACTAAACATGGACGTGTCATCATTAAATGCCTCTAACGCGTCTTCCAGATTAATCCATTTGGGCTCACTCTCAACCTCCCAGTTATCAGAACACGTGACGTCCGGTGAAATCACGTGACTTGAGCATCTTGAGTCCGACGTACTCATCTTTTCCGTCGGTTTCTCAGCCGCCGCCGGTAAATACTTCTCCATTGTTCCTTTCTTATTGTATATCCGACACAAAACCCAATCATCAAGCTGCAAAATTTCAACCAAAAAAAACCCATTAATCATCATCAATTCATCATCATCACAAAAATCGAAAAAAAACCCAGAAATTAAAAATCAGAAAAGCTTACTCTTAAGTTGTTCTTCTTGTTGGTAGAAGCAGATCGATCGACATTAGCGAGACGATACTCGTGCATAATCCAATTCGTTTTAATCCCTTTCGGAGCTTTTCCTGCGTAGAAGACGAGTGCTTTCTTAATCCCTAACGTCTTCGGTTTTCCGATCGGTTTATCAGCTCCAGTCGCTTTCCAATAACCGGTTCCAGCTGCCCGGTTTGGTCTCGACCCGTTTGGGTATTTCCGGTCTCTATGCGAGAAGAAGTACCATTCTTTCTCACCGTACAACGCCATTTCTGGAAACAAAAATTCGAATTCTCTTCAAAATCTCAAAGTCAATTCACAAAACCATATGTCAATCTTGTCGTGGACTGAAGTTTTACCTGGAAGCTCCCATGGATTGAATTTGTACAAGTCAATCTCTGCGATAACCGGAACGTTAATCGGTTCTGACGCACATCTCCGGCAAAGATAGAACTTGACAAGCTCTTCGTCCGTCGGATGAAATCGGAATCCCGCCGGCAAATTCAACTCCGCCTTCATTTTTGGAAAAGTACCTTGTTGTTTTCTTGTGGATAAGATTCGATTTTGAGTTTTTATAAACCTTCGAATCGGAGGATCTTTGTGGTTTATCTCAAAGATTGAAATCGAGGAGAAGAGAGCAAAGTCCATGGAGCTTTTATAAACGAAGGGGAGGTTCATGAACCACACGTGTGTAGTTTTCTTTCGGACACGTGTGATAAAAACCAACCTTTTTCTTTTTCAACGTTGACCGCGCAGCCAGCTGAGGTTTACACGTGGCTTGGACTAATTGGATGATCGACATACAGAGTATGTGATGATGTCATTGCTTCCGTCAGCCGCACGAACCTTTTCGTGGTTGTAATCTGGTACTTCACGGTGTAGCAGCTTGTGCACGATGTTCTCTGGCTGATATTTATATTGTGACTTGTAAGTGGACTGGTCAGAGTATTACTGTGAGCTTCTCCGCAGCGGATTTCTTCTCTGTTCATGTAATTGCATACGTCATTGAGAATAGATGACTTCATCTTAGTCACACGCCGGCTTATATGTATACGTAAAGTCTGAAAGATGCGATAATCGACCAGTTTCGTGGACCAAATTTTCCACATAAACGACAGTTACTATTTAAAATGAAATGTATTATAGTTTGCTTATTCTTTTCCCTAATATTTTATAAAATGTTGTTTAGTAACAAGTACTAAGACCATCTTCATTGGTAATCTTTAAGAGTTTCTAAGCACAAATCCTTATGAAAAAAGTTTAAAAATAATTCAAAAATGTGAAATTAAGCAAGGTATGCACCTTAGCTTAGGTATTCTTTGGTTTCTAAGAAACTTATATGTGGCAGTTTTTCATTGACTGGAGAAGAATACAAAACAAAACATAAAATCTTTCACATTTTTTTTATATCTTCTGAAGATAAATTTGAAAATAAATCTAATTGCTTTTGGTTTCTTTTAATTGAATAGATAGCAAAAATATTATCTGAGTCAAATTTAAATTTAATCGTTATTCCAATTTTTTATTTGTCTTTTTATATGTTTTTATGTCATATATGTTTATGATTTAAGAATTTTTAATAATTATTATGCTTTATCAAATCGAAATACTTATGATTTTTCATTTTAAAACTAACTTTTTTTCTTTAAAGAAACCCACTTAAGGATTCCACCATTGGACAATAAAAATAGTAAAGACTCAACAAAATCTCTAAACTTCAAAATAATCAAAATTTATTCTTAAAAAAATTAAAGGATTCCACATTAGGACTCCACCAATGGGGGTGCTCTAATGAATGTAAGTAAACTGATCTTATATGTTATAATTTATATTGGGGTATGTTTGACAACTGTGACAATTAGAAAAATGGGCTTTTTGAGAAGAAAAAGAATGTAAAACTCAATGGAAGATATAAAAATGGCTCCCAAAATCATAAAACATACGAAAAATATTTATGTGTGTTTAGAAACATATATCATGTTTAATAACCAAAAAAGAAGAAGAAGAAGATATTTATAAACTAGAAAAGAAAAGGTAATGCTTAGCTAGAGCATCAAGATTGTAAAAGCCCATATGGGGCTTAACTATAACTTCCCTTTTAAAGGCCCATTTTATCTTTACGTGAAGGCTGTGTTGGGTCCAAGTCTTGTCTTCCAAGTTCCAGTTGCAATGTCGTATACGCAAAACCTCAACACCTAGGTTTCAACTTTTTCCCAAATTTTGCTTAGACAAGTGTATATGCAAAATGAAGAACTTTAATCGAATAACTTTTCTTGTCAATAATTTTTTTTTTTTTTTTTGCTTTAAGGTTTTAATTAACCTATTTAAAATACAATTTGATATGTTGAAATTTAAAACATATATTGTAAAAATAAATTTACAAGAAATCTTTACAAAACAAGATTGGACCATTTTGTTGTTTTGAAAAATATTCAACTTGCTCATTTTTAGCATTGACTTGAACTTATTCAACATAAGTATCACTTAATCACTTTACTAATTCAACTGATCAAAACTTCTTTTTTGGTGGGATATTCAACTGATCAAAACAGTAAAGGTTGATTATTAGTTTGCCTTAGAAGTTGAAGATCATATAGATGCTAGTCAAATTAGAAGGGGCATTTTGGTAATTCAGTTGTAGAATCGTAAGACAAAGGTGAAAAGCATAATGCTATTTTCAGGATTATATAACACATCAACAGAGGATCCAAACTTTTCCCAATTATTGCAAGTCAATCGATTTGTTTATCTATATAAAGCTCCCAAATCTCAAATCTCAAATCTCAAATTTTTTATTAAACGCCTACATATATTACTCACACTTGTTTTCAGATCATAAAGTTTTTTCTTGGATTTATATATAATGCACTAATACATACACACCCACATGCTTACACACATGTTCGAACTGTAATCAGTAAAAGAAACATCAGAGAGGAAGAGAAGGAGAAGAAAAGATGGAGATGGGTCGTCTGGTCTTCGGGTTGTGTTTGATTCTTATTGTGGGTACGTTTCTTGAATTCTCCGGCGGTGCTACGGCGGCGAAGGGAGTAACGTACGACGGACGGTCTTTGATAATCGATGGACAGAGGAAGCTTCTCTTCTCCGGTTCCATCCACTATCCTCGCAGCACACCCGAGGTAAATGTTTCCATCATACATAAACTAGATGTGATTTAATGTGATAATAACATTTCGGCAAACCTCTTTAACCCAAACATTTTTGGCAAATGAACCTTTTATCAAATTAAAATGGTAAACATTTTTGGCAAACGTAAATAATTATGGTTGGACCATAAACTTGTGTCATATCAACTATTGATGTAATATGACAAAACTAAGCTATCAAAAAACAAAACTATACGTATATGACAAAATCAGGAGTATAATTTTGGATATATATGAAAGCAATGTTTTGTTGATAAGATCTAAAATCATATGCTAGATATTGCTGCAAAACTATGTATCGTAGTCGACCTAATTGATATATATGATGTAATGTACATCTATATACTACTACTTTCTAACGAATTCTGTTTCACGAGTTTCTTTGCATTTAAAATTTGGTTTCACTTTTTATCATGTACTTTTTGTTGCGTGATAAACTTCTATTTTCGCCAAAAATGAAAAAACAAACTTCTTTCTTTCTTGAAAATTAAGAAATGTCATTTTTGGGTTTTTTTTTTGTTTTGTTAAAGTGAAACAAAATTCTAGCGGGGATCAATTATTGGATAAATTAATCATATAGTTATCAGACACAACATATTCATGATTTCATATTACACTAGATATCTTCTTCAATTTTAATTTATTTGCGCGATTTTAAAACACCAAATTAATCTACACCTTATGCACTTTTATATATATAACTGTTAATTCATTTTCTATGATTAAATTTCGAGAGATGTATTCAATCAAACATTTTAAGTGATTTGTGTTAAAATAACAAATCCAATGTTATTCAATTATGGATTTCTAAAAATCTCATGAAATCTAATGTTATTGAATTTATGATTTTAAAATTTACTTTAAAATCCCATGTTATTAAAAACATTTTAAGGATTAGATTATTACTGATTTTAAGAAACTTAAGTAAATTTTAGTGGATTTCCTTAGTTAAAAATACAGAATTTTAAATCTCATGGTCTTAGGTGGAAATCGAAAAGATTTAACAATAAATCATAACAACTTCTTTAAATTTATCCAAATTCTTCAAAATTACATAAAAACTCAAAATAACTTAAATCACTCAAAATAGAAGATTAAATACACTCATATTTTTAGAAAAATTCTAATCACTAAATGAAACGAAAAAGACATGCATTACGTATTGAAACGAAATTGATCTGTTATTATTTGGTTCACAAGATTTGTTATACCTTCACTTTCAAGATTAAGACATAGATATCATCCACAACACAACATCTTTGACTCCTTGACTCTGCTGATAATGAAACAGTCACGGGTCTCAACACGACATCGTTTTTGATTCTTTTTATGTTCTAATTTTGTCATTGTCCACTTCTTTGACACTCTTAAAAAAATTACAGATTTATCATTTAATTAGTTAAACATTACTAAATCAAATACATCGACTGATAGAATGGCAATGATCCATTTATAATCTAAAACTAAATTAGACACAGATCCGTTGTCTGTGCTTCCATTTAATGTTCTTCTCATAGTTTCGATATACAAAATAAAATAATATCGAATAAATAAGTTTTGTGTTAAAAAAAAAAATCGAATAAATAAGTGAATAACTAATAATGATATATCAAATAAAAAGTCAAAATGTGAAAAGTATTAAAACTAATCATGCACATAATTGATTCTGTTTTTCTGTGTCTTACTATCTATTGGTCTTTGACAACTCTAACACAATCACGTGAACAAATCTCATTTCATTAACTAATCAATGGGATCCAAAGACAGCTAATTATTCATTACCAAATGCATCATCATTTCAATCATTTGAATAAGCGAACGCGTTTTTATGTTAAATAATTTTGTATTGAAGATGTGGCCGTCTCTGATAAAAAAGACAAAGGAAGGAGGCATCGATGTGATCCAAACGTACGTTTTCTGGAACCTCCATGAGCCTAAGCTTGGACAGGTCCGTTCCATTTATGATTTCTCAATATGACTTTTAAAATTTTTCATTTTCTTCATATGGTAGGAAAATTATAGAATATATAATTACTTCGAATAAAATGAATATTGCAGTATGATTTTAGTGGAAGAAACGATTTAGTGAAGTTTATTAAAGAAATTAGATCACAAGGTCTCTATGTCTGTCTACGTATTGGACCCTTCATCGAAGCCGAGTGGAATTACGGGTACTAATCAACTGACCAAAATTATTGTTTGTCAACGTATATTTAACATTGAAATGATTTTGACGACCGGTTTGATTAACCAGGGGATTGCCATTTTGGTTACGGGATGTACCCGGTATGGTATACCGAACCGACAATGAGCCCTTCAAGTTCCACATGCAAAAATTCACCGCTAAGATCGTAGATTTGATGAAATCTGAGGGCTTATATGCTTCTCAAGGAGGTCCAATTATTCTTTCTCAGGTATTTAATCTTTTCAATCTTATTCGTCAAATTCAATGTCACCAAACCGAACCAAATCCTTTGCATTAAATACATTAACCGGATCATTGCTTAGACAAATAAGTTTCTTATTTGGGTTCTTTTGTAAGATCGAGAACGAGTATGCAAACGTGGAGGGGGCTTTCCATGAGAAAGGAGCATCGTACATCAAGTGGGCAGGTCAAATGGCGGTCGGGCTTAAGACCGGAGTGCCATGGATCATGTGCAAGTCGCCCGACGCTCCTGATCCCGTGGTTCGTACCGGTTACTTATCTAAGATCAATCATCAATGACTCAATGTTTCTTATACTTCTTAGAGATCGAATATTTTCATCTGTAGATCAATACCTGCAACGGGATGAAATGCGGCGAGACTTTTCCTGGACCAAACTCACCCAATAAGCCGAAAATGTGGACTGAGGATTGGACTTCATTGTAAGGGTTTTACTTCATTGTCTATTTCGATAGGTTTCTTGTTTTAAAAGTTAACTATGTTTATTTTATTTTTTTGTGATGAAAAAGCTTTCAGGTTTATGGAAAAGAGCCTTATATTAGATCTGCTGAGGATATTGCTTTCCATGCCGCTCTTTTCGTTGCAAAAAATGGAAGTTACATCAACTATTACATGGTAAATAACAACATCTTTATCAAATATTAGTCGCATTATATGATCATCAATAACTCACCACCTTGTTTCAATACAGTACCATGGTGGAACAAACTTTGGAAGGACTTCATCTTCGTATTTCATTACAGGATACTATGATCAAGCTCCTCTCGACGAATACGGTTTGGTCTAAATGCATGTTCTCTGTTTGAAAGAACCTGATAATTTGATTCTGATTTTGTTTTGTGTGTTTCAGGTCTTTTAAGACAGCCTAAGTACGGTCATTTGAAGGAGCTTCACGCTGCGATAAAATCCTCTGCAAATCCTCTGCTTCAAGGAAAGCAAACGATTCTCTCCTTGGGACCAATGCAACAAGCTTATGTCTTTGAAGACGCGAACAATGGATGCGTTGCGTTTCTGGTAAACAATGACGCTAAAGCCAGTCAAATACAATTCAGAAACAATGCGTATAGCTTGAGTCCCAAGTCAATTGGTATTCTTCAGAACTGCAAAAACCTAATTTATGAAACTGCAAAAGTAAGTCTTTTTGCGACCTTACAGATCATACTAATAGTAATCAACAACTATTCAAGCATTTTAACCGCTTAATTAATAAAGGTGAATGTGAAGATGAATACGAGAGTTACAACGCCGGTTCAAGTGTTCAACGTTCCCGATAACTGGAATTTGTTTAGAGAAACAATCCCTGCATTCCCAGGCACATCTTTGAAGACAAATGCTTTGTTGGAACACACTAATTTGACAAAGGACAAAACTGATTATCTTTGGTACACTTCAAGGTAAAATATTATAGACATTACACATTACATTTCTAATGTTCATTTATCTTTTCTAACGCAAGTTTGGCTCTTCCAATGTAAGCTTTAAGCTGGATTCACCCTGCACGAACCCGTCTATCTACACAGAATCATCAGGACATGTTGTCCACGTGTTCGTCAACAATGCACTAGCAGGTACATAAGTATTGAGAGTAACAACGGGGAAGAAAAATGTGTTCACAAACTCTGCTTCGGTGTTGATTTTGACGGTCCATTGCACTTAGTTTGCAAGATACACATACTTTACTCTCTAGTATAGCTTAACTACCAAATAATTCAATATTCATATTTATGAACATATTAAAAGCGTGTTGTTGTAGGATCTGGACATGGAAGCAGAGACATAAGGGTAGTTAAACTACAAGCTCCGGTTAGCTTAATCAATGGACAAAACAATATATCGATCCTCAGCGGCATGGTTGGTCTACCGGTAAGACGTTTACTGATACTAGAACCCTGTTTATTAAGTGAGTAGATAGAATCATAACATTTTTTTCAACCTTAATAATAAAAGGACTCTGGAGCTTACATGGAGAGGAGATCTTATGGACTAACCAAAGTACAAATTAGCTGTGGCGGGACAAAACCCATCGATTTGAGTAGATCTCAATGGGGTTACTCGGTAATATGATGAATAAGCCTTTCATTTTATGAGTGATGGAAGATTGTGTTGATACATAACCTAGTATGTATATGTGTTGTGAAGGTGGGTTTGCTTGGAGAGAAAGTTAGGTTATATCAATGGAAGAATTTAAATAGAGTGAAGTGGAGTATGAATAAAGCTGGACTAATTAAGAACCGCCCCCTCGCTTGGTACAAGGTATGCCTATTTACATATGTAAATAAGTACTATATGTGTAATTTATGAATAGTATCGGTGACGAATGTGAATATGCAGACAACGTTTGATGGGCCGAATGGAGATGGGCCCGTGGGCCTACACATGTCGAGTATGGGTAAAGGAGAAATTTGGGTGAATGGTGAAAGCATTGGTCGTTATTGGGTCTCGTTTCTCACCCCTGCTGGACAACCTTCTCAATCTATGTAAGTGTCACACACACACCTGGAAACACAAAATTATGTTTGTTGTTACTTTTTGATATGGAATTGGATTTGGTTAATGCAGATATCATATTCCTCGGGCGTTCTTAAAACCATCTGGAAATTTATTGGTGGTATTTGAAGAGGAAGGTGGTGATCCTCTTGGGATATCTTTGAATACAATATCGGTTGTTGGTTCGAGTCAAGCTCAATCTCAATTCTCCTGAAGATTATTTTTTTAAAAATGGTTTTTGGGTAATTGGGGGTGTTTTATAAACCAAACAATACATTATATTGAAATGATACAATACACAAATTGAATGAAATATACAGGTTTCATAAATCTTAGTGTCACATGTAAAGAAACTTCAGATATATCAGTTTCACAAATTTCGTTTAATTTGCTCAAGTACTCAAAATATTCAAAAGATGCAAAATACTAGAAAAAAGAGAGATCCACCGATCACGCTCGTATCCCAAGTACGAAGGGTCCAGTCTAGAGCCTGGCTTTGTTGGTTCGGCGAATCCAGTTGGCTCTTCACCGACACCAAATTGGCAAACACTTTCAACGCGCCGTTTAATTGTTGAAGCGATATTCGTTGTATATCACATGCGTATCTGAGAAAGTGTGGCTCACGCTCCAATAGTGGCTTGTTGGTTTAACAAGTAGCAAAGTCCGGGAACTGTGGGGCCTACAAATTTAAGATTTCAACACTTTCGGTATTGTATTCGTTGGGGCTGGACCAGATATTTCCTACATTAGTTTTGATATTTGGTTTCCTAAATAATCGAAAAAGAAGCCGACGACCCACGTTTTAACTCTTAAGGCCAAGCCATAAAAACTTGGAATTTTGAAAAGAATTAAAATAGAGGATTATAAGGAGACATGAATGTACCAGAAAACGTGGATTGGCTGGAGAGCAGCGTTTTTGAATAATCCGTGTCGATAAAAAATCTGCCTTATCAATTAATTTCATTTAATTTTGGATTCTTTTTCATGTGATGTGTTTCCTTTGATGATCAAAGTAAAAAAACAAATAATCAAATGACCTGTTTTTTTAGATTTGTAGATGATCAAATGGATATTATTTTTGTTTTTCTCGTAGATATACAAAGTTTTTTTTTTTTTTTGGTTCCTTTGTCTGTGACGATGACGATTGTTACGTGGTGAGAGGATCAGGATATAGAAAGGGTTTAGATCTTTTTTGTAAGGAAAGTCAAATTTGGGTAAGGGGCTAATGACTTCACACTTTCTCTCTATATACATACAGTACGTCTTTTTCGTTCTTGAAGTTGGCTTTACTTCTTCCCTAATCTATGGACCATGACGAATGTCTGTTTAAGCGCCACGCCATATATATATATCATAGTGTTTCTTCGCGTATGGTGAAAAGGGTATTTCTTACTTTTATTATTGAAAGAAAAATTACAACCTTTATATGATTATGAGGATTGAGGAGACAGTTACTATTAGTTAACAATAAAATGATCTCACTCAAATATGCATAAATGGAATCTGATATCTACATCAAATGGTATGAATAAATAAGCAAAAAAAAGAAGAAGCTTATCCTAATAAGAGACAATCTGATATAAATAATAATGATATCATAATCCACAGTGGAGAGTGATTTGGTCACACTCAAACAAGCACACAAAACAAGAAAGATATTTGGAAGCTCTAAAAAGATAAATCTTGTTTTTCCCTCCTAATTGTAAAGAAGAGGGCTTTAGACTTTTAGAACAACACTCGAGGGAAGTACGACGACGAAGAAGAGCTAACAACGATAATGAATCGGGTTACTACTGAAAGCATTGCGTCTACGGCGATACTGGTGGTGATGGTGTTTCTCTTCTCGTGGAGATCTATCGAGGCGGCGAATGTATCCTACGACCACCGTTCTCTCACCATCGGCAATCGCCGTCAGCTCATTATCTCCGCCGCCATTCACTATCCCAGAAGCGTCCCTGCTGTTAGTGACTTCTTCTTTTTCTTTGATTTTATCACTTGGTGAATGCTAAAGTTGAAAGCTTTTTGGATTTGTGCTTTATGCTCACATTGAATCGAACAAAGTTTCGAGCTTGTGAGGGTTTAGTTGAGGGAGATTCTAGAATCAGTCTCTAAGAGACATTTAAAATCATGGGTTTGATGGGAAATTTCTAAATTTCTTGCATTTTCCATCCTCTTCTCAAAATGATTAAGAAAATGCAATTTCAGTTCTTTAGTTATGAGTTTGGATGATTTAGGCCTCTGTTCTTAAATTGTGCTTTATTCTCAATTTCATCCTCAATTGATTTTTTGTTGTAGATGTGGCCATCTCTTGTTCAAACAGCAAAAGAAGGAGGCTGCAACGCAATCGAGTCTTATGTCTTCTGGAATGGCCATGAGCCATCTCCTGGAAAGGTTCTAATTTCAACGAGCTTGCAATTATTACTCTTGGAAGATATCTTCTAGATGATGTTTGTTGAAACATTGCTGAATAATCATGTTGCTGTCTTCTAGTATTATTTTGGTGGCCGGTATAATATAGTGAAGTTTATCAAGATTGTTCAACAAGCTGGAATGCATATGATTCTACGAATTGGTCCTTTTGTTGCCGCCGAGTGGAATTACGGGTAATGAGCTTTCTATACAATCCTTCCTTTCTCAAATATTGTTGCCCCCTTTGTAGTTTTTCTAATTGAATCTTGTGGTTATAGGGGAGTCCCGGTTTGGCTGCATTACGTGCCAGGAACAGTCTTCAGAGCGGATAATGAGCCATGGAAGGTTAGACAGGAAAATATTGCGGAATTTGTTTTTTCTTCTCTGTTACTGAAAATTCATTTGCTGTGTGAATTTTCTTGTTTCAGCATTACATGGAGAGTTTCACGACGTATATAGTAAACCTGTTGAAACAAGAGAAGCTTTTTGCACCTCAGGGCGGTCCAATAATCTTGTCTCAGGCAAGACAAGACAAACGACAACATATAATATTTCAGCATCGTTTTGTTTCCTTTAGAATGTTTTTTTCTTGATATTGTGATTCATTAGGTGGAAAACGAGTACGGGTATTATGAAAAGGATTACGGAGAAGGAGGGAAAAGGTATGCTCAATGGTCTGCTTCTATGGCTGTTTCACAGAATATTGGTGTTCCATGGATGATGTGCCAGCAATGGGATGCTCCTCCCACTGTGGTAAGTCTATATCGAATCCGAAACACAAGATCTATACACACCTTCATCTTTTTGATTCATTGCATGCTTTCTTGTATCGAGATGTTAGCAGATGCTTTCTGATATAAACAAGTGAAAAATCTTTCAACTAGTTCCAGTTTATGATGGATTTCTCTTATTTCCTTTTGCAGATTAGTACCTGCAATGGCTTTTACTGTGACCAATTCACACCTAATACACCAGATAAACCCAAGATTTGGACTGAGAACTGGCCTGGATGGTAAGTAGATTGGTTCCGCTAACATTTCCTGTTACAAGTTTCATACAAAGTTGGAGTCTTTTGGAGCTTCTTGTTCATTAGCAAGTGAATCTGACTTTCGCGGACTAAAAAGAGTTTTTCTTTTCTTCCAGGTTTAAAACTTTTGGAGGCAGAGACCCTCACAGACCAGCAGAGGATGTAGCCTACTCTGTTGCTCGGTTTTTCGGGAAAGGTGGAAGTGTTCACAACTACTACATGGTAATATTTGTTAGTTTCTTCAAGACGAGGAAGTTAGTTAGCTCTGTATCAGTTTGTAATCTAAATGGATTTTGGTTGTATGTTTTGTCTGAAATTTGGTGTAGTATCACGGAGGAACTAATTTTGGACGTACTTCAGGAGGACCTTTTATCACTACAAGCTATGACTATGAAGCTCCCATCGATGAGTATGGTGAGTTTGTAACAAAGAAGATCACTGTGTAGTGAGATAACTCTTCAACGGTTATATAACTAATTTTTGTGTGCTATTATTCCTTTATCAGGATTGCCTAGATTACCAAAATGGGGACACCTTAAGGATCTCCACAAAGCTATAATGCTCTCTGAAAACTTGCTGATAAGTGGCGAGCATCAAAATTTTACATTAGGCCATTCACTCGAGGTACACTTTCTGTATTTAAACCCGTCGGGAAAGACTTCTGTTTCTGTCAGAATGTTCTTTCTGATGGTTTGTTTTCGATTTTCAGGCTGATGTGTACACAGACTCTTCGGGAACTTGTGCTGCGTTTCTGTCAAACTTGGATGATAAAAATGACAAGGCGGTGATGTTTCGAAACACATCATACCACTTGCCTGCTTGGTCAGTTAGCATTCTACCTGACTGCAAGACCGAGGTTTTCAACACAGCAAAGGTAACAATAACTGGTTTGGACAATGACATAACAGAAACACAAGTTAGCAAAAGGCTGATTTGACATTTTGCAACAGGTAACTTCGAAGTCCTCCAAGGTTGAAATGCTACCTGAAGATTTGAAATCTTCATCAGGTCTTAAATGGGAAGTATTCTCGGAGAAACCGGGTATTTGGGGCGCAGCAGATTTTGTGAAAAATGAACTTGTTGACCACATCAACACCACAAAGGACACAACTGACTATCTTTGGTACACAACAAGGTCAGTACCTGAATACTGTTATTGTTAGATTAATTGAATTCGTCGAGAAAGAATCTGAAGCAAATGTACTCAATCTGCTGCAGTATAACAGTCAGTGAAAATGAAGCGTTCTTGAAGAAAGGAAGCTCCCCGGTTCTGTTTATTGAATCAAAAGGGCATACTCTTCATGTTTTCATCAACAAAGAGTACTTAGGTACCTTCAACACTCTCTACAATTCGTTTGTTATTTCACTCAATTTTCTAATTGATTGGTCGTAAATGTGACAACTGGTTTCTAGGAACTGCGACAGGGAATGGGACTCATGTGCCTTTCAAACTCAAGAAACCAGTTGCTCTCAAAGCGGGCGAAAACAATATTGATTTGCTTAGCATGACTGTTGGTCTAGCGGTAATTCTATAAACAAAAATCCAAATATCATTGCAGTTTTGCTACATCATCCGCACTCATACATTCGGTTACTTTTTTTCTGCCACAGAATGCAGGATCCTTTTACGAATGGGTTGGAGCTGGACTTACAAGCGTCTCAATCAAAGGTTTCAACAAGGGCACATTGAATTTGACAAACAGCAAATGGTCCTACAAGGTAATATAGTTCTCGTGCCTAGAAACCTCTCATGTGCTCCTGAGTGATTCTGTTTCTAACAACATTCCCATGAATCTTGCAGCTCGGCGTGGAAGGAGAGCATCTAGAACTGTTCAAGCCAGGTAACTCCGGGGCTGTGAAATGGACGGTGACTACGAAACCTCCCAAGAAACAGCCTCTGACTTGGTATAAGGTAATGTAGTAGCAACTCTTGGACAAGAAGCAAGATTGTAGAAGATAAAGTTGTGTCTCTAAAATATCTGATCTTTTGGTAGGTTGTGATAGAGCCACCTTCTGGGAGTGAGCCGGTTGGGCTTGATATGATCAGTATGGGGAAAGGAATGGCATGGTTAAATGGTGAAGAGATAGGAAGATATTGGCCCAGGATTGCTAGAAAGAACAGCCCGAACGACGAGTGCGTAAAAGAATGCGATTACAGAGGCAAATTCATGCCGGATAAATGCCTAACTGGATGTGGAGAGCCATCTCAGAGATGGTAAAACTAGTAGAAAGCCATTAATCAGAGTTCCTTTGTTCAAATTTGGTTATTGTTTTTTTTTTGTTTTTTGGATGATTAGGTATCATGTTCCAAGATCATGGTTTAAGTCTTCCGGGAATGAGCTGGTGATCTTCGAGGAGAAAGGCGGCAATCCCATGAAGATAAAGTTGTCCAAAAGGAAAGTATCGGTGGTGTAAGCAAGTAGAACAAGTTAAAGATGATGATGCAAAACGTGAGATTGCAATCAAGAAAGACGAGATTTTGTTTGTGTTGTATTTGTTTGTTACAACAAGTCGGAACTCGAAAAACGATGAAACAAAATCCCCAATTTTATGAACTTAACACAGTTTTTCATCATCACAAGCTGTAACTGGGCCACCGACCACTGATATTTGTTACAGTTTATGGGCTTTTGATTCAACTGTTTTTATATAAGACAAAGGAATGCGAGAGATTTATGGCTTGGCTAATTATGGAAGAGGAGGAGGTTGACGGCATACCGGTAAATGAATTCGGGAGGCTTGAAATTGTAAGAACATCAACGGCAAAGCAAAAAAAGAAAAAGTGAAGGGCTTGTTTGCGTAAGAGAAAATCCCAGCAGGCCTATGTATGTAAAATCCGATTTTTATTTTGATCTCTTATTAGGTTTCCTTGTCGTCTCAGGGATGTTTTTTTTATTGAATTTGATTTTGATTTTCCAGGGTTTTGATTATGGATTTGACTTTACTGGCATAGTTACGCCTCCTGTGAGCACTGATTATGATGTCACCCTTTATGCTAAGCTTGGACTTTACTGCTACAATTTTCAAAAGGTAACCCTGAACTGAATAATATATATTGTCTCTTTATTCATCATGTATTATAATCAATCTCCTAACCTTGATTCCTCTCTTCATATATTGCTTGCTTGTCAGGGGACAAACTTAAAGTTTGTGCGCTGGGAAAAGTATAATACGTCTACGGGCACTGCTTACATTGATAACTACATCACTTTGGAGGCAATGGATCCGTCCTGCAACTCTGTCTTCTCTTTTCAGACTGTGTTCAGTGCTGCTGGATGTTATAACCAAGATACTTATCATGTACAAGACTGGAGGGTCTTGGCCTGCAGACCAACATGTACGTATGCTTTTCTTCTTTACCACTGTCTTTTCTTTCGAGATCAATCACCAGAGAGGACTAACTGTTTATAGAGATCAGGTGGCAAGTCTGTGAATGAATATTTTGACCGGCATGAGGCAATGGATCCCTTCTACACAGGTAAAATGCCCAAATGGTTGTCTGATGACGCCTTGGCCTTTGACAACAAAAAGTATTACGTGGTAAGATGTCCAGAACTGGAGTTTAATCTTCTTTTTTAGTTTGAGAAGCAGTTAGAGGTGAATGCATTTTTGTCACAGGTGCAAGAATCAGACTTGCATGAGAATGACTGGCTGCTTGTATTCATGGAAATGGTATTCTTACAAGAAAAATCCTGTAAGTCCTTGAATTTCTTCTTCTTCTTTTTCTTCATGTTTCTTTTCTCTTACGCTTGCTTGCCAGTGTGACTTTAGGAATTGAAGGTTTCCCCACCCTTGGAGATCAACAAGGTAGTTGTAGAAACTAAAGAAGATTACATAACTGAGGCGCGTGAGAAGCTCCACGCAGAGAATGCAATCTTCTACATAAGTTACAAGTATACAGGTGTTTCTTCAAGTGATCACAAAGCTATCATAAGGAAAACCATGGATGGGGTACCAGAACACATGAGTCTTGAAATTGCTTTGGTAAAGTAAGTCGAGAACAAGAAGAAGAAGAAGAAGAAGAAGGAGAATAGACAGACACCTCTTGTATGCATCTGGTCTGTTGCAATCAATTATTAAGCGCTATTCAACTTTTATCTTGTTATATGACTATGCACGATGTGTAAAGATAATGCTGGGATCTATATGACTATAGCGAGTTGGGATCTATATGTATTTTAACCTTCGCTAACTGCTGGATATCTGTTTGCAATGCATAATAGTACTTTGTATGATAAGTTGATAACCAATAACACAAGCTGTACCAAACCGTGGAGGTTATTGATATGATCAGTATGTGGAAAGGCAAGGCATAGTTAAATGGTAAAGAGATTGGCCCAGGAGTTCTCCAAATGACGAATATGTTAAAAAATCCGATTAGAGGCAAGCAAATTCGTGCCACTGGTCACTGGATGTGGAGAGCCATCTCTGAGATGGTAAACTAGAAAGCCATTAGAGTTCTCAGATTTTTCATTGTTTTTTTGGCTAAGGTATCGTCAAGTTCCAGGTACGATCATGAAGATTTGGGATTCATATGCTACCAAGGGAAACCAAGCAAGATATATATATATATATATCGTTTGCCTAGTTAACACACCTTACATTTTTTAATTAGGAACACCACAAGATATTCATTTGTTAACATACCTTACATCATCAAGCTATGTAACTACGACATCAGAACTCATTCTATCTCCTCAATCACCACGCCACCACCTTTTCGAAATTGATCTTTCTTCTTCATTTCTGGAAACCCTCTGTAATCGTTGAGCTCAACCACCGAGTTCTTCTCTGCCCTTACAGATGGTTCCAGAGCTTCCCATACTTCAGAATTCTGCTCATTGACCCAACACATCATGTAGAACACTTTCCTCTCTGCAAGCTTTAGTTTCTTCTTCAGATCACGCCCTGATGATGATTTTACTTCCTTTATTGCACCAAGAATCAACCTTTGGAGATCACCGAGCAGACATACCATAGCTCCAGAGCCAAGAGAAAGAAAACAAATCACATCATCCACCAGATTCAATCCGAACTTCAGACCACCACCAAGGTTTTTATAAGCTGAAGAGCATGTCTGTTCCAAGCAAAAGGACAACACTTCCTTTATGGTCTCTGGTTGTCCATTGTGACCCAAAACTGATGAAACAGTCAACACCATTGTTGCTGCACCAAGCGAATCAGATTGCCACTCTCCATTATAGATACGGAGCGTAAAGCAATAACTATATGCAATGTCAATCAAATGGATTGGTAAGAGAGGAGATGGATTCGTGGAGGTAAGCTTGCTTAGTGAGATCAAAGGTGTATCAGGCCCTCGTGGGATTTCACTCACAACTGTGGTCTCTTCTTCGTCTTCAACGCATTGAACAAGTTGTGTACCTCCGAGTCCAAGATTGATCGTTCGAGCTGAAGCAAGTAACCACCAAGGATCCCATGGTTGGATCATTTTGCTTAATTCTCCAGAAGCTAAGGCTCTTTGGAATCCTTTTCTCTCTTCTAAGCTCAAATCATCAAGACTCACTTCATCTCCGTTCATTATCTTCTGAATAATCTCCTCCGGTAAGCTCAAACCTTCATCATCCGTGATGCTATCAATTCCCCCATCATCTTCCTCTTCTTCTTCGTGAAACCTTTTCAAAATTTCGAGCATCTTCCTTTTCGTTTGATCATCAGATCGAACTTGCTTCAATTCATCGTTTACATTATCTCTCATGAATGATTCAGTACATTGGACACTGTGAGATTTGTAACAAGGAAGGGAACAGTACCGGAAGTTGCAGCGAGGACAAGTGTACTGCGAGAACTGCTTATTACATACATGGCAGATAATCCGCGTAGAAGAAGGGTTTAACGGAGACGAATTTGAACTCTCCGACGAAATAATCGTCTTCTCCGGCATCATCTTCAGAAAGCTATTCCAAATTAGGGTTTTGACTTTTGATTGAAGAAGACAGGTCTAGAAACTTACATACACCAATTTTAAAATCGAGTTTGGGCCGAATTATGGACCGTACTTTGGGCTATGGGCCTTCATTTTAATAAACAGGTCGGATATATCCACCGGACCCGGAATGATCGTCTTCCTCAGTGTTGTATTTTGGCTTTCCTCATTGCTTCCTCAATCTAAGGATTTCCATGAACAAGGAACTAAAATGAGATCTCTTCTCTTTGTACTATCACTCATTTGCTTTTGCTCTCAAACAGCACTTTCATGGAAGAAGGAAGAGTTTCGCAGCTGTGACCAAACTCCATTTTGTAAACGCGCTCGATCTCGTACTCCCGGCGCGTGTTCTCTAATTGTCGGCGATGTTTCCATCACTGATGGAGATCTCGTAGCGAAGCTTCTACCGAAAGCGCCTAATCAAGGCGATGGGGATCAGATCAAGCCGTTGATTCTTTCTCTCTCAGTTTACAAGGATGGGATCGTGCGGCTTAAAATCGATGAGGACCATTCGTTGAACCCGCCGAAGAAGAGGTTCCAAGTTCCTGATGTGGTAGTGTCTGAGTTTGAGGAGAAGAAGATCTGGCTGCAGAAAGTAGCGACGGAGACGATCTCTGGAGACACTAGTCCGTCTTCAGTAGTTTATGTATCCGATGGTTACGAGGCGGTGGTGCGACACGATCCGTTTGAGGTGTATGTGCGTGAGAAATCAGGTGATCGCCGTCGCGTTGTGTCATTGAATTCTCATGGATTATTTGATTTTGAGCAGTTGGGGAGGAAAACTGAAGGAGATAACTGGGAAGAGAAATTTAGGACTCATACAGATTCTAGACCATCTGGTCCTCAATCTATTAGTTTCGATGTTTCGTTTTATGATTCCAGTTTCGTTTATGGAATTCCTGAACACGCCACTAGCTTCGCGTTGAAGCCTACCAAGGGTCCTGGAGTTGAGGAATCTGAACCCTACAGGCTTTTTAATCTAGATGTGTTTGAATACGATCATGAATCACCGTTTGGGCTTTACGGGTCGATTCCGTTCATGGTTTCGCATGGGAAGTCTGGTAAAACTTCAGGATTTTTCTGGTTGAATGCTGCGGAAATGCAGATTGATGTGTTGGCTAATGGTTGGGATGCAGAGAGTGGTATTTCTTTGCCTTCTAGTCACAGTAGGATCGACACATTCTGGATGAGCGAGGCAGGGATTGTGGATACATTCTTTTTCGTTGGGCCTGAGCCAAAGGATGTTGTAAAGCAGTATGCAAGTGTGACAGGTACTTCAGCCATGCCTCAGTTGTTTGCCACTGGTTATCATCAATGTAGGTGGAACTACAAAGATGAGGAGGATGTGGCACAGGTGGACTCGAAATTCGATGAACACGATATTCCTTATGATGTTCTCTGGCTTGACATTGAGCATACAGATGGGAAGAGATACTTTACATGGGATAGTGTGTTGTTTCCTCATCCAGAGGAGATGCAAAAGAAATTGGCTGCAAAGGGTAGGAAGATGGTGACCATTGTGGATCCTCATATCAAGAGGGATGACTCATACTTCTTACACAAAGAGGCTACTCAGATGGGATACTATGTTAAGGATTCATCTGGAAAAGACTTTGATGGTTGGTGCTGGCCTGGTTCATCATCTTACATTGATATGTTGAGCCCAGAGATTAGAAAATGGTGGGGTGGGAGGTTCTCGTATAAGAACTATGTTGGTTCAACTCCATCATTGTACACCTGGAATGACATGAATGAGCCTTCTGTATTCAATGGTCCCGAGGTATAACTTTCTGTCTGAATGGTCTTTTTTTCTTGTTCCGTTATTGTTTTTCTGTAATCTGTATAGCTCATTTCTCATATTCATTTTGGGATTGCAGTTGAATATAGCAATCCATTGTTTTTCTATTGCACAATTATGGATATGTTTGAACTCTGATAGATTATACATCCCTTATCTTGCATACTATGACACCTTTTATTAATTATTGCACTACTAAAGCAAGTATTTTAAGATCCATTTTATGTTTATGTGGTTTTACATTGGATATTTGTTTCTGTGACTTCTTTAAGAGTGGAGTGTAAGCTATGGTTGCATATCTCCACCTCTGATTTGCTTATATCGTAGAAAGTTTATCATATATGTAAAGGTCTATTACTGAGATGAAGACTGGCACTTTTTTCTTTCTTTTTTGTTGGAGTAGGTTACTATGCCAAGAGATGCATTACATGTTGGGGGTGTTGAACACAGAGAAGTTCATAACGCATATGGATATTACTTCCACATGGCGACTTCCGATGGACTTGTTATGCGTGAAGAAGGAAAGGATAGGCCTTTTGTATTGTCAAGAGCAATCTTTCCCGGCACTCAAAGATACGGAGCAATTTGGACTGGAGATAACACAGCCGAATGGGAACACCTTAGAGTCTCCATTCCAATGATATTGACACTTGGTCTTACTGGAATTACATTCTCTGGTACAAACAAATTTAGCTGTTCAAATTCTGCTGGCGTTTTTTTTTTCTTTCTCAAATTTAATGGAAGTTTTCTTTTCTTTTGCAGGAGCTGATATTGGTGGGTTTTTTGGAAATCCTGAACCAGAACTTCTAGTTAGGTGGTACCAAGTGGGTGCTTACTATCCATTTTTCAGGGGTCATGCTCATCACGATACCAAAAGACGAGAGCCTTGGTTGTTTGGGTAAGATGTGATTTAGTACTTAATTTTTTCTTGTCAAGAGGTATTATTTTAGTATGCGGTCCAGGTCTAGTCTATGGATATTTGCTTGATGGATGATCAAGCAGATTGAAATGTAGTGATACTGGTTATTGAGAAAAGAATACAATTGCGGAAACTAAAACCTGGTGTTGCACTCTAGTCAGTTGATTGTCTAAATAGTTAGGCCATTAGTTTCATCAAGTAGGCATTGCAACGGTTGTCCAGAAGTCTCTCTGCCTTTGTTTTGCTGGCTCATAAATGTTGCACTTTCTCATTCGAATCAAATCAATGTTCTCTTGTTTCAGTGAACGGAACACAGAACTCATGAGAGATGCCATACACACTCGTTACACACTGCTCCCATACTTCTACACGTTGTTCAGAGAAGCAAACGTTACGGGTGTTCCTGTTGTACGCCCATTATGGATGGAATTCCCGCAAGATGAAGCTACTTTTAGCAACGATGAAGCCTTCATGGTCGGTAGTGGTCTACTGGTTCAAGGAGTTTACACCAAGGTACTTGAGCGCTAAGTACAACTTCCTACTTATTTATATTTTGGCCTTTGTATCTCTTTACTTAATCATATACTCCAGATAAATGATCAAACCCTGCCACATACCCTCTTCTCGTCTTTCTGCAAAATTAGGGAACAACGCAAGCTTCCGTGTATTTGCCTGGCAAAGAATCATGGTATGACTTGAGAAACGGTAAGACTTACGTTGGAGGCAAGACTCACAAGATGGATGCTCCAGAGGAGAGTATTCCTGCGTTTCAAAAGGCAGGAACCATCATCCCAAGGAAGGACCGGTTTAGGCGAAGTTCCTCTCAAATGGACAATGATCCTTATACTTTGGTACGTACAACACTTGCATCACACTGTTTTATCATCTGCTATCAGCACCATGAACAAAGTAAAACCGGTTGGTAAAAAGATTATCTCTGAAAGTGAAATCCCAATGATAAACTATGTGATCTAACATCTAAAACCCTTCAGGTGGTAGCTTTGAACAGTTCTCAAGAAGCAGAAGGTGAACTCTACATCGATGACGGCAAAAGCTTTGAATTCAGACGAGGCTCTTACATCCATCGTCGCTTCGTCTTCTCAAAGGGTGTTCTTACATCAACGAACTTAGCTCCTCCAGAAGCTCGTCTCTCTTCCCAATGCTTGATCGACAGAATTATCCTCTTGGGACACAGCTCAGGTCCAAAATCTGCGTTGGTGGAACCGTTGAATCAAAAGGCAGAGATTGAGATGGGACCTCTGCGAATGGGTGGGCTTGTAGCTTCCTCGGGTACAAAGGTGTTGACTATCCGCAAACCGGGTGTTCGAGTGGACCAAGACTGGACCGTAAAGATTCTGTGATTGAACGGTTTGAACCAGTTTCACTCATGGCCGTTAGAGTGGCCGAAATCTGCTTTTCCGGCGACGGAATATCACACTTTTTAATATATGTTTGGAGATTTAGACTTAAATAGTTGTAAGAGCTAACAGTTTGAAAGTCACTTTGCATTGTTGTTTATCTTCATATAAATGAGTTTAGATTTTGATAATTTCAGAATTCGTGGAATCATAATTAACAATTTTGATAGGGAAAAATAATTTGTTTTTTTTAGTCAGAGGGTCAAATAATCTTACCTTCCATCGTTGCCTAATTATTGTCAAATCCTTTTACTTTTTACCTAATCAACCCATGAAAAATCTTGAATTACACGTTTTAAGAGTCATGAAGAAAAATCAATCTGATTCTGTTGGCTAGATTTGTTTTTTTTATACTGCTTAGTGTTTACTGTTATAGAAAGGGTTCTAAGTATGCAAAGTTTGCCCTAATTAGATAATGTTAGATCCGTGTAGGTGAAACAAGAAGCCAAAATTCTGTGTAAAAAGAGTCACGTAACTACCTAACTCTTGTAGGTCTAAAGACCATCTTCACTTTAAATTAGAACCTCATGTTTCCCAAACAATATATTCCGTTCATGAATCTCGTTTCGAATTAAAACTAAAATATTACACATT
The DNA here is from genome assembly GCF_000001735.4 of Arabidopsis thaliana. Classification (NCBI taxonomy): domain Eukaryota; kingdom Viridiplantae; phylum Streptophyta; class Magnoliopsida; order Brassicales; family Brassicaceae; genus Arabidopsis; species Arabidopsis thaliana. The sequence continues at coordinate 25,549,574 of NC_003076.8, forward strand.
TTAGAATGTAAGAAAAACACACTCAAAATTAAGAATCTTGGAATTGAAAACGAGATTTTGAATGTGTTCAAAGATACTCTTTAGAAATTATAATGGTAGATAATAGCACTTGCATGACAAATTCGATTCTCTCTTCTCATCATGCATTTTTGCTTTACATTTTGTTCCTTTAAACCAAGAATATTTTGACTCACCTAAAAGATAAACCAAACATATCTGAAATCTACAATTGACAATTAACTTCTCTTTTTCTTTTCTCTTATTCTTACTGAAATAAAAATAGTATGCAACTGGTCTTTATAAATTTCAGTTTTATATATTTAAAAAAAATCTTCTATACCAAGTTTACCAACTCATGGTAGTCCAATGATTAAAAAATAAATCATTATGGGGTTAGGACTTAGGAGATCGAATTCGAATCATTTCAAATTTTCAATGCGATTTCAATCATTGTTTTTCACTGTTAACACTTTGAAATATCTAAGTGTATCTAAAAATTTCAAGCCTTAGAGATTAATTTGGACTTCGATCCGGAATTCTGCGACGACTATCAAACAAATTTTGTTTTAACCGAAATATAGATTATTTGCATCTCTGATTATCAAACCATTCATTCTTTTTATTATTATTCAGTTTACTATAAAGTATATGTCCCTCCCTTTATGAACCGTATCAAATACTATACATAGTATGCATGTTCGAAGAAATTTCCAACATACTAATTTGAAATCAACGAACATATCAAATTATAATGCGTTGATGCAGAATATATGCTTTCTATATATATAACTTAAATACAAAAACCTAAATTTTCCATATGCCTTCGTAATTTAGTATATAAATATTCATTCATTCTTAATACAGCCTAGGACTCGGTAGCATTTTGAAGTAGGAACGAATTTTGTTAATTAAGATACATGAGTGATTAGATCGAATCCAAAAGGTATGGAGGCGTAGAACAAGAATTTGGTTCTCTTTCATTTTACGTATCTTTCACTAAAGAATAGAGAGAAAACAAAACCATGCAAAAACCTCTCAAAAATTATATATTGAACGCTTAGACAAAGAGCCAAATTTATTCGCTTTTTGATGTTTACATCAGTATTTGTTTCTAGCTAGTTCATATTATTTAAACTCCATAATCATTTGAAAGACATAAAATACAGATGTTTAAGATCTGTGGATGTTTATATAGGATCTTCGAATTCGGATAATGAAATCATTTATACACTATTAAGTATTAACTTTGTAGAGGACTTAAGTATTCGAAATCTTGATTCAGGTTGTCAATCAAGAACCGTAATGTTTGATCTATAGAGCCATGGGATTAATGGATGCTAAAAGAATAAAACACTCGAGAAGAAGAGTACACGTAAAATCACTCACACACAAAGAATGAGAGATGGGAGAAGAATACTACAAAGTGTTTGTTTTTTTTAAATCGGCTCATATATAAATTTGGGCGATACTCTACTACCCACATTATTCTTTTAAACAATGATATAAATGTGTATGGCCTATGTAGCCGAACTTTTTACATATCTGACCTGTATATATATAATAATTATTTATCAAAGAAATTAGAGAAAGATTCTTCCACTTTTGATGGCTTATAAAAGATGATGACCCAAAACACTCAAAATGCAGCAGCAACTGCTCTCTCACCACCCATCTCCTCATTTCTCTTTTGCATTTCTTTCTTTTTTTCTGCATTGCATTCTTTTGAGGGGTTTAATTTTCTGCATAGCTTTGTCTAATCTCTTAGAGCTCAATAAGAGAAGGTACTATAACTGATCTCTCCCTCTTTCAAGTTTTTTTTTTGTTTGGTTTATAGAAAACTATAACCGCCATTATCCGTTAGTTTTAACCGTTTTTTGAAACTAGTGAATCCTCATAACTTTGGTTTCTCACTAAAAACAGATGGATGTTCCACGGCCAGCTTTCAAATGTTTTGATGACGATGGCCGGCTTAAACGTTCAGGTAAAAAATTTAAATCCCCTTGTTGGTTACTTGACAGTTTACACCTTTGAAATGAATGATCCAAAGAGAAAAACTGCGATTGTTTCAGGGACGGTTTGGACCGCGAGTGCGCATATCATAACCGCCGTGATTGGATCTGGTGTTCTATCGCTTGCGTGGGCTATAGGTCAACTCGGTTGGATCGCAGGTCCTACAGTGATGTTGTTGTTCTCTTTTGTCACTTACTACTCTTCCACGCTTCTTAGCGACTGCTACAGAACCGGAGATCCTGTCTCTGGGAAGAGAAACTATACTTACATGGACGCTGTCCGATCAATCCTAGGTATCAACTATCGTCTCTCTGTTTTCCTCCGCATATGCTTTGATTGCTCTGTTTTTGGGTTGTTTCTCTCTGTTTTGTTCTGTTTTACTCTGTTTTGTGTTCTGAAATGCTCTGTTTCTGGCAGGTGGCTTTAGGTTCAAGATTTGTGGGCTGATTCAGTATTTGAATCTGTTTGGTATCACGGTCGGGTACACAATCGCAGCATCTATAAGTATGATGTGAGTCTTTCTTTCTCACAAACTAGTTTATTTTGGAACACCATATAATGAGATAAAAGGCCTTAAAAATTTGGTTGTATCGGATCGAGTTTCAGGGCGATCAAGAGGTCCAACTGTTTCCACGAGAGCGGAGGGAAAAACCCGTGTCACATGTCGAGCAATCCATACATGATCATGTTTGGTGTGACCGAGATCTTGCTCTCTCAGATCAAAGATTTTGACCAGATTTGGTGGCTCTCCATTGTCGCTGCTATCATGTCCTTCACATACTCTGCAATCGGTTTAGCTCTCGGAATCATTCAAGTCGCGGGTAAAAGAAAATTACTTTGTAAGACTCTTCGCAGTAATCAACAAAGCAGAGGGTTTAACTAACTCTAATGTGTTTCAGCAAATGGAGTTGTCAAGGGAAGTCTCACCGGAATTAGCATCGGCGCAGTGACTCAGACCCAAAAAATATGGAGAACCTTTCAAGCACTTGGAGACATTGCCTTTGCTTATTCATACTCTGTTGTTCTTATTGAAATTCAGGTAAGATAAAGAACCTAACCAATATGGAATCTGTTTTCTATACGAGTTTACAAAATCTCTGACCTTTTTTTGGGGTGCATGTGGGTTTTCATTAGGACACTGTAAGATCTCCACCAGCAGAATCAAAAACGATGAAGATCGCCACAAGAATCAGCATCGCTGTTACAACGACATTTTACATGCTATGTGGTTGTATGGGCTATGCCGCCTTCGGAGATAAAGCACCGGGAAACCTCTTAACCGGTTTTGGTTTCTACAATCCGTTTTGGCTCCTTGACGTGGCTAACGCTGCCATAGTTATCCACCTTGTAGGAGCTTATCAAGTCTTTGCTCAGCCCATCTTCGCCTTTATTGAGAAACAAGCTGCCGCTAGGTTTCCCGACAGTGACTTGGTGACCAAGGAATACGAAATCCGAATCCCTGGTTTTAGGTCACCGTACAAAGTCAACGTTTTCAGAGCAGTTTACCGAAGCGGGTTTGTGGTTTTGACCACTGTGATATCCATGCTTATGCCGTTTTTCAACGACGTCGTAGGGATTTTAGGTGCGTTAGGGTTTTGGCCTTTGACGGTTTACTTTCCGGTGGAGATGTATATAAGACAGAGGAAGGTTGAGAGATGGAGTATGAAGTGGGTTTGTCTGCAGATGTTGAGCTGTGGTTGTTTGATGATCACGTTGGTCGCCGGAGTTGGCTCCATCGCCGGAGTAATGCTAGACCTTAAGGTTTACAAGCCGTTCAAGACTACTTACTAAACAAACCATGATGATGATGAAGAAGAAGAAGGTGGTGGAGAAAAAAACAAAAGATATAAATTTTAATATATTTCATTTGGGGAAATGTGAATAATGTAAAAGTTCTTCGTTTCGTATAATTTTTATCTTGCGTAATTTATATACATAATGTGTTCTCAATCTATAATTGATGTGGTGTTTATTGAAAGTTTGTTAACCAGATATGGATTTAAAGACAATAAACATACTAATAGATTTATGTAGAAAATGAATTATAGATTAACATAGATTTATGAAAAAAGGTTTTTTAAGAAAAAACAACTTGAACATAAGGTATAGTCCATTGCCGGAGTAATGCCATGAGATAATCGTAATGTATGAATAAGTGTATGTGAATATAAGAAGATTGGCGAAATGATATATGGAGTAATATTTACCCGAAATTAAAAAAGCAAGAAAGTGGTGGGAATGAAAGACTCGTGGATGAAACATCAAGAATCATTAGAAAGTTTGAAAGATGGCGACTTGGAACTGAAAAAGGTAATAACATGGAATCGAATCTAAGTGACATCGATTTGGAATAATTTAAGGGAAAGAAACCCGACACATAAAGAGAAACACTAAAAGAGCAATATGGATGGTTTTGCTTTAAAGAGAATCACCCACATAAGTTTTACCCAATAGAAAATTTTCACTAAACGCCAAATATATTAGGCAGCATAACTAGGTTGGCGGATGATGAAGGATCAATTTTTTTTCTTTTTGACATATCCATCACTTAGTCCATTAGAAATTCTTCGTATTCTAGACTCTTCGTATTGAGACTAGAATATATAGAAATACGAAACATGCATTGTGTGTTGGGCCTAAAGGCTAACCTACCCAAAAGTTGTAAACTAAAATACCCATACTACTCTCGTTCTCATCTGCGCTTCACACTTTGATAAAAAAGGAGAAGTTCAACTTGTTAATCTGTGATCACTGTTCTTCTTAAGTTTTGATCTTGATTGATAAAATTGTTTTTTTTTCCAAAATTCAAATACTCTAAAACTCAGCGGGTCACTATCAATCATATCATATTTGAATTCAAACATAGGCGGTAAAAAAATAAGACAAAAAGAAAATTCTCTTAAAACATAAGTTGTATAATGGTTGAAGGAAAAAACAGAAAACTTTTTAAGAAATGAAAGATATAGAACCAGAAGGTATTATTATGGTGAGGAAAAAAAAAGTACATACCCTAGAGACTAGTAGTAGTAGTACACACAGTTTACAACGCCCATGTAATAAGAGAGCTAGGGGGAGGGAAGCATCACAAGTTACAAACTAACAACAACAACAAAAAGTACAATCCCAAACTAGACAGACGTACTCTTAGTACAAACCTCAACCCAAAAGAGATCACTGAAAAACCTTCGAATCCAACGGAAGAACCGGAAGTAAAAAAAAAACGGAATTGACTCAGGCTCAAATTCGTACACGCTTGACATCAGTTTGTGGAACACTGATATCACCTCCATTACCTTTGCTTGAACCATCCGTTAGGCCCTAACACACAACCAAATTCAAAATCACACACATAGATTTCATCCTTGAAAACAATCCACGATCTTGACAGAGCAAGGTATAATTGTGCAGCAATGATTAATCAGTAAAATCTGGTTCTAAGCCGATATAATTGTGCCATTTGCTTTCATTGTAGTTTACGTATTGGATATAAAGTTTAGTAGAATTAACAAAATTAAGGCTTACCGTTTCATCAGGAACAACTGCATATCTCTCTGCAGGCGACACCCAGCTTTTCCCTGGTAACAAAGCAATGCAAAAGTTGAATCATTTAATCACTTGTTGAGTCGTTTACAGAAATCGTTTTAACTAGTGGTATTGTTTAAATACCTGAAGATGGATCGATATTAGAAGATTCTATATGTTGTCCACTTGCTCCATCGACGCTGAGTGCCTCTATAATCTTGGGAAAGTTCCTATAAACACCAAACCAAATATCCATTTCACATTATCAAGATAGGTAGTGAGTGGGATTGAAAAGCAATGATTTTGGTGGAAACAACGATCTTACTGGCCAATTTTCATATTCTGTTCGTAACACCAAGATATGTTAAGTGGAAAACATTGATTCATGAGCGATTAGATGATCACACTTTTACCTGTCAACCGACTCTCCAATGCCGAGCTGTCCATTTGTACCTCTACCCCAAGCAAACACGTTATTTCTTTCAGTGACAGCCAAGGTATGTCTCCATCCACATGAGACTTGAACTACTTTCTGTGAAATTCCACAATATGTGTGCATTGGAAAAGAAAACAGCGAATTGAGACATGAACTTATTAATATGATTATATAGCCGGTAAAACATTGGGACGAGCTTTCTCGTTAAACTTTTTTAGGGATAACATGCCTGATCATCGGGAAATCGCACTTGCACAGGAGAACACTGATCTAAATTATTGCCGACTCCTACTTGTCCAAACTGCAGGCTAAAAGAGAGACAATTAGAAGTTTGTTTTATTCAAGATGAGTTACTAAAGTTACCCAATATATGCATTGTTGTTTTCTTAAAATAACATCTAAGTGAATGCATATCACTCCTTAACAGCATAAAGCAACTAAATGCAAATATCAGTGAATGTGTAGATGAAAATAGGTGTTCTATACATTTCTACGAAATATAGGCCAGAAAAAAAAAAAAAAAAAGCAAGACATTCTAGACCTTATTCCAACCCCATCCATATAGTTTTCCATCTGAAGTCAATGCCATTGTATGTCTCCAACCTCCCGAAATCTGGAAAAGAAACGAACAGTAAGTCCAAAAGATGTCGAACAGAAGAAGAAAACCAACAGAAGTACATACAATGAAGCCAGTCTTCTTCAGTAGGTAATAGTTGTCAGAAAGTTTTCGAAAAACATATTATTGCTATCCCATATGTTGGATATTTCAGATGTACAAATTTGTATTTCAAGACAGATTTATAAGGCCTAAGTGAAACCTGGGAGATAAAACTGTTGCTCAGTGCTTCCAGTTTGTGAGGAATAAGGTGATCCTCCAAGTCTCCATGTCCTAGCTGTCCATATTTGCTCCATCCATAAGTATACAATGCTCCAGAGTAGGAAACTGATATTGTGTGCCGCCATCCACAAGCAACCATTGACATTTTCTCACCCTAAAATTGTAGTTACAACCAGGAAAACGAGAGTCAAGTGAGTCGAAATGAAAAGAGAATTAAGGAAAAAATTGAGGGACTAAAATGCAGAAATAGAAGTTGGTAAAAAGGTGAGGTTGCGTGATATCAATGTTATATGAACTAAATTTCATTTCATGAACTGTGCAGATTCAGGATACCAAACTTTGATCATTCTAAAAGTTTTATGGTCACTTCCCTGACACCCACCAACTGAAATTAGACTGCATATACGTGTGACTCCATCAATATAGACAGCTAATCCAGAATAGTGCAGTGCATATTGAGCTATTCACGATTTCTTTCACGTATACTGAACTTCAAATGCAAGTTTAAACAAGTAGCAGGTGCTTAAACAAAAATTATAGAACAAGAGTCTTCTAGCTTACACCAGTAGAGGTAACTCTTTCAGGAACTAAGCGGTCAGTCCGGTCACCTAATCCCAAATTTCCGTATCTTCCCCAGCCCCATCCATAGAGGTCACCATCTTCTGTAACTGCAGCAGTGTGTTCTGCACCAGCAGCAACCATTTTGATTCGTATTCCCTGCACCCATTACAAGTTTAAAGTGTTGATGTAACAATGGAGATCAGCGAAACTAACAACATAAACTCAGGGTCTCTAATCACTTAATCTTCTAGTTTACCTAGTCCGATAAATTATCAATAAGATCCTACCTTCTATCTGTGTTTTGCAGATAGTATAACACATAGACATCCAATTTAGTATCTACCACTCCTAAAATTATGTAACTTAAATTATGATTCTGAAGACATCTTCACCAGATGTGGACCCTTAACTAGTAACAGTCATATGTTTAAGAAGATCAAGTTGCAGAAATAGACCCAACATTGACCCAATTCTGAAGCATAGTATTTGGCAAGTTGAGGAAACTACAACGAAAAAAGATGTTAGAAGAATATTTAGTGATACAAACCTCAAAGGCTTGAATCTTCTGAGGCACTAGAGAATCTTCGGTGTCCCCCAGACCAAGTTGACCATTCTGGTTGCGGCCCCAACTGTATAAACAGAAGTCAAAGAGATATGTTGGAAAACAAGACAAGACAGACAAAACGTTTAAAAGGCAATGTACACAATAACCAAGATATATAGAAATGACACAGGACGCAATCGACATTATCAAATTCCGATGAAATTCATCTAATTGAGCTGAGATGTAAACTGTAAATGATTGCACATAAGGAGAAGAACAATAACAAAGAGAAAATACCTCTGGACCTCTCCTTCCATAGTGACAGCCAAACAATGACTATCCCCACAAGCAATCTGCTTGATCCGAATACCGTGCAATGCTTTGATTGGTAGCGGAGTAAACAAGTCGCTTGAGTTACCATGGCCTAATCTCCCAAAATCACCCCTGCAAAGTACACATAAAGGTTAGAGAACACGAGGCTTAAAATATGTGCAAATGAGTGTATAATTAGTTACTGTTTTCTACACAAAAATCTAGAGAGGAACTAGTGGTCATCATCTCATCCCGAATATATCAAACAGACTGAAGAGCAATTGATTCAGCAGCAAAGAAGAAGATAATGATGAGAAACAAACCATCCCCAACTGTAGACTTCCATGCCTGATTGTGAATAAGCAACAGTGTGATCAGCACCACAGGTAACGGAAACAATTTGGTGGCCATCTAAAGCGCTAAGCTGAGTCGGAGAAGGTCGATCCTCTGCATCGCCATGACCTAACTGTCCATCCTCTCCTCGACCCCAAGAACAAACAATGTCACCAGCTACAAAATCAAAACATAAAACTACTCATTAGTAGACGACGAAAGTAAGGGAAACTCGATTAAAGGCCAGATCAAGAGAATTCGCGAAGAGCACAGCCTACTAAAGCAGCGGATTTCACAATTCCGGTGATTATTTGAGTCCGTAATAGAAAAGGAAAAAAAACAGCGAAGAAGAAGAGAGACGTACAGAGAAGAGCGACGGAGTGGCTAGCACCAGCGGAGATGATAAGAACCTTACGAGGAGGAGCCGTAACTTCGTCGGCAGCCATATCCTCCGCCATGGATCACAGTTGCAGTTTTCACAAGATATTTTTTTTGGGGAGAAATGAATTTTGAAAAAAGTAAGAAATTTCTATTTTTTGATAAATTGGGAAATTTTGTAGCTTCTCTTTCACTATCCGTAATCTCTCGAGGGTTGAACAAGGAAAGACAGAGAGAGAAAGCGGTAGATGGTAATAAAGGCGCGATGGAGATTTGCACATGTCATATATCTGCTTTTTGACTTTTTTACTTTTGCTGGTTTTTTTATTTTTTGTTTTAACCGTACAGTAAATCTCTTTTTTGTCGTACAGGCTTTAATTGCAAAAGGGTCCCTCTTCACTTAATAAATCCAAATACGGACCTCACCGGTAAAGTTTTATACTTTCATAATTTCACCATTTCTTTTTTTTTTTGTTTCTTGACCATTTCATTTACCTCTTCACATAAGTAGATTTAAGCCAGTACACATGACATTCTAGATCGTAACTTGTGTTTTATGTGTTCATCATTCACAGGTGTAAGGCGCATAGATCGTAAGAGCCTAATCATATGTTTTTAGTCATGCACACGTGTGAAAGTATACACGTTAGTCAAAAAAAATTCTGAGTTTCATAGTCCAAAGTGACATATCCAATTTGTCTTTTTAGTTATAAATATTCAGTTCAGCTATTTTAGTTTTTCAAAGAGGTCAAATTAAACCTGGATTACAATATGGTGTACAGTTTGTCTTTTTATTATGATTCTGATTATCATATGAAGATACGTCTTGCTACATGTTATTTTATTCAATTATTCAAAATGCATGGTTCTACATATGGAAATATACAGATATACGGTCTACTTACAACTTGATTTTTTTTTTTTTTGTTAAATTACAACTTGAAGATTCTACTATCAACAAAACAAAAACAAAAAAAAATCTTCTATCGATCGAGCGAGATATTCAAATCAAAATACATGGTCAACAGGTCAACTATAGATTCAAAATATATGAATACCTAAATATTCAAATTAAGATATATCAATTCACGATCTAAAACATCCAAATATAGATTTTGCGAAAACGGCCAAAGAAATTATACATAACGGATAAAAATAAATAAAAAATTACATACGGATACTACTTAGTAGTACTTACTAGATTACCTAAAACCCATAATCTTACATATACATATGGATAAAGGTAACATCGATGAATTACTTGTTTCATCCGATCTGGAACGAATATATCACCTCGCTCGACCTAACATTTATGTGAAACTAAAAGGTTGTTTACATTGAGATAAAACCAACATTATATGCTTGTCAGTGAGGGAAGTTGTGACATCTATTATAGTAAGAAAATTAAATGAATGAAGATATTTTTGCATTGCCTGATACATGCATTATATGTATTGTCCAATTTTGGCATTAAAGTCAACGAGACAAAACTCTAGATCAAGATGGTCTCTAATGTTGACATTTGTTGCGACCTCTTTCAAATGGGTTCATCTCATCATTCATCACACAAATTTGTTGCATTATCTTTTATAATCTTGTTAAATAAACATCATTACGAACAATTTGTGGAAAAATGGAAATTATATGAAAGCCATTGGAAGTACTATATACAATTTAATGCACATGACTTCAACAGAAAATACTAGAGAGACAAGATAAGACACCTATAATAATTTAAGCTTGACATGAAGTGCTAAACAATTACTGTTTAGAGACATATATGCACATGAAACTAGGAAAGAAAAAACATTGCGGTGAGTACATGTCAATGATTGTCGATGAACAAATTACAAAACAGTAAAAATCAACACCCACCCACATGGGTTCCGGTATAAGGGTCAAGTTTGGCGATAACACAAATTTTAGGGTTTGCAAAAATGTTGTAACCATAATCGGTGATGAAATATGGAAGATCATGTGAATATTTAGATGATGAAACTATTTGGCTGAAAAGACAGTTAACTTTAAGCTTTATTACTTGAGATGCCCCGTGACAGACAACGAATGACCTTGGAGAGAATCACACAGATGATGCTAGAGGTAGCTTTAATGTGTTATATTTGCGAATGAAGATGCTTCACGCTCCTGTCGAATTCTTCTCTCTTTAGAGAAAGAACAGACCATTATTAGTTTAGCCCACTCAAGAGAAAAAACCGAAAACAATTGCAATAAATGCTTCAAAGTGCAATAAGGAACCATAAGATAGTTAGCATCAACCTCCACTTCATACTGTCTTTTACAAGAAGACATACATTCATCTGAACAAATTGCTACCAAATTCGGCATTTAATAAGCTGTCTCGTTACTTAGGATTTTCATAACCACACAATTTTTTGTTGGATAAGATTCTAGTAATGTGTCAATATTTCAAAGGAAAACTATAATGCCGACAGACACATAACTTGATCCACAAACTTCCATTGGACTAATCTACTACTCGATTTATCATTCAGTTAAAAGCAATTCTATACAATGAAAGTTACTGCAAGTTTGACCTCTCAAGATTTAGGCTAACCTGACAAAACAGAGCAAAATCTTACAAGATTTAGGTTTAAATAAGACGTGTAGGAACCAAGAAACTAAGAACTACATGAGATTTAAGATGGTTCTTATTTCTTCATCTTCCATACATAACTTAAATGTGAATTCTACAAATGATTTTCTTCATCTCTTTTCTTTACATTTGATTCCATTTTATGTTTGCAAATAATGAGCAATCACAACAACTGTAAAAAACATCAATTCAAGATACTCCTTTTCAGCTTCGGTCAGCTATTTGGTTGTTCGTTATTGGTGTCCATTGCTGACTTATCCATCTCATCATCAGAATCAATGACATTTTCAAAGTCATAATATGGATGCGCCTGCACATTTAAAAACCGATGTCGCTATGTATGTGTATCAAAGAAGTAAAACAACTCGTTGGTTCATTATCAGCATCGTAAGTTAGTTACCTTTGGTCGCGGTTTAACAGCTTCGAAACTATGAAATTGAGGATCCGAGAAATCAGGCGCCTGCAAAATAATATATGCTCCTTTGTTTTTGTACCTCTCTTCTGTTGCCTACACCACACACAAAAATGATTGTTAACGCATATCTTTAGAAAATGCAAATACCAAAGGCGTAAAAATACATACTTGGAATTGCGGATAGTCAGGTGCACTGAAAATAGTGATAAGCTTTCCGGATTCGACATTGTGGTCTATTGTATATCCATTGTCCATTCCACCAAGACCAGTTCTCTTCTCTCTAGCATCTGGACCTTCATGTGATCTGATGATCAACTGCACCAATAAGTGTAAAACATTTGATCCAATCATCCATATCAGTATTTGGGAAGCAAACAAGCATCAATATCTACTTTGGTGTCACCTTCAGTTCATATTTCTTCAAAAAATCCTCTGTACAATCGGGACCCCAAAGAAGACCAATGCCTCTCTGTTCATTTGGTGAAAGGCCCGGAGTCATTGAAGGATCAGACCATAAAACGTCTCCTGGTATCAAGTTTGAACCTTCCCAAGGAGGATCAAGAACTGATCTTCGAGCTTGCATCAACTCATCTAAGGTACCGAGTTTCATTGAGCTCGGCTCAGGTTCCAGAAGAACTACCCGACGGTTCTTTTTCCCCCTTGTTGTTCGCTTAGGCAAGACTGGGCTGCGGAAAAGCCCTCCATGTGCTGTATAAACACGTCCAGAAATTATGGAAGCCAAAGGAAGACCTTCAAAGCAACCCAAACATTTCCGGTACACATGTTTTCCCTTGTCTCCGTATTTTGTAAGCACTTCCTTCTCGAAACCATACATAGATGTACAATACTTTGACTCATGATTACCACGGAGTAGGTAGACTCTGTCCGGCATCAAAACCTAAACAACCAAAAAGATATGTGCTTTAAGAATACTAAGACTTGAGCCAATAGTAAAACAGCTTAGTAAAGAGTTTACCTTCCAGGACAAGAGAACAAGGAAGGTTTCAAGTCCCCAAGCACCGCGATCCACATAGTCTCCGTTGAAAACATAACACCGGTTTTGACAAGGAAAGCCAGTATCTTTCAATAGGAAAAGAAGGTCATGAAGCTGACCATGAATGTCACCAACCACAACAACGTTGGATACAGAGTCAAGATCATCGATATGAACGCAGTTACGTTCTTTGTGGAGGATTTTATGAGCGGTGAGGACGAGGGAATCAAAGACGTTGACAGGCAATAGTGAAGGTAACTGGGAAGGAGGTAGATTCCATGAAGACCATTCGAAACACGACATAAGCCCATGTACCCAGTCGTTAGTGAGAGCTCCCCCATCTGGCCATGTAATGGGAGATGGTGGAACAGTTTCCATTAAAACTGTAAAAACACTAATCTATAATCAATTCCAGAGTATGAACATGTGAAACAAGAGTATCAAGCAATCGAAACATAGACAAAGTTTTCAAATTTCAGCGATCAAAGCCACCAGAACATAAAATCGAATCTGTATATATTCATTCGTACATCTTTAAACTCAAGAGAAGAGCAAAAAGTACAAAATCGAATCATGGGAAATCGAAATCCATATCACAAAGAATAATTCGGAACAGAGTGAGACTCACCGGCTAAGAGTGGAGACAATTTACAAAATTCCAAAGCTTGGATCTTGGACCTAGCTAAGCTAGCTTACTTTGCTTTCTCTCTGCTTTCAGTCCCGACACCGTCGTCGACGAGATTTAGGATCTGTCTGGCTTTGGATCCATTTACTCAAACGACGTCGGTTAACCAGCTAAAAGGATTCAAATCAAATTCATGATTCCAAACCGGCCGGTTTAATAAACGAACAAACCTTTTTTGTCGTGACGCTGCAATAGCGTTTTGCAATCACGCGCTATCGAAAACGCGAGTTCGAGATTTTGTTAAAGGTGGCCAACCGGTTTGTTCTGGTTTTGATATAAACTTGAACAAAATTGGGAGACCGAATTATACATTGGTCTATTCGGTTACTTATCGATTTCAGCTTGATTTTGTTTACGGTACTATCCAAGGAATTTTTGTTTGGTTTCGATTTTTTTATTTTTCAGTGTGGATGAAATCAAACCGACTAAAATCGGTTCGATATCGATTTTTACATTTTTTCGGTCCGGTTCATGCTTTTCCTCTATTTTGAGATATTTGTACTGAAAAGCAGAAAGAGAGAAGAAACACAAAAATTGGACTTTGGTTTGAAATTGGCGACATTTTTGGGAAATCTAGAGACTAATAATCAATTTCGTCAAAAGATCAAATCTTGCTAAATTTTCTTCTGCTCGTTTGATTTTCCGAATCGTTGGTTTCGATAAGTGAAGAAAAGATGGGGAATTTGTTCGTGAAGAAACCACAGATCACGGAGGTTGATCGAGCGATTCTCTCTCTCAAAACCCAAAGACGCAAGCTTGGTCAATATCAGCAGAAGGTTTTTTATTCTCTCTTCTTATATCTTAATTTTCTTTTGTTACAATTTCTTTTGGAACCCAGATCATATAGTTTTGATTCATCCAAAATCCTAATTGGAGATTGGATTTGATTCGTTTCACAATATGTGTCTTATGATTGTTAGTAGTGTGATGGAAAAGAAAGACTCAAGCTTTTGAGTTCTTTGGCTCATCTCTTTGTTAACCGATCTTCTCATTTTTTTTGCTAATTTAGCTTGAGAAAGTAATTGAAGCGGAAAAGCAAGCTGCAAGAGACTTAATCCGTGAAAAGCGAAAGGACAGAGCTTTGTTAGCATTGAGGAAGAAACGAACTCAAGAAGAGTTATTGAAGCAAGTGGATCAATGGGTCATCAATGTTGAACAACAAGTAAATCCTTCTCCTTGTGTGTATGTTTTGTATCCGGCATCGTCTCTTTTGATGCATAATTATGGCTTTCTCAAACTTTCATGTGAACTCGCAGTTAACAGATATTGAACTTACGAGCAAACAAAAGGCAGTGTTTGAGAGCTTAAAGCAGGGTAATAGTGCTATTAAGGCCATTCAAAGCGAATTGGACCTTGATGATGTTCAAAAACTAATGGATGATACTGCTGATGCTAAAGCTTATCAAGATGTGAGTCAAAATACTTTCGGGTTTCGTATCATTTGTTTATGATTCATTATTACGTTATCCGCTTTGTCAGAATGTAAATATCTTCTTATTTGATCACTGCTTTGTGTGGCACAGTTTGTTCTGAGCTCGTCTAGTGTGAAAACCTCTATAATCTTTTTTGTCGAGCTTTTGTGTTTGATGACTCTATTTACATTTCCGAATGTCAGGAGCTGAACGCTATATTGGGAGAGAAACTATCAGCAGAGGATGAGGAAGATATATTAGCAGAATTTGACAACCTAGAAAGTCAGGTATGGGTTTACAAAATAAATTTGTGTATTATTATCTTTACTAGATAAAGAGACTAATGTTGATGTGTGTTTTGCTTAAAGCTTATTGTTGATGAGATGCCTGAAGTGCCTACAAAGGAGTCTGAAGAATCTGAGAAGCTGGATCTTCCGGATGTGCCAACAAAAACTCCTGTCGCTTCCAATGCGGAAATCACACCAGCTGAGTCCGCCACAAAAACAAAAGGTTTTTCCTTTCGTCTTCTTCTTCTTTTCCTTGTTAGAATTGCAAGAACTAAACTCAAGACATGTTTTATTTGGTCTGTTACTTTCGTGTTGCAGTTCTCGAAGAACCTTTGCCGGCTTGAGCTAGAAGAAACTGATCAGCAATACGATTTTATCATTCTTTTACCAGTTTTTTCTTTGGTGCTCTCTGAAGTTTTCTGTATAATCTTTGAAGTCGCTGTCATTTGTAAAGAACAAGATATATTTGGAATCCCATTGTGTTTCGGGAAAGTTAGCACAATTAACTTACTCTTTGGTTCAAACATACGGAAGGATTTAGATTTAAAGAATGAAAAACAAGATTATGGTAAGAGTTTTCCAACATCTCTTATTTTATTGTTATTCCATCTCAGGAAACCAAATATGTTCATACAATACAAAAAGAATTTTTGCCTCTTTTGTCTGAATATAAATCTCAATTGGATTATGCAAGCTGTTTGGCTTCGATATCCTTGAGTCTGAGAGTAACGGCTCTCTTGTGTGCATCTAAACCTTCGATTTCAGCCATAGTTGCTACATAAGGGCCGAGGTTTCTCAGACCTTCCTCTGTCAAAGATTGTACAGTCATGAACTTTAGGAAAGAGTCGAGAGAGACGCCACTGTACATTCTTGCATATCCATATGTTGGAAGAACGTGGTTTGTCCCGCTCGCATAATCCCCAACACTCTCTGGAGTCCATGGTCCTATGAAAACCGAGCCTGCGTTCTCAATCAGTCCCTCCCATTTCTCAGCGTCTTTGACATTGATGATCAAATGTTCGGGTGCATATAGATTTGAGAAAGATATTGCCTGGAGAATTAAAGAACAAACAGTGATGATGTTACAGATGTTGTTTTGAGATAGTAACAGTAAAGGTGAACCGTAAAGAGATGGGTACCTCAATCATATCTCGAGCAAACACTGTGAAACTGTGACTTAGTGCTTTTGAAGCAAACTCTCCTCTAGGAAGGCTTTTGCACTGCTTGGCAATTTCTTCTTCGATGGCGTTGAGATCTACACTATCGCCCACAACTACAAGAACAACTTGACTATCTGGACCATGCTCCGCCTGCAGAGAAACCAAAAAAAGAAATGTACAAGTTAGCCGCTCTCTGTAGGTCTGAATTAAACAAATAAGGCAGACACAAACTCATCCCGATATGTTATGTTGAAAATTGCAACTTTTTCATGGAAATACCTGAGAAAGTAAGTCTGCTGCAATGTAAACTGGACTAGCATGTTCGTCAGCAATAACTAGGACTTCTGAAGGACCAGCAGGCATATCGATTGAGACCATTGCCTCGCTGTTCTGCAGTAAGGGAAAAAGCAGGTTAAAGAGTAGTCTAGAGACTCCAAACAAGTTAGGACAAAAGTAATTGATGAACGATATCTATACTTGAAGAATCATCTTAGCAGCTGTGACATACTGGTTCCCAGGACCAAAAATCTTCTCAACCTTTGGACAAGAATCTGTCCCCCAGGCCATGGCAGCTATAGCCTGCAAAACAAAATCGAAATGTCTACAATCTTAGAGAGAAAAAATACAATCACCAGCATGAAAACATAAGCGAAAAAAAACTAACACAGACACACCTGCGCTCCACCAGCTTTGAGTATGTGAGTAACACCAGCCCTCTTGGCGCAATACAGAACCTCCTGAAACAAGATTAAAACATAAGCTCAGCAGTAAGATAAATGTAAGTACTATCGGATATTCCCAGGGAAAAAAGACAGCTCGGAGTACTACCTTACAAATGCTTCCATCCTTACTTGGTGGAGTTGCAAGAACAACTGTTTTACATCCAGCAATTTGAGCAGGCTGAGAGAGAAGTATAGGGTAAGGAAAAAGAAGACAAGATTATTACAAAATTACAAGAGAAATGAACAAGCAAAAGTATAAAACATGAGAACTTACAATAGCAAGCATCAAAGCCGTTGATGGCAAAACAGCTGTTCCACCAGGCACATAAAGACCTACAGAGCCAATAGATCTTGACACCCTTTTACATCTGACACCCTAACAAAGTTCACGACTAAAGATTAGTGTGAAGAAGACTTAAGAACGTAATGTGTAACTAAATTGACTTACTTTCATATTCTCAACGCTTTTCTCAGTTGACTTTTGGGCTAAGTGAAACGCATATATGTTGTCATACGCAACATCAAACGCTTCTTTGACATTGGAATCGAGCTGAATACAAAAGGCATTGACACAGAGAAAGGAAATTAATTTAACATACAAATGAAAAAGAATTCAAAACATTTATATACAAAAGTTAAATCAACTACCTCAGGAACAGAAAGCTCAGACATATCTTCCACAACTTTATTCAGCTGGACTTTGTCAAATCTTTCAGTGTATCTGAAACAAAATATAATCCTCATTTCCATCTCTTCTAGGGAATAAGAGTAGTGAAAATGAAAGACAGAGAATAAGTCACTTACTCTTTGACAGCATTATCCCCATTGCTACGAACAGCATCGATAATCGGGTTCACCTGATAGTAAAATATGACCGAGCTTAATAAGAGAAGTGGGAAAATGGTCAACGAAGAAGAAGAAGAAGAGTTTGAAAGTTACAGTGGCGAAAATAGAAGAGAAGTCAATGCGAGGGCGTGACTTCAAACTATCAACTTGGGAAGAACTAAGTTCAGATAATCTATAAGACTTCATAGAGCAACAAACGTATCCTGTAAAACGCAATTGGTCAACAAATTCGTTCATCTATCTCACAACTTGCTTAATTAAACCAAAAATTGAATCTTTTCATTGAATTTCAAGTCAATTAGCTAAGATTAACTGAAATTTGAAAAATCCACATCAATTCTCAGGCGATAAAGAACAAAACAGAGAGTGAAAGAAAAGAGAGTGACCTTTCCGAGGAGCGTGAGTTGAAATCGAGATACGTGGGGACGAGAGAAGCGAAAGACGAGACAGATTGAGGGACATCTAGTTTCGATTCACCGGATTCCTCAAATCAGGACAGTGTTCGTTCGTTTGAGTTTGAGTGTCGCCGGCGACAGAGTCTAAAGTCGGCGATTGTTTTGTCTTAACGATAATAAAGGCCTTAAAACGTACAAGGTTTACAAAACCAATTAAGGCCCGTAAAGCCCATTCATCTGCACCGCTAAAAAAATAATTGGGCCTTTACTGAAGCATATTCTAATTTTCTTATATATTAATATTTTCGCCATATTTAACACTACTAACAAGAAATTATGGGCCTAATTCTATATTTTTCCACAAGAATGGGCCTTTCTGTATAAAGATTTTTCGAAAACGTTTATGAGCCAAAGGCCCACGTACTTCTTAATGTATAGGAATTAACATTCTAATCAAATTTCTATTTTTCCAGATACTTTCGCATCACGTTTTCCATTTTTTTAATTTAATATTTGGAAAAAATATTCAACAGATTTAAAACTGATAAAATCTTTATAAGATTTGTTCCCTTTGTTTAAGGGAAAATTTCCTTATTTTTCTCGAACCTTATATGTGCCTAAAACCCTAGTCGATAAGCGAGAGTCGTGTTTCCTTGAAGAATGAATTCGTGTGATATTGTTCCGATGGAAGCAGAGCTAAGTCCAGGAGCCATCGAAGAGTGGCTTTCGACGGTAAAGCATGGAAAGATGACGGAGAACGGAAAACGACGATCGGATTTGTCCATCAAGGTGAAGAGACATCTCTCGGCTCTTGGTTGGGTAATCTCTTACTATAACAAAAGGAACAAGAAAGAGCAGCGTTATAAGTCTCCCAAGGGAAAGTGGTTCTACTCTTTAGCTAAGGCTTGTATGAGTTGTGTCGACCAAGACTCTCAACAGCAACTACAAATTGTTCCCAAATATGACTTGTCTTGCCTTCCAAGCAATATTGCCTCAGAGTCTAGTTCTGATGTTTCGAATCAAAAACAGAAGAAAAGTAAGAAAAGGGGTAGGGTCGAGGATTTGGATGTCAAAAGCACAGCTCCGGAAAAAGATAATCATCCGTCTGCTGATTTGATCAAAATCGTTCCAAATTTTGATGTAGCAAAACAACAACAACAGAAGAAGATAATAATGAATAGAGAGGGTTCTGATACGGCTGTGTTTAATGGGGACCAAGAGAAGATCAGAATCGGTCTCAATGTTGATGTAATACATGAGCAACAGAAGAAGAGAAGGAAGATGGCGAGTGAAGAGATAAGGAGGCCGAAGATGGTGAAATCTCTGAAGAAGGTATTACAAGTGATGGAAAAGAAGCAGCAGAAGAACAAGCATGAAAAAGAGTCTCTAAGATTCTGTAGAAAAGATTGTAGTCCGGACATGAACTGTGATGTGTGTTGTGTTTGTCACTGGGGTGGAGATTTGCTTCTTTGTGATGGTTGTCCTTCAGCGTTTCACCATGCTTGCCTCGGTTTGTCTAGTCTTCCCGAGGAAGACCTCTGGTTCTGTCCTTGTTGCTGCTGCGATATCTGTGGATCAATGGAATCACCCGCGAACAGCAAGTTGATGGCTTGTGAGCAGTGCCAGAGAAGGTTCCATCTCACGTGTTTGAAAGAAGACTCTTGCATTGTTTCGAGTAGAGGCTGGTTCTGTAGTAGTCAATGCAACAGAGTCTTTTCCGCGCTTGAGAATCTCCTAGGAAGTAAAATTGCAGTAGGCAACGACGGTGATTTGGTCTGGACATTGATGAGAGCTCCGAACGAAGGTGAACACTATGATGATGAACAAATCTCCAAGCTAGAATCTGCTGTCGAGATACTTCACCAAGGGTTTGAGCCTACCAATGATGTTTTCTCTGGGAGAGACCTTGTTGAGGAACTGATATACAGGAAAGACAGAACTGGAGTGGGCCGCGGGTTTTACACAGTCTTGATCGAGAGAAAGAACGAGCCTATCACGGTGGCAGCAGTGAGAGTTGACAAAGATGTAGTCGAGATCCCTTTGGTGGCGACATTGTCTAGTTACAGAAGAAGTGGGATGTGCAGAGTGCTGATGGATGAGTTGGAGAAGCAAATGTCTCAGATGGGAGTTTGTAGACTGGTCTTACCGGCTGCAAAAGAGGTTGTGACCACTTGGACTGAGCGGTTTGGGTTCTCTGTAATGAACAGTTCGGAGCGGCTGGAGCTTGTGAAACATGGAATGCTTGATTTTGTTGGTACCATCATGTGCCATAAGTTTCTTCAGAAGGAAAGAGCAGAAAATGATTCTGCAGAAGAGTCAAGTCTCACAGAATAACAAGTCTCCTGGTTTTTGTCATGTAATATTGATTGATCTTAAATATTGGGGAGAAAATGTGTAGTAAACAACTCTTGATGTCCATATATAATTGGTACATCTTTGTTTGTCTTTAAATGGGTGAGTCTGCTTTAATTGAATGTGAGTTATATCAAATCAAATAATTGGATTCATTTTCTCTACTGTTTATAGGATTTGTATATGAAATCTTTAGAGAAACCAAGACAATGCACTAACTCGATGATGCTGAAACTCTACTCACACTTGCTCAATCTGAGGTATCAATTTCCTTTCTATCTGTCACTGTCAGACACTAAAAACACAAAGACCCACCATTGAACTAAAAAACATTGCCATAAATCAGACATGCATAAATGAATCTTAGGCTCATGCCGCAGAAACTAAAGCTATCAGCTCATTTGATTCTAACATCGCTCTAAACAACTTATTTATTGGATACAGTGAATAGTAAGTCCAGAGCTCACAGTAAAACAGAGAGATGATCTTAACATTGTACTCTGTTATTTCTTTTTTGTTTTACAAAAGTCAAAAGATAATCAGATGAATAAGGAAGAAAATAAGCTTCAATTCACATAACCAAAGTATTGCAAACATTGAAGAACACACAATTTACAAAGAACCAAATCGCACAAATTGATTCCTTTTGAAACCAGGACTCATCACTACGTCATTTGCCACTGCAATTCATAGCAAAGATAAAGCTGAATAAGCAAACTTTTAACTTGATGATGATACATAAATTGAGGAAAGTAGTTTTAAAAACCTTAAGAACAGGCTCTCCTTTGTTAGTATTTGCAGATTGTTTAGCCATTTGTTGTAATTGAGCTTGTGCAGCTCTTCCAGCTGCAGACTTATCAAACTGCTCTTTCCTGCGTTACCAAACCAAAAATTAACATCCATATATCTACAATTTCAAAGTTTAGGATTTCAAAGGAATTTAAGATTCTAAAACCCTGAAGGATCAATTTTTCAATAGAGGCGAAGAGAAAAGAGATAAAAACCGTCGCTGGGCAGCTTCGGCGGCTTTGGCACGAGCTTCGGCGGAGGCTTGTCTCTCTTCTTCCTTACGCTGTTCCTTTTGGGTTCCGTCGAAGCAACTGAAACAACCCATCTACGATCAGATTGATTTGATCTCTTCTTCGCTTCTGATTTGAAGTTTACCGAAGAAGAAAGAAGACGCGTCTTCTGCAGAATAATTTAGCTCTTTTTGGGGATTCTTATTTTATATTAAAATCTTTTACATTAATGATTTATTTATTAACCCGATTAATCAACAAAAGCTAATTAGAAAATTTGCTTTATCATTTATGCACTACTAAATAAAGTTTTTTATTTATTTATATAAAATGCTATTGAATCAACAACTTTGCTGTTGTTTACGTAGTAAAATCTAATATTGAATCAACTTATGTAGCTGTTTATGTCTCTGTCTTGGTACTAAAAGATTCTTAACTTTCTCTGTTTTTGTTTTTGTATGCTAATGCCAATGGTCTGATTCAAGAACTCGAAAAAGATTAAAAAAAAGAAGAAGCTTAGGTTACGAGGAACAAACACAATCAGTAACTCAAAACTGTTTTATGTGTCTATATACATAAACATCATATTCTTCTTCAAAACACACACAGCCAATAGTCCTTGTTTATGTGGGGACCAAAGTTGTTTATGAGTCTGAGTGCAGACCAGAACTACAGCTTCTTTTGTCCGAGGAAGATAATGATTCCTTTGTCATGAATCTGGAAATTATGAGTCTGGCAATGTTCTCACCAGCCACTGCACTTGTCTCCATTGTGCTTGCCGCGTTTTCAAAAGCATTCACATAGTACAAGTGATGGTCATCTAATATGAATGGTGCGAAAACTTCAGGCGCGTGGTACTTTGGGTATGCACCCCAGTCTATTCGAACGGTTTCGGTTCTCCTACTGTTTAAGAAAGAAGAGAAATTGAACCAGTTTTAATGAAACTGAACAGATGTGCTTCAAATCTGACAGAGATTGTGTTGTAACTACCTGAAGAGCTCATCAAGCAACGAATCTGATGCAGGTTGTCGCGTAAAAATCTTGTATGTCATATCTGTTTTACTATATTTCCTTAGAATTGAGATGCATGAGAATGGAATTAGAGGATCTTCAAGGGTTCCCACCAAAGCTGGAACATCTGAAAGCGATTTCATCCCAAAGTATCCCTTTTCATAGAGAAAACATGATCACACATTAGTTACGAGTCAGAATCATGATCAGGATAACGTTAAAACTACAGACAGTGATTGATACTTACTGGGTTTAAAAGCCCCCTCACAAATGTCGTGTGCGTGTGTTGTAGTTCTCTCTTAGGAATTGAGATCGTGGGTGAGAACTGAATATCCACTTCGTCTAATGGTGTGGCAACTACTGTGACATCACACTTGTAGCTGTTTCCTTTAGTGGATTTAAGCTCGTAATGGTTTTCGAGATATGAAATGGATTCAATTTTCTCGTTCAGGTGTAACGTAACATCTGAATGATTAATGAGCTTTGCAGCCATCTGCCAGTTTCCACCTTCAACAGACCATAATCCTCCACCTGAACCCGCCAAAGAGACAGCACCTGCCAACCCACTGATGAGTACACTCTGTCCATAGTTTATCCTTGTAATAACCTGGAGAAACACAATAAACACACTCAAAATTGTAATAGGATGATAATTGGCAAAAGTTGTTAAGGAGAAGAGTTATATGTTGAACCATATAAGCAAAGAAGAGATTAAAATGGCCTTTGAAGGACAGTATTGTAAGAAAGATTACCGTAACCAGCTCGTTGACTAACAAAGGAGAAAGCTGAGCTTCAGATAATTTCTCCTGTAGAGTGAGCTTTGTGAGATTGTACAAGCCTGACCATTTAAGCATCCCTTCAACATTGTCGAAGATAGGTCTTGACTCTAAGCTTTCATAGTACTTCAAGAAATTATCAACTGTATTCTACGAACATAAAAAATCAACATCAGTCAACATACAAAAGGATCCACACACACACACAAACACAAACCTAGATGCAAAATCAAGTTACGAAAACATCCTCATTGCTAGCTAACAAATTAAAATCACTTTACAACAACAAACTCATTGTTCAACAATTGATAGCCAATTCTGAAATCAAAAGGTTCTACATTTAAATACCTCAATGAAGCTGCTCATTCTCAGCAGTGATAACCCATAACGTAAGAACAAGTAGAGATCATTCACCCAAGAGACGATCGTATCCAAAAACGGAAATTTGGTACCGGAACCGAATGTCTTGACGACAAATCTCTTCCCATCCCAGATTCCAATCGCTGAAGATTCTTCAATCGGCGTCGGTAATCGAACCGTCAGATTGAACCTTTCGACGAAATCCTTAACGTGGTAGTTCTTCGGATGGAGAATCGAACCGCCGGCTTCGAAAGTATCACCGGCGACAGTGACGGTCCTCATGCGTCCACCGACTATCTCGTGACGCTCAAACATCAGGATCTTGGCTTGATTTAAGCCGGTGGAAACAGAGTAGTTACGGAGGAAGTGAGCTACGGATGAGCCTCCGATCCCACTCCCGACGATACATACGGTCGCTGGAGAATCATCCTCGACGCCGCCGGTGGAATCGCCGGAGCAAGGTAGAAGAACCGGCGATAGTAGAGCGAACAGAAGGGAGATTGCTATCGGGAAATCTTTCATTTTAGTCAACGAGTTGACTTTATCGCTCTCTCTCTCGATTGTAAATTATCAATGAGGCCTTCTTGGGCCCTTATCCTATCGGACTAACTCTATAGTGCATAAAGGAAAAATATTATTTTGTTTTATTTATTTATTTTGCAAGTGTTCTAAAGAAATTGAATTAATCTCATTAAGCTCAAGATCTATATTCTATACGATTTAAACATACTTATCATATAGTCATATATCATAAGAAGCTAACCGGATCCGAGTCCGGTTTTGATTCAATTTCAATTGTGAGATCAACTTTAACCGAATTATTGAAGCCCATTAAAGGCACAAATTTCCACAACTGTTCGGTCAGTGTCTCAGTGACACCACCAATAGTAGCTAGGCTATATCATAAGAGCGGGAAAATTCGCCTACTGAAAACAAAAAAACGTAATTACTAACCGTTAGGGTTTTCTTTACCGGCGATGTCGCGACGAGGCGGTGGCCCCGTGACAGTGTTGAACGTGGCGGAGAAGCCGTCCGTGGCGAAGTCAGTGGCGGGGATTCTATCCCGTGGAACTTTCCGGACTCGGGAGGGTAGGTCTCGGTACAACAAAATCTTCGAGTTCGATTACGCCATCAATGGGCAGCCGTGTCGTATGCTAATGACCTCCGTCATCGGCCACCTGATGGAGCTTGAGTTCGCCGATCGTTACCGCAAATGGCACTCCTGCGACCCGGCAGATCTGTACCAAGCTCCGGTCATGAAACACGTTCCCGAGGTAATTCTATTGTATGTGTGTGCACGCCTAATTGATTTAATGTCCCATTGTACTTGTATGCTTTTGTATAGTTCTGGGTTGTTGATTTAGTCATTGCTTCTCTAACTAGGAATTGTTGATTGGGTCTGATTTGTTTTGGTAATTGCAACTGTATAAAACGGGACTAGGATCTTTGATTCGCCTTTATAATGAAGTTGGGGTTTTCTGACTTGCAAGTTTTATTTAATTCTGGTGTTGAGTGAATTAGGACAAAAAGGATATTAAGAAGACATTGGAGGAGGAGGCAAGGAAAAGCGACTGGCTTGTGCTGTGGCTTGATTGTGATAGGGAAGGTGAAAACATTGCATTTGAAGTTGTAGATGTTTGCAGAGCTGTCAAGCATAATCTTTTTATACGCAGGGCTCATTTCTCTGCGTTAATTGACAGGTAGAGATTGCTTTACACGTTATTCCTCATATATCTTCTACTAAGCACTCTATTTCAAACGATTGAACTGATTCCAATGATGTAATTGCTAGGGATATTCATGAAGCAGTTCAGAATCTTAGAGATCCTAATCAATTGTTTGCTGAGGCTGTAGATGCTAGACAAGTGAGTTTCTCCTGAAATCCCTCTTCTGTTTATGTGTTAGCAGTATTTCCTACCGAATTTGTATTAGCTAATGTTTTTTTCGAAAACTTTAGGAAATAGACCTACGCATTGGTGCTTCTTTCACTAGATTTCAGACTATGCTGCTGAGAGATAGGTTTGCTATTGACTCTACGGGTGAGGAGAGGAGTCGTGTTATAAGTTATGGTCCGTGTCAGGTAATGTGAAACCAGTATCGATAAGTTTCAGAACAATCTGTCCCATTTTACATATCAGAGCCAGTTAATGTAGCTAGATTTGATATTTCTCTGCTTCAACTGAAGTTTCCTACACTTGGCTTTATTGTCGAGCGATACTGGGAGATCCAGGCACATGAACCAGAAGAGTTTTGGACAATCAACTGTTCTCACCAATCAGAAGAAGGCCTTGCCACCTTTAATTGGATGTACGATTTTCAACTGCCTTCCTTATTGTTGTTCCCAATCTTCTTGAAAGTTACATTGATATAATTTCTATTGCAGGCGTGGTCATCTCTTCGATTATGCTTCAGCTGTCATATTATATGAGATGTGCGTTGAGGAACCTACTGCCACTGTGAGTAAAAAAGAAACATCTTATCAGACGGAATTATATCATCTGACACTCCATCTCTAGTTAACATTGTGTATTTACTTTATAATCTCCATCCAGGTAATGAATGTCCCACATCCAAGGGAACGATTCAAGTATCCTCCTTATCCTTTGAACACGATTGAACTTGAAAAACGTGCTTCAAGATATTTCCGTCTGAGTTCAGAGCACACCATGAAGGTCTGAATGAGTATTTAGATTGGTTAAGATACTTTCTATGATTCTTTGGCCTATTAGGATTGCATGTTCAACATAATCTAAATTCTGTTCTCTCTTGGTAGAGTTTTATGCTGTCGTATAGGCTGATATGTCTTTGAATTACAATTACATCTCTCTTTTGTTAAATGACATCAAAAATGTCTGGACAGGTGGCAGAAGAATTATATCAGGCTGGTTTCATCAGCTATCCTCGTACGGAGACCGATTCTTTTTCGAGCAGGACAGATTTACGTGTAAGTAACTTTTTTCTCATGAGCCAGTAAGGTTAGTTTGGACTTTATCATTTCCTTTGATAGTCTCTTAGGATCTCTAGTTGTGTGTAGGCTATGGTGGAGGAACAAACAAGACATCCTGCATGGGGATCATATGCACAAAGATTATTAGAACCTGAGGGGGGCCTCTGGAGAAACCCTGCTAATGGTGGTCATGATGACAAGGCTCACCCACCCATTCACCCAACAAAGTTTTCTAGCGGAGAGTCTAACTGGAGCAGAGATCACCTTGTAAGTATGGCTGTCAGTTTGGTTTAACATACCCGAGCATAGGTATATGTTTCTACGTTGGAGCCAACATTCTTTTCCACTATTTCAGAATGTATATGAGCTAGTTGTCCGCCATTACCTAGCATGTGTTTCCCAGCCAGCAGTTGCTGCTGAAACTACAGTCGAGATTGATATCGCTGGTGAGCGCTTTTCTGCATCTGGGAGAGCAATATTAGCCGTAAGACTCTTCACTCTCTACTTTTTTGTCGTAATTTCTGTGGAATAAAATGTGAAACTACTTTGATTGATTAGATGTTTCCTGTTTTGGTAGTATAAAATGTAAAGCTGCTCTTTGTTGCAAGCATATATATTGCTTACTTTCCCTTCAATAAATAATTTGATACTGACCTAATTTTCTTTGTGTGACTAGAAAAATTACCTTGAGGTGTACCGCTTTGAATCATGGGGTGGTTCAGTGATTCCCGTGTATGAAAAAGGGCAGCAGGTTGTTTATTTCTATATCTCAGCTAATCCTCTTTTGAATAAACTACTTTGTCCTTGCTTATAAGTTACATTACTTAACTACTAAACTATAATGCAATTGAACGGCATAACTTTGCATTGTAGTTTCTAGTTCAAAAACTGGTGTCATGATTATTATTAAAGTGGCCCAAACAAATAGTAATTGCTACAAATTTGGAGAACCAAACACAGTTTGCTTTATCTGTATGGACGAGGCTGCTTGTTTATTGGCATAAAACTGTGCCCAGGGAGCTGGCTTTCTAGTCAAATCCTGACAGTCTTATATGTTTAAATCTACTGGACTCTTCCTGAGACATAATGGGGCTTATTTAAGTGGCTTACATTTTTTCCCCAAACAGGAGCCTGTCTAACTGCTAAAATTTCTGATTCACATTCACTTCTTGGATTTGTTCTGTAATACCGTACTGCTTAGTTCTTACAGCAGGGACAATCAATGACATTTCTGAATTTCTTGGTAATGTGCAGTTTATCCCAACAACTTTGACTCTCGATGCAGCTGTAACAAGGCCACCACCACTATTGTGTGAAGCTGACTTACTGAGTTGTATGGACAAGGTTTTTAAAATTTTCTTGTTTCCCCTTCCTTTCGTGGTGGTGTTTGCATACTCTTGTTCACCTACCCCTACTTATCATCCGATTATGTTTGTAACTCTTTATTATCCTACCTTTTGTGAATGTTAGGCAGGCATTGGCACCGATGCGACAATGCACGACCACATAAAGAAACTCCTTGATCGGGGTTATGCAACAAAGGATGCTAATACACGGTTTTCTCCAACCAACCTGGTAGCTGATATGATACATAAGCTTTATGAATTTTTCCCTTTGTCTTTTTTTTATTTCTATACTCTGTATATTTATTTTAATCTTTAGAGTGTAGAATTATGGCAGCATGAAGATTAGGGTTACAACTGCTTTTGGGCGTTAATAACGCCTACACGTTAGAATCAGGAACTGCTTGTGACCATATATAAGTTTGTTTACTAGACCAACATCATACCTGTAGCTTCCCAGGATCTTTCATTAGCTATAAGGTTGCATAACATAACATAATGATTATCCTTGGAAAATATACTTTTATCTCAAACTTCAGCCTAGACATATATTGGTTACGTTTTCTGGTCTCTAGACTATAAAAACATCTTTATGAACTTTATCTGGTTATAGCAAAACTGTGTATCTATATATAGTGGTAGTATTGTCTGAACTCTTAAGTGTATAAAACATCTAAATTAACTTTATTAACTGGAGTTATAGCAAGACTACTCTCCCTGGGATAATTTGATATATATGTTCTTAGCCCTTATATGTCTGTTCAGCGTTTCTGAAGTTAGCTTACTGTACTGATTTCATTTCAGGGTGAGGCGCTTGTGATGGGATATGATGACATGGGGTATGTATAAGACTGCATGTGATGTACTACAAATTTTCCTTACGTTTCAAAAAACTTAGAGCCTCCTTCATATATCATTATATATTTGTGGCTTTCAATCATATTTCCCTTCTAATCAGAGTAAACTGATTAAAGAATTTATATTTTTATGTTAAGAGCCTATCTATTTGGAGAGACCTCATTTGTATCAAGCCCCTTTTGAAGAGCCCTCTAAGACTTTGATGTCTGTCAGTCTTCTTGTTGCCAATCTTTTGACGTTTTTCTCTCAGGTATGAACTTTGGAAACCAAATCTCAGAGCCCTTATGGAACATGATATGAATGAAGTTAGCGTTGGCAGGAAGACCAAAGCTGAAGTTCTTGAAACATGTTTGCAGCAAATGAAAGCTTGTTTCTTAGATGTGAGTCAGCTGTTTTTTATTAGACTTTTTGTCTTCTCTCTGTGGCCAAATCTGTTATTGCTGAAGGTGCTGCTAACACAGTAGGCTGGAACTGAATGCCGTGTTTTTCTAATTGTCATTCACAAATTTAATTCTCGCAGGCAAGAGTAAAAAAATCAAAGCTCCTAGAAGCAATGACAATTTTCTTTGAAAGGTAGTCTCGTTACTTTGTTCAGTACTGTGTAGCTGAAGTCTATTTCTTCGTAATATAATATGATACTGCATGTGCAGATCTAATAACACTGATGAGAGTGAAAGTCAGACAGCTGGTGAAGTTGTCCGACGATGCAATCTCTGCAATGAATCAGATATGGCACTCAGGAAGAACCGGGTATCATATATTCTGTCTGAACAAAATTTTCTCTGTTCTCCCTATTGTTAATGGGAACCACAGGTTAAACGTTCTATTCCCTTTCTTTGCAGGATGGCAATTTCATGGTTGGGTGCATGAATTATCCTCAGGTCAGAATTTCACCGCTCTTTACATACCATATATATTGTTGGAAATTTAAACTTTTTGCTCTCTGTATTGTAACCTTATTTCTGAAGATTATGATCTAATCATTTGACATTTCAGTATTTCTTCGTTTATGCTTCCTTGCTTACATCTATTATATTAATTTCACACATTTTCCTTTCTCTAGTGTCGGAATGCAGTCTGGCTTCCTGGACCGACATTGGAAGCATCTGTCACTACTAATGTTTGTCAATCCTGTGGTCCAGGTATAGCCACAGATTCTCCAGTATAACAGTGAATTGAATTTCAAAAACTAAATTACACTTGGATGACACAGCGTGTACATGTGTCTTTCTGTCTTTATTATTAAATGGTGCCTTTCTCTTTCTGTAGGCCCGGTCTACAAGATACTTTTCAAGTTCCGTCAAATTGGAATTCCACCAGGCTTTGATGTTAATCACTTAGGTAAAAAAAATTGCAGCCAATTTGTTTTCTTGTTTACCAGGCTTTGATTTTTTTACCAGGCTTTGATTTTAATGTCATCACAGCCACCGTGCCAATTTCATCGTGACTTCTTCTAATATGTCCTATGGTAATGTTGTGATCAGGTTGCGTGGGTGGCTGTGATGACATTCTTAAACAGTTGATAGACATCTGTGGAACTGGATCCCGTTCTCAAGGTTAGTGCTTTGTTGTTACGCAATACATATACCTTTGTATTAGACATCATACAATCTTTCTTTCATCATCTTCTGTCCTAAATGAGAATGCAAGAACTTTAGTATAGTGTCTTGCGAATAGAGAACATTTAGGCTAAAAAGAATCAATGATTTGTTCTTGCAGCAAGGAGAACTCCAGGTACTGCACCGTCAAACAATATCCAAGGAAGCAACACAAGACAGAGTAATGTCTGCATACATTGTCAGCAACGAGGACATGCTTCCACGAATTGTCCCTCACGGGTTCCAGCATCTCGAAATTCTCGTCCTACTGCAACAAATCCGAGAAACGGTACTGATCCTTGTATAATAGTTTAGCAAACAAAGATCATCGATTAGCTTTTGCTAGTATGTACTATATACTAGTCAAAATTCAAGCAAATTGTCCAGACCAAGTCTTCCTTATTGACATGTAATTTATATTCTAGTATTGTTGGTTATAATGCAGATGAAAGTACAGTATCATGTAACACTTGTGGATCACAATGTGTTCTTCGTACAGCCAACACAGAAGCTAACAGGGGAAGACAATTCTTCTCATGTCCAACACAAGGCTGCAGTTTCTTTGCGTAAGAGTCTGGTTTTACCCCAATTTCTTCGCATAATCCATTTTTTTTTCCTTTTACATCACTCAACACATCAGTTTTTTGTTTGCACTGCTTGTAAACAGATGGGAAGATAGCATAAACAACAGTAGTGGGAATGCAACAACAGGGTCTAATAGCGGCGGGAGCGGTAGACGTGGCAGCCGTGGTCGTGGCCGTGGAGGTAGAGGCGGCCAAAGCAGTGGAGGACGACGCGGCTCTGGAACAAGCTTTGTCTCTGCAACTGGAGAGCCAGTGAGTGGTATAAGGTGCTTCTCATGTGGCGATCCTTCACATTTTGCTAACGCTTGTCCTAATCGTAATAACTCTAACGGTAACTATTTCTAAGTCTACTTACTACGAACTTTGACTATGTATGTAGCATGATTAATTAGTGCTACTAACTTAATTTGGGTTTTTGTATTTTATTTTATTTTATTTTATGACCACTTTTTCTCTGGAATTCATCCTAATTTGCGTAGATCACTGTTAGCTGGATATTTTAAATATAATATTTCACGTGCTATTCTGAATCACTGAATAGTTTCCACCTATTTTATTTATAAATCTTGAATAGTCGTTTTTAATTTTTAGTTATGTTCTTAGTGAGCTAATGTGGATCCATATTTCATCATTTTTTTTGTATTGTCTCATAATTCATAATTCATACATCAACTATATCACTATGTATATGCCATTGATCTTGAGTCTAGACATGGTCAAGTAATAGATATTAACAAAATGCTTAAGCTACAAAGTTTAGTCCTCCGAATTTGTTTTTAGAGATGGTCAAGTAATAGATATTAACAACTGTTAATAACACAAACCACAGTCGTTTTGCTCTGTAAGAAAACGACACAACAACCGGAATAAACGCCGTTTTGTTGTTTAAAAACGGCACACCAATTTTCAGTCCATTTTGAACATAAAAGATTTAAAATTCTCAAATCGAAATTGAGATAACAGAGGATCCGGCGAGCTTCTCCGGCGTAGGATTCGGGTCATTTTCTTCGGCAACTATGAAAGGGAAAAAAAGAGAGAGAGAGGTGATTACTGATTAGGCCGTCTCCTGTGGAACAAGAACGCGTTTCTTCTTACATTCCTCATCGAAGGAGTTGTTGTAGCCACTTGAGGTACTTTTCATACTAATCTTGGAATTTGTATAGCTTGGTTCGGTATATTGAACAGTCAATTAGGTATCTTGCTGTGAATGATCAAGTGGGTACTTATCATTGCCTCTTCTTAGTAGTCTCATTACAAGACTGAAGTTTGGTCTCAAAATTGACAAGCTTCTCGAAGCATTTGTCCTTGGACTATAACTTATAGTCGAGCTTGTTGTCCCTTCTCCAGTTGTTATCTTGGTTGTCGTCTGTATATAGAAGATTAAAACAACTGTTTTGCTTGGAGTATAATTGATACTTTACAATAGAATAATAATGCACGAAATTGAGGTCGTGAGAGAATGAGGAAAGCCAAGTTCTCATGCCATGTCGGCCATCTCTATCTTGTTGATTTGAGTACTTAGAGTCTATTATAGCTTCAAAGTTACAAAAAGGACCATCATTTTTAAGCCTTGTAGTTCTCACTTTGACTAATTCATGGCTTACTTTATTTGTTGCTTCAAAGACAAAACGAATATTGAGTTTCTTTTTTACTTGAAATAAACAAAAGCAAAGCTGATAGGCTTCTGAAACTAATATTAAAAGACAGGCCAGTACTAATAGAAGACTTTTTTAATGAACAAATTTCAAACTTCAAAGCTTTCAATGATCAAAAAACTAATCATAGCTTGACCATTTCCTTTTTATATTGTTTTCCTGGAAAGAAGAAAAAAAGGTCTGCACCTCTTCTATTCTCTCTTTTTCCTTTCCTGAAACCAGTTTCAAAGGTTGTTTTCTTGCCTAGAATTTTCATAGCTATGTGTCTTGGATCCAGATCCATAGTTTAGTAGGGCCTGTATTCTTCTTTCAAATATGCTTGTTATGCTACATGATTTGAGTTTTTTTGGATGGTTTTATGGTATGTAGTCTTTAAGAGATGTACAAAGTGAGGTTTTTGCAGACATGATTACATCTTGTTTGATGTCTTCTAATGAAGATTTAAGGGCTTCTGTGTATGCATGAATGGTAAAGGAAATGATGAAGCTTGCTGTTTTTTTCATATCTCTTCTTCTTATCCTTCTGATCTCTGAGACAACAGGGTTGAACTTAGAAGGTCAATATCTTCTTGAAATCAAGAGCAAGTTTGTGGATGCTAAGCAGAATTTGAGAAACTGGAATTCAAATGATTCTGTACCTTGTGGATGGACTGGCGTGATGTGCAGCAACTATTCGAGTGATCCAGAGGTTTTGTCCTTGAATCTGTCTTCGATGGTTCTCTCGGGTAAGCTATCACCAAGCATAGGTGGATTGGTTCATCTGAAGCAGCTGGATCTGTCATATAATGGGTTGTCAGGGAAAATTCCTAAGGAAATTGGCAACTGTTCAAGCTTGGAGATTCTGAAACTAAACAATAACCAGTTTGATGGTGAGATACCTGTGGAAATAGGTAAGCTTGTGTCTTTGGAGAATCTGATCATATACAACAACAGAATCTCAGGGTCTCTCCCTGTGGAGATTGGGAACCTTTTGTCTCTCTCTCAACTGGTGACTTACAGTAACAACATCAGTGGACAATTGCCCCGTTCCATCGGCAACCTCAAGAGACTGACAAGCTTCCGAGCCGGTCAGAACATGATCTCTGGAAGTTTGCCTTCTGAGATTGGTGGATGTGAGAGCTTGGTCATGCTTGGTCTTGCACAGAACCAGTTGAGTGGTGAATTACCAAAAGAGATTGGAATGCTCAAGAAACTTTCACAGGTGATTCTTTGGGAAAATGAGTTCTCAGGGTTTATCCCCAGGGAGATTAGCAACTGCACAAGTTTAGAAACCCTTGCTCTCTACAAGAACCAGCTTGTCGGGCCAATCCCGAAAGAGCTCGGGGACCTTCAGTCGCTGGAGTTTCTCTACCTTTACAGAAACGGGTTGAATGGAACGATTCCAAGAGAGATTGGGAATCTCTCATATGCAATTGAGATAGATTTCTCGGAAAACGCTTTGACCGGAGAGATACCTTTGGAGTTAGGGAACATAGAGGGGCTTGAGCTTCTTTATCTTTTTGAGAACCAACTCACAGGTACCATCCCTGTGGAGCTTTCTACTTTGAAGAATCTATCAAAGCTTGATCTCTCCATCAATGCTTTAACGGGTCCTATTCCCCTGGGATTTCAGTATCTAAGAGGACTCTTCATGCTGCAGCTGTTTCAGAACTCCCTTAGCGGGACCATACCTCCAAAACTTGGCTGGTATAGCGATCTCTGGGTTCTTGATATGTCCGATAACCATCTCAGTGGAAGAATTCCAAGCTACCTCTGCCTTCACTCCAATATGATCATCTTGAACTTGGGTACAAACAACCTCTCTGGCAACATTCCTACTGGAATCACCACTTGCAAAACTCTGGTCCAACTTCGTCTAGCCAGAAACAACCTCGTTGGTCGGTTCCCATCCAACCTGTGTAAACAGGTTAATGTCACAGCCATCGAGTTGGGACAGAACAGATTCCGTGGTTCCATCCCTAGGGAGGTCGGGAACTGCAGTGCCCTACAAAGGCTGCAGCTAGCAGACAATGGCTTCACGGGGGAGCTACCTAGAGAGATTGGCATGCTTTCACAGCTTGGGACCTTGAATATCTCATCCAATAAGCTTACTGGAGAGGTCCCTTCTGAAATCTTCAACTGCAAGATGCTTCAGCGACTAGACATGTGTTGCAACAATTTCTCTGGAACCTTACCAAGTGAGGTAGGTTCCCTCTACCAGCTTGAGCTTCTGAAGCTCTCAAACAATAATCTTTCGGGTACAATACCTGTGGCTCTAGGGAACTTATCTCGCTTGACCGAACTACAAATGGGTGGAAACTTGTTCAACGGTAGCATTCCACGGGAGTTGGGCAGTCTGACGGGTTTGCAAATAGCATTGAACCTCAGTTATAACAAGCTTACCGGAGAAATACCACCTGAGCTCAGTAATCTTGTTATGCTTGAGTTCCTGCTCCTCAACAACAACAATTTGTCTGGGGAAATACCAAGCTCTTTTGCTAATCTCTCCAGCTTGCTTGGTTACAACTTCTCATACAACAGCTTAACTGGTCCTATTCCACTTCTCCGTAACATATCCATGTCTAGCTTCATCGGTAATGAAGGGCTTTGCGGCCCGCCGCTCAACCAGTGTATCCAAACACAGCCTTTCGCGCCTTCTCAGTCAACCGGGAAGCCCGGAGGAATGCGTTCGAGTAAAATCATAGCCATTACTGCAGCTGTGATTGGCGGGGTCTCTCTCATGCTGATTGCTCTCATTGTCTACCTCATGAGACGCCCAGTGAGAACAGTCGCTTCTTCTGCTCAAGATGGCCAACCATCGGAAATGTCTTTGGACATATACTTCCCTCCAAAGGAAGGATTCACGTTCCAAGATTTAGTTGCAGCCACTGATAATTTCGACGAGAGCTTTGTAGTTGGGAGAGGAGCTTGTGGAACCGTCTACAAAGCGGTTCTTCCAGCCGGGTACACTCTAGCTGTCAAGAAGCTGGCATCAAACCATGAAGGCGGCA
Source organism: Arabidopsis thaliana (assembly GCF_000001735.4). Taxonomy (NCBI): domain Eukaryota; kingdom Viridiplantae; phylum Streptophyta; class Magnoliopsida; order Brassicales; family Brassicaceae; genus Arabidopsis; species Arabidopsis thaliana. The sequence continues at coordinate 25,585,530 of NC_003076.8, forward strand.
ACAACAACAATGTGGATAATAGCTTTAGAGCAGAGATTCTAACTCTTGGGAATATCAGGCACCGTAACATCGTCAAGCTACATGGATTCTGCAATCACCAAGGATCAAATCTGCTTCTGTATGAGTACATGCCCAAGGGAAGCCTTGGAGAAATACTTCATGATCCTTCATGCAACTTGGATTGGTCTAAGAGATTTAAAATCGCTTTAGGTGCGGCTCAGGGTCTCGCCTATTTGCACCATGATTGCAAGCCGAGAATCTTCCACCGGGACATAAAATCAAACAATATACTGCTTGACGACAAGTTTGAAGCTCATGTGGGAGATTTTGGACTAGCAAAAGTGATTGACATGCCACATTCTAAATCCATGTCTGCTATTGCTGGCTCCTATGGCTACATTGCCCCAGGTAAAGTTTTTGCTTTTGTTTGTGCAATTAAGTATCCAATGAGGGAACTGAAATTAAACTGTTTTAACAACTTTGCAGAATATGCATACACCATGAAAGTGACAGAGAAGTCTGACATCTATAGCTACGGGGTGGTTCTACTGGAGCTGCTAACCGGAAAAGCCCCGGTTCAGCCAATAGATCAAGGAGGAGATGTGGTGAATTGGGTGAGGAGTTACATAAGAAGAGATGCATTGTCCTCAGGAGTTCTTGATGCTCGGTTAACGCTAGAAGACGAGAGAATTGTCTCTCATATGCTCACTGTGTTAAAGATTGCACTTCTTTGCACAAGTGTGTCTCCAGTCGCGAGGCCATCGATGCGACAAGTTGTTCTCATGCTTATTGAGTCTGAGAGATCGGAAGGAGAACAAGAACATTTGGATACAGAAGAATTGACACAAACAACTACCCCATGACACAATACACATTCTTGTTGTATCTTCTTCTTTTTTCACACGAGATTATTCTTCTATGTAACCATGGCGAATAATTATTGTAAAGTCTATACGCACGCAGCTATATCAAAAGATATAAGCAGTATCTATATCTACAAGTTACCGTTAGGTTTAATTAATTAGTGTTAATCCAATCATTATCCATGGGACCCAAACGGTAATTACCGTTGTCTTTTTAGTATGAACAGGTAAATAGTAGTACTCTCTAACATTGGATATTGTTTTTGGTCATTGGATCATTTAATAGATCATAATTTAATACTATGGAAGTATCCATGTTATAATCAACTTGATTTTTCATAGTGATTAGGTCTATAAATTATTGTTAATTTAATGAAGACACCAATAATAATACGGTCACTTTTGCTCTGGAAATCATAATTAGCGTAGATCACGGTTAGCTGGATTTGTTATAAATATAATATTTCACGTGCTATTCTGAATCGTGCCCACCAGATTATATATCTAATCTCTTCTAGTTTTTAATTTTAGCTATGTGGTAGTGAGTTAATGTGGATCTGTTTTTCTCAATATTAATTTTGTTAAATAATTAGTCCTCTTAGTCTTCACTTCTCTAGGGATATGATTTTAAATCAAACGAAAAGATTCGAGTCATACTAAGACTTATTCGTACGCCATGAAAGTTTGAAAGGTCTTTTTTTCCTTTTCTTCAAACTGAAAATTCAAAATAAAGGATAGGATATGAATAATCGAGAAGTTCATCTTTAAGTAAATGTGATTAATATCTTAGTTATAATATCATAATGCCAAACATTATCTTGCGTGTATTAACAATATCATTATGGTTAGAATTGAGATTCGTTAACAATACTCGAATCACTATGAGATCTTTAGCGATAGGATGATATGTGTATTCCTAACTCGATCATGAACTTTAATATGTGCTAGAAACATCTAATGTAGTTTCTGTTTTTTCTTTGTCGTTCCCAAATTCCAATGTAAATAAGGTATCTAATTACCTCATAAGATAATTCCTAGTAGTCTAATTTAGAATACTTCTTTAACAAAAAAAACATCCAAATATATACTTTTCACAATTTCTACTGAATGTAGTGTGTTGGTAAGTTATGTAACAAATTATTGAGGAAAACCATCAAAACAACTGTAAATTAAAACCACCTACAATATAAGAAGAAACATTAGGTCTCATCTTTTATTTTGTTAAAACATTAGGTCTCTTCACCGACGGATCTATTTGTGTCCTCTACTTTTAGCCATTCTTTAAGAAAAAAGAAATGAAAAAAAATGAGGGAATTGGCTACCCTTTATTGAAAATGAAACATGCATGATTTGTTTTCGTTAGAGATGAGAAATATAATGACATAATAAATAAGAATCCAAAGTGAAGAAGAAGTTGGAAAACAAAAAAAAAAAAAAAAGAGAGAAAAAGATTCTTTTGTCCATTAAAAGAGAATGAATGATAACGATGTCCATTATTATTCTCCGTCCTCGTGCTTAATTTAATTATCTTCCCCTCTTTAATTAAAACTAATTAACTATTAGAGAACAATAAATAATTAAATAGTATAGTAAGAATCGGATCGTAAGGTAAATCAACGGCTGAGATTCATTCAAACCAGAGGACACAAAACATCTCTTCTCTCTCTCCCACTTTTTCTCCCGGAGACAGTTAACGTGATTCGCCCTTTTCTCTTTGCCCAAGAGCTATACGACAATACCTCCACCACACCCCACACACACACACGAGAGACAGAGAGAGAGAGAGAGGAAATTTGCTACTGAGAGATACATTCAGTGAGTGTGTGTCTGTCACCGTGGAGGAGAAACGGAAGGAGGATAGATGAAACCGACCGGAGAAGGAGGAGGGGAAGTCGCCGGAGCGGTGGCGGAAGGTTCGGCGTTGTTAATTGTAGGAGTAAAGCCAGATGAATGGAGTAGAGAGGTTCTTACATGGTCTTTGGTGAATGTAGCGCGTCCTGGAGATCGAATCGTTGCTCTTCATGTTCTCGATTATTCTCTAGGTTTGTTTAAACCCTCGATCTGAGATTATTCTGTTTGTTTATTTGTTTCTAATTTTGATATTTTTTGTTGGTTTTGGTTTGTGTAGAGGGCTCAACGTCGCTTATTTCGTTGGTTAGGAATTTTGATACTATGCTTGGTGTTTATGAAAGCTTCTGCAACTTAAAACAGGTAAAAAGTTTCTCCATTTATGAAAATTTGTCATGATTTTAAGTGAAATTTGTTGTCTTTAGGGTTGGATTAAGTTTTCTTAAAACTGAAATTTGATTGATGTTGTGTAACAGGTAGATTTGAAGTTGAAGGTTTTCAGAGGGAAGTCAGCTAGGAAAGTTCTTGTACAAGAAGTTAAATCGTGTGGAGCTACAAGTTTAATCGTTGGTTCCTCTAGGAAACATCACACTATCCGTTCTTCAGCTTCTTTAGCCAAGTATTGTGCCAGGAATCTTGCCAAGGATGTCTCTGTTTTTGCTGTTAAAAGTGGCAAGATTATGTTCCGCAGAGTACCTAATACCAATGGTATGTTACCGCATTACTTTCTCACGGTAATGGTGGTTTGTTCTCTGTTAGTTCTTAAGGTAAAGGTTTGGGCTTTGCAGGTGCAGATGGTCCACAGATGAATATTCCCTCTTTAGTTTGTGGATCACCAGATATTGCTATTGAAGCGGCAAAGATTGGAAACAGTTTTAGCCCTGCTAGAACGAGCTCACGCTGGACAAGAACTAGTCGTAGTTCGTCATTGCAGTCTCCTGACAGCTTAGGTGTAGACAATTTGTTGGCTTTAGTGCCAGTACAAACAAATGAGACTGATTCTGGTTCCCTTGAGTCAGGACCAGGTTGGCATTTTCTTCGCGGGCTTTACGGTAATAATCGAAAAAGCTGGACCAAAGTTTCTGCTAAGAAGGCTGTACTTCAGTGGGTTTCGAGGCTGCGAGGTCGGCATTCAGAAACTGTAATCTATCTGGATAGGAAACGGAGTGACTCTGGTTGTGATGAAGATTGCTCTTCTAGTATTGATGGTGAAGATGTTTCTATATCACGGTTTGGTTCTGAGCTTATGCAGTCACCTCTTTCTCCTTTCATTGGATCAAACAACATTCCAGAAGAGCTGGAAGGTCTACATGAAAAGTACTCTTCCACATGTAGATTATTCACATACGAGGAAGTCTTGTCAATTACCTCAAACTTTGCATCTGGTATGCCCCTTTATATATGCTAACATGAGTTTAGCTTGTGTCTGACTTGATATTCATCCTTTTGCTTTATGTTTTCTGTTTCCAGAGAACTTGGTTGGAGAAGGTGGTAATAGTTATGTTTATAGAGGAGATCTACCAGATGGCAGGGAATTAGCTGTCAAAATATTGAAACCTTGTCTGGATGTGTTGAAGGAATTTATACTGGAAATTGAAGTCATTACCAGTGTACATCACAAAAATATAGTATCTCTCTTTGGTTTCTGTTTCGAGAATAATAATTTGATGCTGGTATACGATTATCTACCACGAGGAAGCCTTGAAGAGAACCTTCATGGTAAATAAACTACATTTGATATTCCCTCTGGATTCTCATACTAGAGAAAGATCCATCGTCATTGTTCTCATTTCTTGAATCAGGCAATAGAAAGGATGCAAAGAAATTTGGCTGGATGGAGAGATATAAGGTGGCAGTGGGTGTTGCCGAGGCGTTAGACTATCTGCATAATACTCATGATCCAGAAGTAATTCACCGGGATGTCAAATCTTCTAATGTTCTTTTGGCAGATGATTTTGAGCCACAGGTACTGCTACATCACAATCTTAATCTGAGTTCATTCACAGATGCAATTTTTACACAAGTTTCCTGATTGACATTAAATTATATTGGTTCAGCTCTCAGATTTCGGATTCGCCAGCTTGGCTTCAAGTACCTCACAGCATGTAGCGGGTGGGGATATTGCCGGGACATTTGGGTATTTAACTTGCTTCGTTACACCATCTCTTAAAAACTATCACCATTCCATCAATCTGCCTCTTAACTTTCTTCTTTCTTTGACAGTTACCTAGCACCAGAGTACTTCATGCACGGTAAAGTAACCGACAAGATTGATGTCTATGCTTTTGGTGTTGTATTGCTCGAGCTCATATCGGGTAGAAAACCAATCTGCGTCGACCAGTCTAAAGGCCAGGAGAGCCTTGTCTTGTGGGTAAGCATAATTGTCCACAAACTCACATTTTCTACTTCATACCGTTATTCTGCCTATTGAAATCAGATTATAGGAAGCAATGTTACTCTTCCATGTCCATATGAAATGACTTAAGTTGCATCTCTTTCCCAGGCAAACCCAATTCTAGATAGTGGAAAGTTTGCTCAGTTACTGGATCCCAGTCTAGAAAATGATAACAGTAACGATCTAATCGAGAAACTATTGTTAGCTGCCACGCTATGCATCAAACGCACACCTCATGACCGTCCGCAAATTGGCCTTGTAAGCATACGTGTCATTTATCTTCTTGGTTTGCAATGAATCCTTATTCTTTGCTCCTCATTGCTCTCTTTCTTTTGGGATATATTCTTATTTCAACCTCAGGTCCTAAAGATATTACAAGGGGAAGAAGAAGCAACAGAGTGGGGAAAGCAACAAGTGAGAGCCTCAGAAGACGTGAGCGCATATTTGACAAATATAGAATCACACATAAACCTCGCATTGCTTGATTTGGAAGATGATGCAGCTTCTGATAGCAGCCCTGAAGCTAGTAGTATCTCTGTTGAGGAATACTTGAAAGGGCGATGGAGCCGCACTGCTAGCTTCAACTTCAACTAATAATTTTTACTAGTTTAACCCCGAAAATCCCAAAATTTGACGATATTGTAAGTTGTGTAAATTGTAATCGATTTTCTGAGATTCTCAAGCTTTAAGTTGTGTCAATTTAGGAAGAGTGAATAGCTCTTGTAGAGAGGACTTAAGTTGGAATTTGTCTTCTTTGTTTTGTCAGAGCAGAAAATGTTTCAAGTGTTCCACTTTCATATCGGTTTTAAAAGTTTAAAAATGTATAAGTGTTCCGATTCGGTTTTAAGGTTCAGTTTTATAATTTTAGTTTACTTGTAAAAACCACATAAAAAAATAACTAACTTGAATGGAAAAGCATACAAGAAACTCAAAGAGAAGGCTGAAGCTTATCCTTGTGTTTGGGCTTCTTATAATATTGTTGTCTACGGTGGTTTTTTTGATGTGGACAGCTTATAGATGGAGGAAACGTCGTAAGACCGAAGATAGAGTTCGTGTTCTTCAGACAAAACTTTCTAAACTCGTTAAAGAATGATAACCAGCTGTTTGAATTCTTGGTAGTTTGGTTTGTGAGAAATCGATCAAAACAAATGATCTTTTTCTGAATGTGGTTTTGTAATTAACAAAGTTGAATTTTGTTTGGTTAGATAAGGGAGCTAACATTTTGCTCTCACTTTTTCATGGTTGTTTTTGTTAACTTCTTTTAAAAAGGACCGAACAATTTTTTTTTTTTTTTTTTTGTCAAAAAAAGACCGAACAGTATGTGCTGAAATCTTCATTTTACCGCGGATTAAAGTTTGGGTTTGAGAAAAGATAAAATCTGGCTTCGCACACTCCTTTGCAGCAAGTCATATGGTAATTGACTTACCAATTCAACCAAACCAAATTAGATAAGGAACAAAAAAAAACCACAAGTGTTGCAATGATGGTCGTTTGCATTTCTTGCATCTTGACTTGTATCTTACTCTACAGATTCAATCCTTTTTGCATCTTCCGACTTATATCCTCCTCCAAGTCAATAACTTGAGGCATGTTGATCCTTTCTGCTGCTTTCATGTCTTTCAGTTCTCGAGTCAATTCAGCAATCTGCTTCTGGATTTTTGCCCCTCCATCAGGTAGCCTTGAGACCGTACCCTATGAGATGAAAAATGAAACTCAAAACAGAGACTTCGAGATAATGCCTGAGAAGCTTTCTAGATGTTACAATGAATTGGTGTCATTACCTTGTTTTGTAATAGCATCGTCAAACGATTGAGTCTTGCTTTAATTACGCTTTCTGACAATTCCTTGTCATCGACTGGGGAAATGTTGATTCTCTTGTCCAAATTCACATCCTTTGGCTTGAAAGCATAGTCAGCCCTGTCAGAAGCAGTTTTTTTTCAAATCTATGAGAGATTATACAAAACAACACAACATAAATTTGACACAAAAAAAGAGGCTGTTGGTGGTAATACCCATTGATGACGGTGTCTTGTGAAATACTTGCTGATGCGCGTCCCAAGAGCAATGCTGTTTCTCTCCTTTTTAAGTAAGAGAACGCATCAGAAACTGAGATTGAAAGATGAAAGAAAAGTGTTTTATAACTAAAAAGCTGGTTTGGAGACAGAGTCACCTTATTTGTTCTTCTTCATCTTTCTGTATCGCTTGAATAGGAGCTGTCTTGGAGAAAAGTAAGCTATGGTGGCTAACTCCAGCTATACCAAGGGTTTCGAGAAACTTTACATGGGATTCCAGTTTTTCATCTCTGTAAAAAACAAACAAAGATAAGTGAATCGAAATAAACCATCATGACACAATTTTTGCTCAGAATTCAGTGTTTGCTTACAGTTTGATTTGGTTATAGTGCTCTTCGTATAGTTGCTGTTGTGTAGGTGAAACATCAAAGCCTCCCTTGGGAAGACTAAAAAGTTCTCGAAGGTCCTAAGAGAGATATCATATGGTATAAAGATTTAGAAACGAAGAAAAGAAAAGCTAGAAAATAATTAGACTGCTATTTACAGCAGAATTGAAATTGGACCTGCTGGCTGAAGTAGCGGATTTGTTCTTTATGCTCAGTTGCAGTTTTAAACAATCCTCCCTTGTATACCTAAAGATGCATATACCAACAGCATTATATAATACAAATTATCATACATATCAAAATCACTCAGCTATGAAACTAAGAGAGGAACAAAAATATGTCACAGACCTGCTTTCTGTATATCTTTTCTTCAACAGTTGCTGAGGTCATTAACCTATATACGATGACATCCTTTGTCTGCCCAATTCTATATGCTCGATCAACACTCTGGTTGTCCGTGCTGCATAGATATCAGAAAATCATGTCACAAAAGTATTTTCAAGAGACCAGAAATATGGACAGCTTCCAAACACTAGTTTTAGACTACATCAAGTTTCACAAGCAAGGGGTAACGCATAGAAATGAAAGCATACAATTTTTGCATCATATTCAATTAAGATCATGTTAGAGATCCGCCAATAAGCATATAAATTAAAACAAGAAGTAAGATTGTGCTGCTTCAATTTGGTAACTTGATCTTCAACAAGCTAGAGATGTAGAATTTTGACAGACGAGTGAATAACAATATATTAACAAAAAGTCTAGACTTGGGCTTTTGAAAGTATAGTAAACGGAAGTAAGTACCTTGGATTCCAGGCAGGGTCCACCACAATCACACGGTCTGCCTTAGTCAGAGTAAGGCCGAGACCACCAACTTGAGAAGTCAAGAGAAATATAGGAGCCACATGACCTTCTTGAAATTCCTACAGAATATTATTGTTTTATAGAACTGTTAGCAATTTAGCATGAAGACTAGAAAAAATAACGAACTCAGAAAAAATGAAATGTAATGTGTTGGGGAAGAGAAAAACCCACTTCAACAGTCTTCAATCTGTCAGGGGCTTTTGTTGTACCATCAATTCGCAAGAAACTATAACCGTTGGAGGTAAGAGAATCCTGAAAATTCCATGCGTAACATATAAAGAATACTTCAAATTTCAGAAAACACGTTGGAGGGTAAAGTAAGTAGCAAAACCTGAATGAGATTAAGCATCTTGCGTGTCTGGGAGAAGATTAGAACACGGTGCCCCTCTGGAATTAAATTTTCCTGAGTAACAATGTAGAAAGGATGTCAGTCAAACAGACAACCATCAAAATTAATGTCACTAATTGAACCATAAATGCGATCTAACCAGTAGCGACATGATAAATGACAATTTGCAAGAGATACTGTCATTCTTGGTCTGAAAATCATCTGTATCCACATTGTCCGCTATATGCATAGCCAATCTCTCAGCCACGCCTGCTTCTTCTTGTGTTAATGTTGAATCCATTCCTTCAAGGACATCCTCAGCAGCCCTCTTAGTTAAGAGAAGCGGGTGGTCACATATTTTCTTCAGAATCTGTTACATAACAAACAGTAACTGTAAGCTGGCAGATATGAACAGACAAGATTTTAAACAGGAAATAAATGCTTGAAGTGTTTATAAACAGAGAGGAAAGGAAGCCGCCTTCCCATGTAACATATATCCTAATGAGAACTAGGCAAAGTGTATAGAGATCTGAAACTGAGTCTACATTTATTTAACGAATTTACTGGATAAGAGAGAACACATGGACACATCAAACAATAAAAAATACAAGAAGAGAGCTTCACGTTACCGTTAGAGCTGCTAGAGGTGAACCATCAAAAGCTGACAGAACAATTTCACTGTTTAAGAAAGCTTCATATAATTGCCTCTGCAACAAAGAGATAAGTATCAGTAATTCCAAAAGACTTAGAATATTTGATCAACGACTGTAGTTGTATGTTTAAGGGTTGCACCTGGCAAGCTGTTAACCGTAACCATACAACAATTTCGTCCTTCTTCGAAAGTTTGGAGGTTGCACCATCATCACCGAAGACTTCACTCTTAAGGCGCCGCAAGAAGAAAGGTTGAATATGCTCCCTCAAGTTCTATCAATCAAAAGGAGGAAACAGAAATTTTTACTTGTAAGATCTGCAGCCTACAGACCGTGGCAACATATTTCACGAGCGAATTGATAGGTTTTTTCTTCCTAGGTGCAATTAAGCTTGCGTACGCATAACTGTTCTACGGCAATATCAAAAACAGTTTGCAATCTCATAAGATGCATACCAGACTGTAAGCATGATGCATGATAATCTATAATTTCATTTCTTGCTATATTTATGATCAATAGTAATCATAGACTAGAGCTAGATTCAACAAGACATACGAAGATAAGAGGAAGAAATTTAAAAATCTAATAAAACTTCTTTCAGCTACAGTACGAAATAGTACCCACTCAAGCATATTCAAATTGAATCCTCACCTTTGCTACTGTTGAGCCTATCCTCTGTTCTCTATCAGTAGCATTTTTGTCAGTTCCACGAAGAATGTAATGCTCATAATTCTGCTTAAACCTGTTAAAGCTTAAAGCCTTAGTAATACAGAGCTGGTAAATGTACTCTGACAAAATTATAGGGAGGATATGTTTACCAATTCTTGTCACCGAGTAACCCAGGGCAGCTGAAGTTGAAGAGAGCCCACAGTTCCTGAAAATATGAAGATGGAATCAATAGACAGCATTAGAATTGCAAGAACTGACCAACGTTAAATGTCATAGACAATAATACCTTGAGATTGTTCTGGATTGGTGTACCACTTATTATAATACGGTGAGAACTTGGGATCTCAAGCAAACTCTTCGCCCTTTGTGTGTTGGGGTTCTTAATAAGATGTCCCTAGAAGTGTAAGCGGAAATACATTTTATTGATATCAGTAGGGGGAAAATTCAGAACCTACACTAATGGTAACATCTCAGCGCTTGATGGACAATAGTGCATACACACTATACCAACTATTAGTGCAAAGACCTCACAAATGATAAAATATTGATGTGTTTACCTCGTCCAGAATCATGTAGTCCCATTTGTTTCCATCTTCATCATCCTCATCAGTATAATGGTCGTCACCTTGCAAAGCCTTTGTATTGTTCCGCACAATATCATAGGTTGTTAGAAGAATACCTTTACCCTACAAAAGTTAAAGATATTCAAGTGGGAAACCCATACCATTTTTCAAAAACAATCAGAAATTAACTCCGGAAAAATGATAGATTATTTCAGTTTAATCAATCTAAGCAATATTAAAATACGCTTATATAAAGATGATTTACTAGAGGAAGGGGCAACATTGTCACAAATCAAGTGAAAACGTAAATGAAATGCAGTTGTATAGTTAATGTATCAGTGAGATTTCTCAGGAGAACAATGAAAGAAAGAACATGAACCTGCAGAATGTGGTGGAGATCATATTCCCGGGCTTTCGTAGAAGTACCGTAGTATCTGTAAAAAGGAAAGAAAGACAATCAGTATCACTAAAACACTAGTTCAGTATATACAAATTAAAGAAAGTCGCTCTTACTCCCTAGTCATTTGTGAAAGTCCCACGGTAGCTAATTCTTTCATCCAGTGAGGCAGCAAGGTTTTTGGGGCCACTACCAGAGCACGCTTGATCAATTTGGAGTGGAATAAACCAGCAAGAAAACTACAAATCTGCAATGCGAATCAACCAAAATCAAAGATACATTATTGATAACGAAAAGAAAAGTGCAGGTTGCAGATTTCCGTACCTGCATAGTTTTACCTAAACCCATATCATCTCCAAGTATTCCACCTTTCCCTTGGGTATGCAATGACCAAAGCCAATTCAACCCTTCCCTCTGATGTGGATATAACATTGTTGCAATCTTTCCAGGCAATGTGTAAGACAAATTGAGGCCAGTTAAAGTGATAGACCCTTCATCTTCCAACGATCTCTCATCATAACCATGTCTTTTGGCGTTATAAGACCGAGCTGGCTTATTAATTTTCATTTCAGCCGCCTTTTTCCCGGACAAAATGAGACAGTCATCATCATCATCATCCTCGTCTAAGTCTCTTAGCTTGGCAGCATTAGACCTTCCGACTGTTCTTATCTTCTCACTTACCTCTATGTGCCTGGTCGTCTTCATACTTTGGTCGACTTCCTTGCATTGGCTCTTCCCACGGTCAAGATTGTATCCCTGCCTATTATCTTCAGAGTTATCGTCAAAGTGCCGACCAGAATATGAGTTTTGCTTTCCAACATTCGAAATTCTTTCTTCCCATTCCCTTGAAAATTCCTTACTAGTTTGCTCTTCCCGGATGGCAAAACCAGATTTGCCTTGCTTGTCCTTGATACTATTAACGCCAGCATTATATGTGGTAACCACATCTGGTGAGGACTTAGATAGATCCGATAGCAAGGAAAATGAGGATTTGGCATCCTCAAAATCAAATTTATCAACCTGGCTCTTCACTCCACATGCATCAAAATCATTGCTTTGGCTATCCTTCTTCTTCTGAATCGACATTGTCCCAAGCTTAGAGGTCAAATCATCCAAAATACCCATGATCTCGTTCCTTCCTCCATCACCTTGCATTTCCTCTTTTTGCTTCAACTGAGGTGAGGGCGAACAAAAGTCTGTGATTATCGAAAAGTTAGGCTCGCCAGCCAGCTCAGTGTTAGCTTCCTTTGATTCATCCCAAGATGTGAATTTGTTCCCAATTCCAGCGCTGTCTAGTGATGTCTCTCCTTTAACTGATTAGAGCATCATGCAAAAACAAACGTATTCAAGTAAAGTTATCTGACAAAACGCAGTATAATAACAGCTATAAAGACCGAAAATCAAACACCAGACTAGAAACTCAGATTTCGAAGAAACCCTAATTTCAAAGTAAGCTACTAGGACAAAATTGAAATACATCATCAACGGAAACACCAATTTCTTTCTGTAAACTAAGAGACATGGGTTTGCGAAAACCCTAAAATCGGGTGAAATCTCAAAATTACCTGGGGAATAGAAATCAACCAAATCAGGATCGTCATATCCATCAGCTTCGTCTTCCTTTGGCAAGGCCTTGCAAAGACGACGTCGTCCAGCAAGCTTAATCATGGACTTCTTCGTCTCTTCATCTTCTCCATCTGAAGTCCCCAAATATAATAAATAAAACTCAAAATCAAAGACAGATACGAATCCGAAACCATAGAGAAACGATAGAAGAGAACAATCGTACGAGAAGAAGAGGGAGGCTGTCTAGGAGGCGCAGAAAGATCCTGGAGGATACTGTAGTGACGATCGTTCAAGCTCCGAGGTTTTCTTCTATGGCTGGCCGTATTTTCCGCCATTGCTACACCGTTTTCTGGAGATGAGTTTGTGTTTCCCGATGATCGATTGTGATAAATGGAGAGAAGAGTGAGAAGAAGAAGAAGATGATGAAGAGAATGTTTGGAATCCCGCCTTCCTTGGCTTTTTTGAATTTTGAAGATTTCTCAGTTCCGAGACAAATGGCTCTTGTGCGCTCTCTCTCTCTCTCTCTCTCTCACATTTAACCTACAATACAACAAAATATGATTTTATTTCCTTTTTGGTCAGATATAATAGTATAATATTTTTTGCGTTGGTCTGAATTGTTTAGTAACAAGAACATCCGATGTGGTACACTTTTTTTACAAGTCATTTCAGATATTACAAGTCATTTCAGATAATACAAGTAATAATTTGTTCAATATCTCATGATGGAACCAAAAAATGACGGTTTGATGGAGGCGGTCGCTTTTTGGAATTTCCGGCTCTATTCATGGCTTTGGATGATCGGGAAAAGGAAGAGAATGTGTGAAATTGTGAGCTCGTGGACGTGGAGGGTTCATTACTTACTACCTTGGTAAATACTTGGCTCCTTCCATATACAGTACAACAAAATTTGCTGCAAGAGTTTGGAGACTCTATTGATTTGAAGATGCTCGACATGTTCGAGTTCTGCTTCCAACATAAACCAAGTTCCATTATGAAATGCGGCATCAACCTTAGCTAGTTAGCTACCAAGTGTACCATCACTTGCCTAATTGTCTTGGTCATGAATCCTGATATACTAAAAATAAAATAATTAAAGAGAGGTCGAATTCTCTTATAATTGTAGATCAAATGAACAATGAACGATTCTATGTGTATCACGATCGAACTCTATTATAAGGTTGTCTCTTTTGATCTACAATTATTCGTTTTTTTTAGCAATCAAAACTTCGTATAAGCACTTAAAAGTCTTAAACATTGGTCATCCGACAAAATATATTTTAATTCAAAATAATTGCAACCACAATAAGAAAAAGTCCGTAACGATTTGGTTAATAATAGCATTGTCTAGGGACTTAAAGAAAAGTTCCTTAAAAAACTTCACATTGACATCAAATCTCTAATAGCAAAACCCTTAAAACTGGCGGGAATCGGAGTGGTGTATAGTCTCACTTTCTACTTCTCTCAGACCTCCACGAGCTCACAAAATCACACACATTCTCTTCTTTTCCCGCTCACCCAAAGCCATGAATAGATCCGGTATTTCCAAAAAGCGACCGCCTCCTTCGAATACCCCACCACCGGCGGGTAAGCATCGAGCCACTGGTGATTCAACACCATCTCCGGCCATCGGAACCCTAGATGATGAATTTATGATGGAAGAGGACGTGTTTCTGGACGAAACTCTCTTGTACGGCGACGAAGATGAGGAATCCCTAATCCTCCGTGACATTGAGGAGCGTGAATCGCGTTCCTCGGCTTGGGCTCGACCTCCGCTCTCCCCCGCGTATCTCTCGAATTCACAGAGTATCAGTTGAGTACTATCTTAGTTTGATAAGGGCTTCTTCATCTTATGATTGCTGGAAAATTTCTCAACACTTGGATTTGTGTATTTTGATTTGTTTAGTTTTCCAACAATTGGAGATTGACTCTATAATCGCGGAGAGTCATAAGGAGCTGTTACCGGGTTCCTCAGGGCAAGCTCCAATCATTAGGATGTTTGGGGTTACCAGAGAAGGTGAGTGTTTTTAAACCTCTTTTTCTTTTGCTCTTTGTGGGGAACGATTTCGTTGGATTTGAGTTTCTGGTATATTGTCAGGTAACAGTGTGTGTTGCTTTGTTCATGGATTTGAGCCATACTTTTACATTGCTTGCCCTCCTGGAATGGGGCCAGACGATATTTCTAATTTCCATCAGAGTCTTGAGGTATTTACTATGTAGATCTCTGTATATTTTGTACTTTGATCTCGCTGGTTTTGTTTTAAAGCTCAGCTGATTCATTCAGGGAAGGATGAGGGAATCCAATAAAAATGCCAAGGTCCCGAAATTTGTTAAACGTATAGAAATGGTGCAGAAAAGAAGCATTATGTATTACCAACAGCAAAAATCCCAAACTTTTCTGAAGATTACAGTTGCATTGCCGACTATGGTGGCAAGCTGTCGCGGTATGACTTCCCAAATATTTGTGCGCTATGTGTCTACTATCTCTTATCCTTTACTGATTTAAAGTCATTGTAATTATTAAATTGGTAGGCATCCTTGATAGAGGCCTACAAATTGATGGATTGGGTATGAAGAGCTTCCAGACATATGAAAGCAATATTCTTTTCGTTCTCCGTTTCATGGTTGATTGTGATATTGTCGGAGGAAATTGGATTGAAGTACCTACTGGGAAGTATAAGAAAAATGCAAGAACTTTGTCATACTGCCAATTGGAGTTCCATTGCCTGTATCCTCATCGGAATTTCTTTTCTGGAACAATAATATGCTTATAGTAACATATTGTATTTTATGCCAGTGCTTTCTTTAACATGGGTTTTAGGTACTCAGATCTAATCAGTCATGCTGCAGAAGGTGAATACTCAAAAATGGCTCCATTCCGTGTACTAAGTTTCGATATTGAGTGTGCAGGTCGTAAAGGACATTTTCCGGAAGCTAAGCATGATCCTGTAATCCAGGTTAGCTGTTTTTGTCATTTTTTGATATACCTTTTTGTTACCTTTGTTTGCATTCTTCTTGAAACAACATTCTCATTGCTTTTCTAGATAGCGAACCTTGTTACTCTTCAGGGAGAGGATCACCCATTTGTACGCAATGTCATGACTCTTAAGTCATGTGCTCCAATCGTAGGCGTAGATGTCATGTCTTTTGAAACAGAAAGAGAGGTCTTACTAGCTTGGAGGGTATTGTTTTTGCCTCTTCATTATTATATATGCATTACTTCTTCTTCATCTGTTTTTTGGCACCTTGCTTGCAAAAGTAAGTTCTATTACAGTTGTTAAATCCTGGAGGACTCAGTGAAAGATTTAGTAAACTTTATGTTGCTACTGCAATTTTGTTGTGGGCTTGGTGAAACATGTGTTCTGCTGATGTATGAGATGTATTGGCTGCAGGATTTGATTCGTGATGTTGATCCTGATATCATCATTGGTTATAACATCTGCAAATTCGATTTACCTTATCTGATTGAGGTACTTGAACATTAGATTTTACTTTTATTGACGGATCAGTATCACCTCTGGTTAGCAGAAGCGTGTTTTTCTTTCTTATAGCATTCTATATGTAATATTATGCTATGCTCCGCTGGGTCATATGGCACATGTATATGTGATGGATCTTTAACCTAGAAAATATGCTGTTTTCTGATTCTCAGAGAGCTGCTACACTGGGAATAGAGGAATTTCCTCTTCTTGGTCGTGTAAAGAACAGTAGGGTCCGGGTCAGGGACTCAACATTTTCATCAAGGTGATGTAGGAGTAACTGGTGCTTGCTAACTTCCATCGCTTTCTCTATTGTTTTTTTGTTATGCTTCATGCTTTTTGTGCCTCATGAGTTCTCTAAACTCGCATCTTATAATATTATATTGCCATGTTTCAGACAACAAGGAATAAGAGAAAGTAAAGAGACCACAATTGAAGGAAGATTTCAGTTTGACCTTATTCAGGTTTTTTGTCCTTAACAAATTCATTTTGGTTGAGTCATTCTTAGATTGTTTATTTGTAACATCAACCTGATTCGTCTTTTAATTATTGTAGGCAATACACAGAGACCACAAATTAAGTTCTTATTCGCTGAATTCTGTCTCAGCTCACTTTCTTTCCGAGCAGGTGAAACCGAGTAATTATGCTTAGAATTTCAGGTTATTTCTACTTTCCATGTGGCTAACCTGATTGTCTTCTGCAGAAAGAAGATGTCCACCATTCTATAATAACTGATCTCCAGAATGGGAATGCGGAAACCAGGAGGCGTCTTGCTGTTTATTGTTTGAAGGTACCTACTTTTATTTATTCTGGAGTAGTGCTGTCTATGTCCTGATGCATTGCCTGTTATTAGATAACTTTAAGATTTTCTAACTAGCTATCAAGCTTGTCTAACCACCTAAAGGTCCTATTGCATGTTGTCCCAAGCTATGATGGGAGTCCCAAGTCCCACCCTTTCTAGTGTAAAAGATGAACATTGATGTGTGTTTTAAAAACTTTTTTAGTAATCTCTGCTTATATTTTTGTACGTGTGGCAAGAGGAAACCTTGTAGATAAGGGTGTATAGAAATGGTTGCTCATATGTCCATTCATGATTTTTTTGAGCATGCTGGAATCTGGATGTGAGGTAGGCTTGAAGGACTTCTGGCAATTGCTGGCGATATTTGTGACACATGGAATAATGTGTTTCGTAGGATGTGTGGAAGGATTTTCAGACACTAACTTAGCTGCTTCTCTATTAATAGTCAACCAACTAAATATTACAAGAAGCTACAACTTCACCACGTTTCTTTTCTCTGTTACAGGATGCATATCTTCCTCAGAGGCTTCTGGACAAACTGATGTTTATATATAATTATGTCGAAATGGCTCGTGTAACTGGTGTCCCTATTTCATTTCTTCTTGCGAGAGGACAGAGTATCAAGGTAGTTCTCAACTTCTAGTTTCTGGATGTGTTTCAGTTTAATAAGGTGGCTGATATATTGTGTCTTTGCTTCTAGGTTTTATCTCAGCTTCTTAGGAAAGGCAAACAGAAAAATCTGGTTCTTCCAAATGCTAAACAGTCAGGGTCCGAACAAGGAACTTATGAAGGCGCAACTGTAAGTGGGTGATTTATGGATCTAACATTTCCTTTTGGCCTATCGGTTGCATTAATTCCACTGTTCCGACATGTTTGTTGTTTTGGATATGTCAAACGATATTCAGGTTTTAGAAGCAAGAACAGGTTTCTATGAAAAGCCAATTGCAACTTTGGATTTTGCTTCACTGTACCCGTCAATTATGATGGCATATAATCTGTGCTACTGCACCTTGGTAATTCTTTTGATATTTTCTTTTCAATTTCTATTTATTTTATCATCTATTGTTTATACACCTTATTAATTTGGGAGCATTATTTCCATGTTCTTGTCTTTGAAGGTGACACCTGAAGATGTACGCAAACTGAATCTTCCACCTGAACATGTCACTAAAACTCCATCAGGGGAAACATTTGTTAAGCAAACTTTGCAAAAGGTTTCCGCATTTAGTTAGATTTTTATTATCCTCAAGTTCCGCAAATTCTGTTGAATGAGTTCTTTCAGGAAATACAACCAATTAATAAATTCAGGGAAGACAGCAGTTTATTAACAAAATGAATAATTTATTTCAGGGTATACTTCCAGAAATTCTCGAAGAGCTTCTTACTGCCCGTAAGAGAGCTAAAGCAGATTTAAAGGTAAAACATTTGATTCCGAAGAAACTCTTGCAGTGTGTGCGTATCTGTATACAGCCTTTAACTACTACTATTGAAACTGGTATTGTCTAATCTAGGAGGCTAAGGATCCCCTTGAGAAGGCTGTTTTAGATGGTAGACAGTTAGCGTTGAAGGTGAACTTCTTTACTGCCAGCTTCTTTAACTTGGTCATTCAGAAAAATGATTACAATCCTCGGAAAATTTCGAACAATATCCTCCCTGTAAATTGCTCTTTTACATTTGTTTTCTATTTTTTCTCAGATCAGTGCAAATTCTGTCTACGGGTTTACGGGAGCCACTGTTGGGCAGTTACCATGCTTAGAAATATCCTCGAGTGTAACTAGCTATGGTATTTCTTTTGTGAAACTGCAACTTTTCTAGACACGTAGCCTTTTAGGTTCGTTCTGATGGATTTGTATCTTTTTGAAGGTCGTCAGATGATTGAACAAACAAAGAAACTTGTTGAAGACAAATTCACAACACTGGGAGGGTATCAATACAATGCAGAGGTACATGTTCATTGAATTATTCGTTGTATTGAAAAGACTTGAGTGAATCATTAAGTTTGCTCTTAGATTTCTCGAATTTGATGGACTATGATGTATTAGGTCATTTATGGAGACACGGATTCAGTCATGGTGCAATTTGGAGTATCGGATGTAGAAGCTGCGATGACCTTGGGGAGGGAAGCTGCAGAACACATTAGTGGAACTTTTATCAAAGTAAGTGATTTTCTAGGAGCATGTCTTAAACTTCTCCGGTTCTCCCTAATCCTTGGGGTAGAGGTGCAAGATTACGTGATTTCTTGAAAACAAAATATAACAGGCTGAATCGTTCTCTGTTTCTTGATTGTGTATGATGTCATAAAGCCCATCAAATTGGAGTTTGAAAAGGTCTATTTCCCATATCTTCTCATTAACAAGAAGAGGTATGCTGGTTTGCTATGGACAAATCCTCAACAGTTTGACAAAATGGACACCAAAGGTAAATCTTCGTGATTTTACAGCCTCTCTCTTATTCATTTCCTGACTAAATTTCAATATCACCGACTTTGGCAGGAATCGAGACAGTACGAAGGGATAATTGTTTACTGGTTAAGAACCTCGTGACTGAGAGTCTTAACAAAATACTTATTGATAGAGATGTTCCAGGGGCAGCTGAAAATGTCAAGAAAACCATTTCGGATCTTCTCATGAACCGTATTGACTTGTCACTTTTGGTGATTACTAAGGTAATATGTTTTACTTGATTTATTGTCCTGTGATGTTTGTATCGCCTGAAAGTGTATTTTAATGATTAAAGCCATCTGTTAAAACTAAAACAAGAATCAAATGGATAATGCTCCTGATGTGTTTCCTCAAATCATAGGGTCTAACGAAAACAGGAGATGATTATGAAGTTAAATCAGCTCATGGTGAACTTGCTGAACGCATGCGTAAGGTTTGTGGTACTCTTTATCTATTTTCGTCTATCATTTGCAGGATTAAGCATTTTCATTACATGTTAAGATAACTCTTGACCGTTTCCGTTCGTGAAGAAACATGTACAAATGTGTCTAGGGGAATTTTCGTTCCTTTACTCTAATTCCAGCATCTCATGGACACTCTCAAACTGAAAAATGGGAGTGCTAAACAATTAAATTTTAATTTTTGGCTTGTATAATATTTTAATATGGTTCTTTGGTCGTCTTTTTATAGCTGCACAAGTGCAGGGATTTTTCTTAAGTCATGCATAATTTTGCTGAATATATGAATTTTTTTTCCGGCTTTTTGGTGAATATATAATATCATACAAAGGTTGCTCTGAAACTTAGATCTGTTTTACGGTGTCTGATGATCTATCATGTGAATATGACAGTGTTTGCTTACATATGTGACAGAGGGATGCTGCTACAGCGCCAAATGTTGGAGATCGAGTACCGTATGTTATCATAAAAGCTGCTAAAGGTGCCAAGGTAGTTTTCATGTCAAGCTTGTGTTAGCTTTTCCATAAGATGTTAAGGTCATTCTCTTCTTCCGTGCTTATCTCATTTTGACGTCTGATAGGCTTATGAACGATCAGAAGATCCAATCTACGTGCTACAGAATAATATCCCTATAGACCCAAATTACTACTTGGAGAATCAGATTAGCAAGGTCAGTTCAACATGGCGTTTGTGTATAAGTTTATTCTATACTCTTTATTCTGGTGATTGTAGGTTAAAGGAGATGTTGTTTTCAGCCACTTCTTAGGATTTTTGAGCCAGTCCTGAAAAATGCTAGCAAGGAGCTTCTCCATGGAAGTCACACGAGGTCAATATCAATCACTACTCCTTCAAACAGCGGTATAATGAAGTTTGCTAAAAAACAACTGAGCTGTGTTGGCTGCAAAGTTCCGATCAGGTACTTTGTGGTCCCTTGCCTATGTATTATCTGTTTTCATATATGGGATCTGTTTATCAATATTCGCTTTTAACTTCAACCAGCAATGGAACACTATGCGCAAGTTGCAAGGGAAGAGAAGCCGAGTTATATTGCAAAAACGTGTCTCAAGGTATGCTGCCGTTTTTCCCTTTCCTATAGACTCTTTGATATATCTATAAAATTTGATACTTTCGTTGTGTTATTCAGTGGCTGAGCTTGAAGAGGTTTTTGGGAGGCTGTGGACACAGTGCCAGGAGTGTCAAGGCTCTCTTCATCAAGATGTCTTGTGCACCAGGTTTGCTTATATTTTTATCGATATCAATTTCTTTTAGAAATCTTTCAGCAGGTAAATAGGTTCTGATCCAATTTCCTTTCTGGATTTCTTATTGGTCTTTTACAGTCGAGATTGTCCAATATTTTACCGGAGAATGAAAGCACAAAAAGACATGGCTGTAGCCAGGCAACAACTCGACCGTTGGAGCTTCTAATAAGTATTTAAGGTTGTTTTTAGCTCTCTCTTTTTTCCATTGGTATCGTTGCTGTTACACTTTCCGCTTGATTTAGAACTTGTAGGTCTCTTTGGAATGTTATAAAAAGGACCTCTTCGGCTTATTTGTACGTAGCTGTTGATTAATACAAAAAGAGAACTCTTCTCGCATATCTCCTTGTTTCGGCAGGCTAAGAATTACATATGAACTACAACTCGAGATTTATGCTTTACAATTCTTCTGCTTGGACTGTACAATGTTCTACAGAAGTATAAACATGAAGCTCAAGTGCTTAACCATATAATTTGTCTCATCTCTAAGAATTTTTCCGAGTCAAGTGTACAGCCTTATCCTTGTTGTTATTGGTTGTCTGCATAGTGGGCATGTTGTGATAACAACTCCGCATTCCTTGCATGTCTTTATTTGAAATAAAAAGTATCGGAGATGTCACAAAATCGATCTAGAAGCAGTACAGTTCATAGAACAAGTAAGAGTATAATTGTTCCTTTGAAATTTTCACATACCGTGTGACCGCAGCTAAAAGCCATGTCCTTTGGATTCGTCAAGCAAATCGGGCATACCTTTTTGAAAAACAAAAGGAATGTAAATCTCAGTATCAGAGAAACTGAGTATACTCATTGACAAAAGAACAGAAACAAAGGCAGAAATAATAGAGTATTTACCGGCACTGTGGAAGGAGCGAGTCTGTCACTTTTCTCTGCAGTTTCTGTCATCTGATTTGGCACCGATCTAACAGCATTGTCACGCTCTATAACCTCTGGTGGTGGCGGGAGTGGCTTGTGGTGCTGATGGGAACTGCGCACTGGTTTTCTACTGTTCATAAGCACAATCAAAGGTTGGTTTAGTTGGCAAAGAATCTAATGCAATAAGACCATAAACAGTGAGTGATACAAGTAGTTTCCAACGGTAAATTTTTTATTGCATTTACTTGAGACTTAATGTAGCCTTGTATTGAAAAGGGATCTCCATGAGAGCTGCGAGTGCGAAAGCAGCCTCCTTCTTAGCCGCATCTTTGTGCTCTGACATTATCTTCGTGAAGTTTACAAACTGTGGAACAAAACACAGTTTTTCATGATTCATGTTTCAGGAACAAAACAGAGCTATTCAGGGTTTTATTATATTACCTGGAAGTTATCGAATTCACGGTGAGGAATATTGTCATCGAATTGTTTCATTGTGTCCCATGGTCCATCTCCTACTCCAACCAAGACTATCGACAATGGGTAATGGCTGGAAAATTTATATCAAACATCATTAGTATACATATGAAGTCTGATCATGAATATGAGCTTATTGAATAGTTTTACCTCGCTGCCATTATCGAGTTCATAGTAGCTTCTTCCTGTGGACTAAGTCGACCAAGCGGCACATCTGGATTTCTTGTGACCTGACCATCTGCGATAATGACGAGAACATGGTATTGCATATTGTTCTGCTCAACTATGTTGATGGCAGCATCAATAACCGGTGCAAACGAGGTAGGACCTGTGAGGGAAGAATACACTGATTAATCTTTACGATAAGAGAGAACAAAACTGCTCCATTTTTGAAAGTTCAAAAATACCGGACAACTTCAAATGTGGGACAATCTCTCTATATCTTTTAACTGCGTTTTCCAATCCGTCGCAGCTTTTGTTCTCGGGATAAAAGCTGAATACATATTGATCTCGCGTTGTTACTGCAGGAAGAAGAAAACATAAAACCATTAAGAACTTTGGTTTATCTTATTCATTCATCTTGAAAGCAAGAAATAAGAAACTAACCATCGCCAAAACCGAAACAAGGTATAAGATCATCTTCATCAAAGGGAGACAAAGTACGACCAATAATCGATATTGCTTTCTCATATGGATTCTGTCTTTTACCAATGGCATGAAGGCTTTTTCTATTGAATGAATATCTCCCTGCAATGAAAATTCAGAACATTAACCAAAACCATTGAATCTTTTCGTAAACATGTGTAGCATTTTTTATCAAATCAAATAATTACCTGTCCACTCATTGCTCTTGGTAAAGTCAATTCCTAGAATCAGATTTGAAGATTCAAGTCCAGCTTCTCTCAGAGAAGTTATCACCTAAAAAGCAAAGTTCACAAGAAATTCATCACTATGAAAGAGACTAAAATCAAGAAATAACTAAGTAAGTTTATGAGACCTGATCCAAACTGCTGAAATGATCAGCAATATACGAAGGTTGCTGATTACGTTTATTGCTCATGTTCATTGAAAAAACCCTGCAGCACAAGAACCTTCAGAAATCCAATCTTTGGAGAAGAAACCAATCAAAATCAAGAATAAAAGATACAGTTACACAAGTGGCAAGTATATATCAACCTGGAGTTTGTTGAAAACACAAAAGACTTCTCGGAATCTTTCTTGTAAGAAAAAACTTTTGTTGGAGATTATCTTCTGTAGGAAGATTAAATTATTAAAAAGATGGCACAAAAGAGAAATATGAACATATAAAAATACTTTAGCAGAAAAAAATGAACATATAAAACTATAGAAAGTGGGTTTTGTTGAATCTTGAAAGTTAGTGGAACGTGACCCTTTGCTTGCGCCGGCAAATAATCAAAACGTATTTTGCTCTCTCACACGCCATCATCAATCTAGAAATCTTTTTTAGTCTTGTCTCTGCGTCATTAATGATTTATCCATAACCCAAAATCATAGACCAAATTTCAACATGATTCATGTGGACAACGTGGCAAAGCTGTAGCTCTTGTCTGAAGAAAATTATTTGGGCTTTTGATTCCCTCAAAATATATTAACCCAGAACCGTTTTTATTGGGCTTCTTCATTCATCAAGAAGCCTTTTTGTATCTTCACCACCTATAAATTCACTTATGTTTCAACCACAACATCCACGTGCGATTAGCCCAAAACTCAACAACCAATCTACGAAGATCACTAAAGTTTTTTATTTTTATGATTTTCACCGTTTGTACTTGTTCTTTCAATTGGTGCCACATGGACCCCTAAACCAACAGAGCAAATATGGCCTTTCTTGATCTAAAATAAAGTTTAGGGTTTAAGTTCAGAGAATAAATAAGTACACTGGTGTAAATGGGAAATTCAAAAAAGTAATAATAATTGTCTCTGCAATCAGAAAATGTGAAGACATATATTTATCTTCTTGAAAAGCGAATGATGTCTATAAATTGTTTTCGAACAGCGAAGGCTCCGCTTCAATCATTTGTAGCAGTAAGAACGAATTCGAGACCTAGAAATTCATCGAACCGTCTCGTTTCTGTATTCGGACGCAAGTCTTCTTCTCCTTCATTTGTTACTCTCAGAGTTGTTTCATCGATGGCTTACGAGAAAGAGCTTGATGCTGCTAAGAAAGCTGCTTCACTCGCTGCTCGTCTCTGTCAGGTTAGGGTTTTTTCGATTCAATCATGACCCATAGATTCTAAAGTTTGATTCTTTAAGAAACCCATTTTGTAAATCTTCCAAATTTCGTTTAACATTTTGTGTTTATTGTGCATTGCATCTGTAATTGGGAATAGATTCTAGTGATATAGTGTAATGGTCCTCTACATACGAAGCTCGTGTAAATCTTTGATCAAAATCTTATCTTTGTGTTTTGGGTTTGTTTCAGAAAGTTCAAAAGGCTTTGTTGCAATCAGATGTGCAATCAAAATCTGATAAAAGTCCAGTGACCGTTGCTGATTATGGTTAGTTTGTTATACCTGTCCCTGATTAGAAAAAGCTCTTCTCTTTGAATGTTACTGAGATTGTTAGGAAATCACTTAATTTGATCTGTCTTGTGTTGAATTTCAGGTTCACAAGCAGTTGTTAGTTTAGTCTTAGAAAAAGAGCTCAGTTCTGAACCCTTTTCATTGGTGGCTGAAGAGGTGAAACTGCTTAATAAATCCTTGTTAGATGTCTCACACTTTACTTATCTTTGAGTTTGTGTTTATGGACTCACATTGTCTAAAATGATCTATATAGGACTCAGGCGATCTACGCAAGGATGGTTCTCAGGATACTCTGGAGCGCATCACAAAACTCGTGAACGACACTTTGGCTACCGAGGAATCGTTTAATGGCTCTACTTTGTCTACTGATGATCTACTTAGAGCCATTGACTGTGGAACATCTGAAGGTGGTCCAAATGGTCGACACTGGGTCTTGGATCCAATTGATGGCACTAAAGGGTACGTTTTAAAACTAACTAGCCTAAAGTCAAATCTTCTTATTTCAGAGAAAATGTAAATTTGATAGAATGTTGAGTCAGATGTTATGTTCCTGACACTGAGCATTTTCATGATTTTAGATTTCTGAGGGGAGATCAATACGCAGTAGCACTAGGATTGCTCGAGGAAGGGAAAGTAGTTTTAGGTGTGCTTGCTTGTCCAAACTTGCCGTTAGCATCCATAGCAGGAAACAACAAGAACAAATCTTCGTCAGACGAAATTGGATGCCTCTTCTTTGCTACAATTGGTTCAGGGACATATATGCAGCTCCTAGATTCAAAATCTTCTCCTGTAAAAGTGCAAGTCTCTAGTGTTGAGAATCCTGAAGAGGCATCGTTCTTCGAGTCATTCGAAGGAGCTCACTCTCTACATGACTTATCCAGCTCCATTGCCAATGTAAATTGCTTCTTTCCTTCCATGTGATTCCAGCTAATAGCTAACTAATTTTCCTCATCCATTTGATCATGTTCTATGTTGTAATATACAGAAACTCGGTGTCAAAGCTCCACCAGTCCGTATTGATAGCCAAGCAAAGTATGGAGCTTTATCAAGAGGAGATGGAGCTATATACTTACGGTTTCCTCATAAAGGATACCGCGAAAAGATTTGGGACCATGTCGCTGGTGCTATAGTTGTTACAGGTAACATTAAAGCTTACTCTCTATGAAGCTAATTTTATAGTGTCGACATGCGGATGTAAATAGATAAGGAATGCAAGGTTGATTCTTCTTTTTGGTGCAGAGGCGGGTGGAATAGTGACAGATGCAGCAGGAAAGCCACTGGATTTCTCGAAAGGGAAGTATCTTGATTTGGACACAGGCATTATCGTTGCTAACGAGAAGCTAATGCCTCTGCTTTTGAAAGCAGTTCGTGACTCCATAGCTGAGCAAGAGAAAGCTTCAGCTCTCTGATTTGTTTTTTTCTCTCGTACGTTCTTTGTTTCTCTGTAACTGTTGTTTCATTTTCTTTCACCGAATTTCACCAGTGAGAATTTCTTCCATTTTCGAAAAAGAAATAAAAATGAAATTCTGTTTTGGGCTAAGTATAAAGGGTTATGTAGAGAATTTAATATGGACCAGTAACGGGCCGTAAAAAGGCCTTTTAAGGGTTACATGCATGATGCACCGACGTACGTGTCTACAGTGCGTAGATACTTTATCTTAATACGAAAGTAAGCGCGTTAAGTAGAAAATCTCTTCATATAGAAATAATTAATATGGTGTAAATAGTTTTTTTTTTTCTTTGGTTATAGTATAACTAAAATATTATTGTGTACCATCTTACAAAAAAATATATATTATTGTGCAACTTTTAGAAATTCGTGATTTTATTCCCAATAATATCCCATTCACGATGAAAGGAATCGTTGAGACTTTGTAAATAATTAAATGTAGTCTAGTGATCTAGTCAAACTTTATAAAGGGGCGATCACAAATCTACTAGTCGCACAATTTTTTTTAATCTTTTCATGTGAATAATATATACTAGCTGCTTTGTTTTTAATCCATGTTACAAAGATATTTTGTGTTAATAATGATAAGTTGTTGATATAACACACAATAACCTGTTTTCAGCGAAAGATTTGACAAGACCTGGCCACACAAAAGGTACACACGTCATTTACAATATCTATAAAAGCAATTTGCAATATAATTTAATTAAGATTAGCATACCTCTAATTATTAATTTAGTAAGCTAGTATAAAAGAAGAGGGAAAAAGGAAGAAGAAGCATATAACCTCTTTGGAATAAAAGCATATCAGAAAAGACTAAACAAATACAACGAACCCAAAATAATTTAATTAGAAAGTTGAGAATCATATACTATTTCTTGCCAAACATAAAATTAATCAGGATTGTTATCTTCACCTACAAAAAGAAAGCAAACTTACCGAAATTACATATATATTACTAAATAAAATATAAAAATCTGAATTCATATAAAATGAAATATCTCTCTCTAAGAAAATATCTTCCTATTGGACCAATTCATTCTTGGATTGTTTACATGTATTTATGTTTTCCTCATTTGGATTATAGCAGTTTTGCAATATGCCATCTGAAATCTGCAGAGTATTCTAATAATAATAAAACTTTTTAAAATGTACAAAATTATAAAATAAAAATAAAACTATTAATTAAAAAATAGTATAAAATTTTGGTGAGTATAATAAACAAAATAAAGAGAGGAATGAGACAACGTGAGAGAAACTTATCATTGTCGCAACGGTAGGGGACTCTATACTTTGCCTACTTTTCCACAACGGTAGAGAGATTGGCAAATAAATACATTTTAAATACCAAAAACCAAACTATATTCAATCAACTAATTATTATTTTATTAGTATTACGTATATTTCTAAATCAAAATAAAAATTGGGAAGAGAAGTTGCTTCAGAGTCGCGAGAGGTTTTTCCATTCATATCATAAAAATCGATTCTTTCAGAGATTTTCTTCTTCAACTTCGTGGTACTCTTTTGCTTTACCCATTTTTCAATGTCTTACGATGAGATGCTTTCTGCTGCGAAGAAAGCTGTTTCTCTCGCTGCTCGTCTCAGCAACGTACGATCACTCGTTTCTTCCGTCTTTTGGATCATCACATGATTGATTCTCTGCGATTTCTCGATTTACATTTTAAACCATAAATTCTTCTCTTTTTTCTTCTTCTTATTGCTCGTTGACATTTGCGATACGTGTTCGAGGAGAGTTAGATGTTTTCTTTGAACTCTTTTGTGGAGTTAAATGTGTAGACTTTTTCTTCTTGTTTCCTGTAAATTGTCAACTGATATGAGTATTTTCGAATTAGGATGTGAAAATCTGAGATTTTTTATTTATGAAAAAATATGAAATGGGGATCTAGCTAGACGTGACTGAAATCTTCGATCTTGTTATCTCTTCGGTTTCAATGTTTATAGGAATTGGGTTTTTGTTTTGTATTTTAGTCAGATTATAACAAGTGAAATTGATTTGCTTTTTTTCCAGGAAGTGAGGAAATCTCTGTTGGTAACTGACGTTTGGAACAAATCAGATGATAGTCCTGTTACTGTTGCTGATTATGGTTAGTAGTAAAATTGTGTATCACTCAGAAAAATGATATCTTTCTCTGTTATACTCTTTAGATTTCGATATCTTTATTGGCTCATTAATGAAACAAAGTCATGTTGTTTTAGGTTCGCAGGCGGTGGTTAGCCTTGTACTGGAAAGGGAACTCCAGAATGAACCTGTGTCTTTAGTGGCTGAAGAGGTGCCAAACATATACAAAATAATACATTGCTGGTTTTTCTTGATTGAACTAAGATGGATTTTGTTTATGACTTTGTAATTTATGTGTAGGATTCTGGTGAGTTAAGGAAGATTGCTGCTGAGACCGTTTTGGCTCGTATTACAGAGCTTGTCAAAGATACTCTTGCAAGTGATGAATCATATGCTATTGCTTCTCCTTTGACTTCGGATGATGTGCTCAACGCTATAGATCGTGGTAAATCAGAAGGAGGTCCTAAGGGTCGCCACTGGATCTTGGATCCTATTGGTGGCACTAGAGGGTGAGTTCTCATATGTTGTTGATATTTCACTAAGCACAAACTTATAGTTAGTTACTTTTGGATTTGTTTTGCAACTTCATCTCGTTTCATTGTTCAACGCCTGTGTCAGAGACTAATCAATCTCAGAGTATTGTTGCATTATTGAACTGTCGTCATAGATTTGTTTTGCAACTTCATCTCGTTTCATTGTTCAACGCCTGTGTCAGAGACTAATCAATCTCAGAGTATTGTTGCATTATTGAACTGTCGTCATAGATTTGTTTTGCAACTTCATCTCGTTTCATTGTTCAATGCCTGTGTCAGAGACTTATCAATCTCAGTAGTATTGTTGCATTATTGAACTGTCGTCATAGAGCATCGGAACTTAAATTTAACTATAACCTGCGAATTTCCATTTTGTAGATTTATAAGAGGAGAACAATATGCAATAGGATTAGCATTGTTGGTGGAAGGCAAAGTAGTACTAGGTGTAATGGCTTGTCCTAAGCTTCCATTGGCATCAACTGCTGGTAATGCACTCAAGTCTTTACCTGAAAAAGTTGGTTGCCTTTTCTATGGTTCGGTTGGCAATGGGACTTATGTCCAGTCTCTCAGTGTCGACTCTCTTCCTGCGAAGGTAAACTACTTGAAACCACTCTGTTTCCATGCATTTACTATCAAATCTTTTCATATATTGCTAAAGAAATGATCAAATGCGCTATTAGGTGGAGGTTAGCAGCATAGATGATCCTGCGAAAGCGAGTTTCTTCGAGTCATACCACACACCTGTCCCCATCCATAACACCATTGCTACGGTAAAACATCTTCCTCACATTCTCTATACGTATCTTCTTGCTTACTCTAAATTTTACTCTGTTTCCGCGGTGACAGAAATTGGGGATAAAAGAATCTCCAATCAAGATCAACAGCCAGACTAAGTATGCAGCTTTATCTAGAGGAGATGGAGAGGTTTACTTGAGGTTTACTCGCAAAGCAAGACCCGAATCAATATGGAATCACGCTGCTGGCTCAATCATTGTTTCAGGTAAACCCATTTAGCTCTTACCTACATAGCTTTTGGTCTATTATAGTTCATGAATGATCACACAACAAATCCTTGTATGAAACTTTCAGAAGCAGGAGGGAAAGTGACTGATGCAGCAGGGAATCCATTGGACTTTTCGAAAGGGAAGTATCTTGATTACAAGAGAGGAATCGTCGTTACGACGCAGAAACTGTTGCCAAGGCTTTTAACAGCAGTAAGAGAATCAATTAAAGAAGAAGAAGAGGAAGAAGAAAAAGCTGCTTCTCTAAAACTTCACTAACACGCAACTGTAATATACTTATTATTGTTGTCTTTGGGTATACTCTGTTGTCTCTGTGTTTTTCACAGTCTATTTATTGAAAACCAGAAACAAAAAAAAAACTCACCTTTGATATATATAAGAAACACTAATTCTCTTTTGAATATAGTTTTTGATGTTACGAAGCTCGTTTAAAATGTATTTTAAATAGTTTATGTCTGTAATCTGAGATACGTTAATCAATTTTGAAAGTTTTTAGGAAGGTTGGTAAAACTAGGGAAAAAAACAAAAAACGTACGTAGCTAGTGCCTAGTGATTGCTATGGGGATAATTAAACTCGACAATAGAAAAAAGACAGTGCCTTTTTCTGGCATATATGAAACAGACAAATGAGAAGGACCTTTCTTAATAAGAAAGACAAAGAAAATTTCTTAATTATGAAATAGATTACTCCAGTCGAATCTTCTGCGAAGTTTCTTGTGAAATAATTAAAACATAATGTAGTATAAAGAAAGATTAGTGTATTGATTAGGTTAAAATAAGCCCAATTTGTTTTTTTTTGTTTTTTTTTGGTAAACATTTTTTTTTTCTAAGTATGTTAACCATTTCTGATCAGTCACTCTCGTCAAGTCGTCTTCTAACGAATATAATTAAATTATGACAACCGATGCAAAAAAATCCGTGAAATATTCTACAGAATAATAATCCATATTCTTTGGTCTACATATTCTATCCATCCTCTTCTTTTTTTAGCGTCAACTTGTTGTGTATAATTACGTGAAAGATGGTTTGCACCAACTCCGTCTCACACGATACACTCGGTTATATTATATCATTCAACGATGTTGACTACGTCCTGACTTAGAGTACGGCTATAAATTGTTTCAATATATAAAACCATTATTAGATAGAATAAGCTTTTACATAGTCTATTCTTGAAGCTTTTCAATGTCTTATGAGAAGGAGCTAGCCGCTGCAAAGAAAGCCGTCACTCTAGCTGCTCGTCTCAGCCAGGTAACAAGCTACTGAGCTAGAGTCAGAGCATGGAGCTTATATGAATCGCTGAAACTAAAACAAACCTTATTATGTAATGAATCAGGAAGTGCAGAAGACTCTTTTGCAATCCCAAGTTTGGAAAAAATCCGATAGAAGTCCGGTTACTGCAGCTGATTACGGTTTGTACCTCGTCGTTTGCATACCCGCGAATTCAACTTCAAGTTTCTGTTTTTGCTAAGTTCTTGTTTTCTCTATAAAATCAATCAAGAAAATGTCTTTTACCACTCCCATTAACGGATGGTTTCTTCAGGCTCACAAGCTGTGGTTAGTCTTGTATTGGAGAGGGAGCTCCAACCTGATAAACTGTCATTAGTAGCTGAAGAGGTGAAATAACACTTGAAAACCTATATTAATCAGAGGTTTTATAGCGTAAATGTTACTCGGGTTTTATAACGGGGAAATCTTACAGGAAACTGGAGATCTGCGGAAGAATGGAAGTGAGGCGTTTCTAGAAGATATTGCAAAGCTTGTGAAAGATACTCTAGCCTCTGAGGAATCGTACACCAGCTCTCCTCTATCCACAGATGATGTGTTAAATGCTATAGACTGCGGTAAATCAGAAGGCGGTTGCAAAGGTTCCCACTGGGTTCTTGATCCTATAGATGGAACCAGAGGGTGACAATCTCTCTAATCTCTATGCTTTCTCTATACTTAATCTTTTCAGCCACTTAAAAACATGGTTGCTAAACTTCTCTGCTTGTTTAGATTTGTAAGAGGAGAGCAATACGCGGTGGGGTTAGCCTTGCTTGTGGAAGGCAAAGTGGTGCTTGGTGTCATGGCTTGCCCAAATCTTCCTTTGGCTTCTGCGGTTTGCGCGACTGATAATTCTTCCCAGGAAGATGTTGGCTGTCTTTTCTTTGCTACAACGGGTTCAGGGACTTACGTGCAATCGCTCAAAGGCAATTCTCTGCCACAAAAGGTATCATTCACCTGTCCAAAGCTAAACCATGTGATAAATCTGCAATTGTTTGAAAGTGTTAAAGAGATGTTGTGCTGACACAGGTGCAAGTGAGTAGCAATGAGAATCTTGATGAAGCGAAGTTCTTAGAATCATACCACAAACCAATTCCCATCCATGGTACCATTGCCAAGGTAACAACTTGTTTTTTTTCTTTCTATTACAATGTGCTCGTAAGTAGGCCATAACCAAGTGGGATTCTTTCCACTAAAACAATCTGTTTACGGTTAGAGTAGAAACTCGGGATTAAAGCATTACCTGTAAGGATCGATAGCCAAGCTAAGTATGCGGCTTTGTCGCGAGGAGACGCAGAGATATACTTGCGTTTCACTCTCAATGGATACCGTGAGTGTATTTGGGACCATGCACCTGGTTCAATAATCACTACAGGTACAGTACATAAAACCTTTTTAAACGCTGAGATCTGTTGGCTCTACTTCACTTTATAACTTAACATGTTACTGGCTAGTTATCAAACACATAAGGGATCTAGATTTAATACCCACATGTCATTTTTTTTTAATGTATAACGAAAATACAAGAGGACTATACATATAAAGAAGAGAACAAAATAACCTTGTGCAGAAGCTGGAGGCGTAGTGTGTGATGCTACAGGGAAATCTCTGGACTTCTCGAAAGGAAAGTATCTTGCTCACAAAACGGGGATCATAGTTACCACCAAGAAACTCAAGCCATGGATATTGAAGGCAGTCAGAGAATCCATAGAAGAAGAGAATCTTTATTTCTGAGGCACAACAGAAACTGTACAATACAGTATTTGTATTTGTCTGAACTAGTAATTGGTGTATATTCTTAGTTCATATATCGTATACATCAGATATGAAAGATATTTTTGCTTAGATAATGAATAATGATACTAAGGAAGATTCGATTTTACTTCTTTTCCAACTTTCAAAAACTTCTAATATATGTGTCCACAAGGAATCTAAGTTAACCTTACAGATTCTTTTTACAAAAACGAATCACCAAAAGAGGAGAAAAAAAAGGAAGGACCTGGGAAATTATCATGAGCATAAAGCATAACTCCCCAGGCGATTCAGTTTGTTCAGGCTGTTCCAATCAGCCATCCTCTTCTTCTGAATCCTGCAGAAGAGCACCCCGTTTACGGGTTCTGCAAAAATCCATAGCAAAGTTTTCAGACAAATAATTACCGATATTAATATGGATGTTGCATATGATGTTTAGAGAGGAGATGACATGTATATACTACCTTCGGTGAGCAGGTACTCGTTTCACAGGGTTTTTTGTGTTAGCTTCTCGGGCAGATTGGTTGGCTGAAACAAAACAAAAAGAACGAGGGAGAAAACGGTGATGTTGAAGATTATTCTTTCCATATGAGATTTTCAGGGGAAGAAGGAATTGGAGATAATTTACTAAATGTGGGTAAACAGCAAACAGGACTAACCGGGAGAGTCTTGCCGGTTATTTGTTGATGGAGCCATAACATCTAGCTTTCTAGAGTATCGTTCCAGTTGGTTATAGGTAGCATCCCTCTTATCCTGGTCACAATACAAACGAGATTTTCCACCAGAGTAAGAACAGACAATTGCAGCAGTGTTAAGAACTGTTGATTAGAAAAACACCATTAGAACTTCCAGAACAAAAGATACCTTTTCATCAGTTGCTGCAGCTGAAAAACTCACTTCTCCTGATGAAAATTCAAAAGTGTGGCTAAGCATTGTTCCTTGGGAACATCTATACTACTATGAAGAGCTGAAAAAATTACCTTGTAGGTGCTGCTTGCTCTTGAATGCTCTGAACAACTCGAGAGACAGATTTGCCATTGCTTCACTAGCAGATGATTCCACCATCTTTGTTAAAGGAACATTTATGCGAGGCATTCCTTTGGCTTTCTGAGAAACTAATCGCGCAGTTTTGACACCTGAAACATTATGTGATGAAACACACAGCAAACTATTAAACATAAGCACAAGGAGGCTACTCAACACAACAATTAAGAACATTCAAAAAGTTACCATTTGAAACTGAAGTTTCTCCCAAGAGAAGCTTCACATTGTCGGATTTCAAGGAAGCAACAGTATAATCGACGAACTCAGACCACGAACCACCAATCCCAACAGTATCCCTCTGTTTCAAATCAAGTTTTTTTAAAAAATCAACGTGAGTAAAACCTCAAGTGCCATTGAGATTCAGCAAATCAATGGTTAATCAACTTCAGAAACGGAGAGAAAAGATTGATTGAGCAAAAAGAGGATAAGAAAGAGTAAACGAACCATATCGTCTAGCTGCGAGACGGAGAGGATCGTCGTCCAGACACCGGAGATGAAGTCAGTGACATGAACTGTTAAGTTATACGAATCGGAAGCGTAGACGTGGAAGAGACATCGCCGGAGTAGACCCGAACCCGGATCCGAACGTTCGGGTACGACTTCTCCAAATATGGGTTCGAATTTCTCGAAACTCGCCATGTCAAGAAAAAAGCTCAAGCATTCGCGAGTTTTTGACACAAAAGTCTTCTTCTCCCGTAAACCGGTCTTTAAAAGCCAATTCCATTTATCAATTTTTAACCGTCCCGATATCGTACCAGATTTCGGTTAAGAAAAAGATTGTTTCAATTTCAATGTTCTCGTGTATAATTAAAAACCAGATTGTGATTGTTACAGATGAATCATTTACTGACAAACCATCTAAAACCTATTTTTAAGAACTGAAACTTTGTTATTCTCCCAAGAAAGAATCTGAAAAAAAAACCTTTCTATAACAAAGAATCAACAGAGCCAATCCATTGAGCTAGCTTTGTGTGTGTGATGATGTTGAATACTTCAAATCTGAGCAATGAAAAGTTCATTCCAAGTATCTGGGATCCCTGGTAAGCACCAATGCAAGCAATCGTTGATCGTTGGAGTTGAGGTCACGTTACTTGCCTTCTTCGGTTTTCGGGGTTTGAGTTTAGACCCTGAGATATGAGCTTCGTCTCTTAGCTCAGAAAGTGCAGTTATGTCAAGAATCTTGATCCTTGTCCCGTTCACAGCACTCTCAACTGTTGCATCGATCGATCCATCATCCCCTGTGATTTCGCTGCCTCTAGACAAAGGAACCGTGTTGTTACAGTTTCCACCTGTATTCCAATCTCCGTTTTTAAAATGCCTCGGAGAAATTGTCCTAAAGAAAGCTTTCAACCGCGGATGCAATGGAAGCTGTGCATCGAGCCACTTCGCAACGCTGTGTATTGTAAAATCCTTGGCGTTTCTGATATCTTTGAGATATTCGCCTTCGACCTGTGTTCCATTTACATGCATCACCCAATGGTTTCCTTCAATCTTACCTCTGTTCCAATGGTGACCAGTGTTTAGAACCAATACATCGAAACGGTGAAGGTAGTTTCTCATGAATGCTGGTGGACGATCTAGATGCATTGCAGTAAGACTAGGTGGATCTGTATTGTTCATGGGTACCAAATCTGATAAGCTAGCTGACCAATAATACAAGATCGTCGTGTTTGTGGTTGGGAACCGATAAGCCCAACCATCAGGACGGAGAGCTCCTTTGGCTTTCACCAAACCGTACTCCCATCCCACGTTTTGAACCTCTGGGCTATCTTCACCACCACTGGCCATACACATTAGGGATTGAAACTGTTGCCGCCCCAATGAGTCTCCTATAAATGCTATCGTCTTGTTCTGCATTCTAAAAAACAAAAGCAAAGTGGCAGTAAGCAAATTTGAGATATTTTCAGAAACTTGCTCTGCTACCACATATTCTCATAAAATCCAATATACAGAGAAGGACCATGTATAAGAAGAATGTGTCATTGGAGAAAAACTTACATACCTTGTCAAGAAAGTGAATCTGTCAAACTGTGGCATGTTGCAACCTTCTGGCTGCCAACGGTAACCCTCAAATGAGAAATCGGGTCTGCCCATTATTCTACATGACCACATGGATGATAACCATTGTTTACATTCAAAACCAGAATACAATGGTCTCTTCCGGTCTTCAACCCATTTTCCCTTTGCAAAGTTACAAACTGAATAATAGGAAACCAAAATGTATCAGAAAAACAGACAATGAAATTCTGAAGATAACAAGAGTTCAAAAGTTTCGACCATTATAACCAAAAAAATGAATACTAAAAGCTGTGAAGCGCATATAAATACCTGAAGAAGAAGAAGAAGAAGAAGATGAAAACTGACGTTTTACTTCAAAGAGAGAATCACGAAGCGGGTTTTCCTCAGAAACCAGGAGTATAATGACCAAAAGAATAAGGACGATCAAGGCCAGTGATACACTCCCTCTGAGTATATGACTTTTTCCACCAAACATCTTAGAGATAACATCAACTCTCTCAACAAAGAAAGCTCCTTGCTATGTTGTTAAGTTCAAGATCCTAAGAAAGACCAGTCAGATAGTGTAACAAAATCTTGTCAGTCGTTGAATCATTCAAAGACAAAAGAAAAAGGTTTCCTCTTTGTTTTAACAATCAAAATCCCAAATTCTAGCAATTGAATTTTGTATAGTTTTAAGGATGGTTTCTTCTTCAATCCGAATTCATCCAAATCAGAAAACATAACCAAATCAGGAAATTTGATTAAACCCATGGATAATAAACAGAATTATATCCTTAAACCCAAAATCAAATATCTAACTAATAAGGTTCTCCACAAAATCGAGCTCGAAGATGATTGAAATCATTTACCGGAAACGATTGATGATGATTGGATCTTCAACGAGCAAGGATAGTGAAGTGTAGATCTGGAGAGCAAGCAAATTACGAATCCCCCTCCGAATTTGGATCTCTCACATGTTCGTTGGTCAATAAACAATATTCATTGTACGAGTGACTCATCAAATTCAACGTTGATGTTTTTTTTTCTTTTCTTGTGTTTGGCTTCTTGAATTTTTCGGCGCAATAAAGTGGTGGTAATAATTTGGGTGATTCATGTTCTTTTCGCTTTAACTTTGTTCCCATAAAAAAAAGATACTATAACTGATGCGTTAATTTCTGGATGGTATAATTAGTTAATAAATAAATAAATAAAAGTTCTATCTCTTCTTCTTTTACAATAAAACAATCTGAATGGAAAGAATGGTTCAATACCATACCAATCAAACAACCTGTTCAATCTTCAAACGAATAGTTAAAAAATTGAAATAAAATATTATTCATCATTTAAAAAAAAAAAAATCATCATAAACAAATTACTTATTTAAATGCATCAAACTAATCATTTTGTTAATATATCACTTATTCATGTTTACATTTTCAAAACATGATTTCACTATAATTTTTTTATCCATATTAATATCTAATACACGTATTCAAAATATAACTTAAAACATGAAAGAAGAACAATAACCAACAAAATCTAGTTTATATATATATATATTATTTAGCATTGAATAAAAATCTACTTAACATTACTTTTATTAAAAAGTATTAACTTTTTGTATATTCAGATAACATATGAATATGTGTGTATTTAGTAGTTGACAAATGAAAACGATGTGTGTCTTTTTAGTATTACTATATTCTCCAAGACGTGTTAAGAAAAATAGATGAAATAAGCAAAGACGTGGACATTGGGTCTGTGTGATTTAACAAAACTATAGAGTCTCGATTGTTACTAATCGAAAATATTTGGTCTCTCTAAGTAAAATAAATGACCTTTACATCGTTGGAGTGAAATTGAAGGGATCTATATCCCTACATCTTATTTGGTCCTTCAATATTTTACTTTAATCGTTTTCATGCCAAAATAATAATATCTCTCATCCAAAAAAGGAAACAAATTGTATTGTATCTAATCATCGAATTAATTATTACCTTCAAAACATCATAATTAAGACGTATAAATATGGCGAAACTGTATCTTTTAGAAACGTCAAAACTTTAAAAACGCAAGACATGTATCATTTTCACCTTTCTTTTGTTGTTAATTTAATTTTGGGACATTATGGTAATCGACAAAGAGGTGACAAAAAGATTAGTTCTATGAATAATCAATTATAAAACAAAATTTAAGCTAGAGTAATTATCAAAACAAAAAAAGCAAAGAAAGAGTAAAGTTTAAAAAGTGTTATATTTTATTTTTTTTGCTTTTAGCTAAAATCATGCCGTAGTAACCACTTCTCAACAACTTGATTTAATTTATTCATATCATGATGATATAAAATTCCAATTAGTAAATTATAAAGTCTTAAGCAATTGACTAAACTAGTCTTTTGTCCAACTAAAATAATCTAAAAATGATTTTAATAAGATTTTCGACCACTACTAAATTCACGGCTACTCCGTACTTCTCTCATTCTCTCTGCTTATTGATGAAGCATCTAAAATAAGCAAAATTTATTAATATGTCTTTTGATCACTAATAAAGATTTTGTTGTTGTCATGTGTGTGTAAAATCAAAATCGTAAAGATCAGAATCAATATTCTCTTGCCACATATATCCTTTATATATACACCTTTCTCTCCCGCATCTTCAACATATATCCAGTGCCATTGCAATTTTCTCGAGAAAGTGACGGAAAATGGCTCCGCAGCTGCAAAATTGAGATTCGGATTCTCCCTTCTTTCGTCACTCTCATTCATTCTCGCCTGTATCAGGTCCGCCTTGTGCACATTCCTCTCTATTTTTTCCTTGTGTGATTTTTTTTTTTGTTTAGCGTTGGATGATCTCTAGGATGTAGAACAATGGTGATTCTTCCGAGATCTGTTACAGATCTACAGTTTTTTTCATAGTTATTGTGTTGATAGATTTCTTGTTTTTGTTCTTGAGGTTTTTTGTTGAACGGCGTTGTTTGTTCCTTGATTATCTTAACTTGAAATTCTATAGTTTCGTCTGCTTGATCCTTTGTGTTTGCTCTAGGATGTGAAATTCCATGTTGTGAGTGTAACTTTTAGTAGTGATTTTGAAATTTTATGTGGCCGTGACAAAGCCACTCGAAGATTTCGTTTCTCGGCGGTATCTGGGTTATACTTTAATGGCGAGGGTTTAAGCAGATCTGCTGACATTAGCCTTTTGTTTCGATCTGTGTTACAATTACCAATTTGATCTCGTTAGAGAAAATCGAGCTGATATATGCATGCATAGATCTTCAAGAAATTTGATAGTTTTCTTAACTACACTTGCCTTGCTGTGTCTTTGGATATGATGATACTGATTTTATTGCTCGCCTAACATCTGTTTCCTTGTTACTCTATCCGTGTAGGCGTACACGCGTTGTTATCATCTGTTGCTTATATTTGAACCATGGCGCAACCAAGGTACACTAGGATAGATAACAGGAGGCCCTCATCAAATTATTGCTCTACAGTGACAGTAGTTGTGTTTGTGGCCCTATGCTTAGTCGGGATCTGGATGATGACATCATCTTCTGTTGGACCGGCTCAGAATGTTGATGAGGTTTCTCTGGACAACAAAGATGGGATAAAGAAACAGATGACCCCACCTGCAGAGGAGGGTAATGGTCAGAAGTTTGAAGACGCACCTGTTGAAACACCGAACGAGGATAAAAAAGGAGATGGTGATGCAAGCTTGCCCAAAGAGGATGAGAGCTCAAGCAAACAAGATAACCAGGAAGAGAAGAAAGAAGAGAAAACTAAAGAAGAGTTTACTCCATCCAGTGAGACGAAAAGTGAGACCGAAGGTGGGGAAGATCAAAAAGATGACTCCAAGTCAGAAAATGGTGGTGGAGGTGATTTAGATGAGAAAAAAGATTTGAAAGACAACTCAGATGAAGAAAATCCTGACACAAATGAAAAGCAAACTAAACCAGAAACAGAGGACAATGAGTTGGGTGAGGATGGTGAAAACCAAAAGCAATTTGAGTCTGATAACGGTGAGAAAAAATCCATTGATGATGATAAAAAATCCAGTGATGATGATAAAGAAAACAAGACAGGCAACGAAGATACTGAAACCAAGACTGAGAAGGAAAACACTGAGACAAATGTGGATGTTCAAGTAGAGCAAGAGGGTCAATCCAAAAACGAGACCTCAGGTGATCTTTCACCTCCTGGGGCACAATTAGAGCTACTGAATGAAACTACCGCACAGAATGGTTCATTTTCAACCCAGGCAACAGAGTCCAAAAATGAGAAAGAAGCTCAGAAGGGTTCTGGTGATAAACTTGATTACAAATGGGCACTATGCAATACAACAGCAGGACCTGATTACATTCCCTGTCTCGATAATGTGCAAGCCATTAGGAGTCTTCCGAGTACTAAACATTACGAGCATCGTGAGAGGCATTGCCCAGACAGCCCACCCACCTGCCTTGTTCCTTTGCCTGATGGATACAAGCGGCCAATTGAGTGGCCCAAAAGTCGAGAAAAGGTCTGTTGAATCTGTTCTCTTTCCCATTTAGATATTTTAATTTGCTAAGAACCTAATACAACCATTTTCATTTACGCAGATCTGGTACACCAACGTCCCTCATACCAAGCTTGCTGAGTATAAGGGGCATCAAAATTGGGTTAAAGTTACCGGTGAGTATCTAACTTTTCCTGGTGGAGGAACCCAATTCAAGCATGGTGCTCTTCATTACATCGATTTCATACAGGAGGTTGGTATTCAGATGTAATTCTTTTGTTAGAAAGTCTGAATTGGATTACTGCTTTGTATAATGGTTTTATTACCCATACACATGTTTCTTTTATGCATCCACTTGTTTTCTACTCCCTTATTTTGTTAGAAAGCCTGAATTGGTTTGTACTTTGATTACTTTAGGGGTAATATTTGTGCTTATGAAGTTCCCCTTCTGTTGAAACTTTGATTTACAGTCTGTCCCTGCTATTGCATGGGGTAAACGCTCTCGTGTGGTCCTGGATGTTGGATGCGGTGTTGCAAGCTTTGGAGGTTTCCTCTTTGACAGAGATGTGATCACTATGTCTCTTGCACCTAAAGATGAACATGAAGCTCAGGTGCAATTTGCTCTTGAGAGGGGCATTCCCGCCATTTCTGCAGTTATGGGCACGACAAGGCTACCTTTCCCTGGCAGAGTTTTTGACATAGTTCATTGTGCTCGCTGTAGAGTGCCATGGCACATTGAAGGTTAGCAACATAGCCACAATAGATATAGAGTCTTTGAATGGAAACTCCTCCTGGATCTTAAGTCTTAACAGTCTCTTTCGAGTGATCCGTCAAACTTTTTGGTATCTGTTTCTGATGTTTGTGTGCACAATACATGGGCAGGTGGTAAACTTCTCCTGGAGCTTAACCGTGTATTGAGACCCGGTGGGTTCTTTGTGTGGTCTGCTACTCCTGTTTATCAGAAGAAGACCGAAGATGTTGAAATTTGGAAAGGTTGTGAAAAAACATTATCCTTCTTTATCTAATTGCATTGGATCAGGTTTTCTCACACGTCATGTTGGCGACTTTTGCAGCTATGAGTGAACTCATTAAGAAGATGTGTTGGGAACTCGTATCCATTAACAAGGACACTATCAATGGAGTAGGTGTTGCTACTTACAGAAAGCCAACTTCAAATGAGTGCTACAAAAACAGATCAGAACCGGTGCCTCCAATTTGTGCAGACTCTGATGATCCAAATGCATCTTGGTATATTTCTTTTTCAGATGTTAATTACTGTGCTTAAAGAATCAGCTGGTCTAGGTTAACGAATACATGTTTTGATGTGTGGTTTTTGTAGGAAAGTGCCGCTTCAAGCATGCATGCACACCGCGCCAGAAGACAAAACGCAACGTGGATCTCAGTGGCCCGAACAATGGCCAGCGAGATTAGAGAAAGCACCGTTCTGGTTATCAAGTTCCCAGACTGGAGTTTACGGAAAAGCAGCACCAGAGGATTTCAGTGCTGATTATGAGCACTGGAAACGCGTAGTGACCAAATCATACCTTAATGGTTTAGGAATCAACTGGGCATCTGTTAGAAATGTGATGGACATGAGAGCCGTTTATGGAGGGTAAGTAAAACATGCTTTCCTCTCCGCTTTCAATTGAATTCAAATAATATAAGGTCAATCAAGAAACACTGTATTGATGTTTCCTGCATCTTTAATGTTTGTGTTGATTCTCTTGTTGCAGTTTTGCGGCAGCTCTAAGAGATCTGAAAGTGTGGGTCATGAATGTGGTTCCAATAGATTCACCAGACACACTTGCAATAATCTATGAACGAGGACTCTTTGGTATCTACCACGATTGGTGCGAATCTTTCAGTACATACCCGAGATCATATGATCTCCTTCACGCCGACCATCTTTTCTCCAAACTCAAACAAAGGTTTGTTTGTGTAACAAAGAGTCTCTGTTTCAAACAACAGAAACATAATACTTAACAAACTCTTTACTTTACAGGTGCAATCTAACTGCGGTGATAGCAGAAGTGGATC
Source organism: Arabidopsis thaliana (assembly GCF_000001735.4). Lineage (NCBI taxonomy): Eukaryota > Viridiplantae > Streptophyta > Magnoliopsida > Brassicales > Brassicaceae > Arabidopsis > Arabidopsis thaliana. The sequence continues at coordinate 25,628,064 of NC_003076.8, forward strand.
GTGTTTTGAGACCGGAAGGGAAACTGATAGTTCGAGACGATGCGGAAACAATACAGCAAGTGGAAGGCATGGTGAAAGCGATGAAATGGGAAGTTCGAATGACTTATTCTAAGGAAAAAGAAGGTTTGCTCTCTGTTCAAAAATCAATCTGGCGACCCAGTGAAGTGGAAACACTCACTTACGCTATCGGTTGAGAAGACTTACTTCAAGTCCCACTCTTTTTTGTACGTATAAAAACACTCTTATTAACTCCATATCATCCCTTTTTTTGTTGGTTCGTCTTTTAGGAAGTTCTTTTTTTTTAGCTGTTGAGTCATTTGTTTGTACTATTCGCACATTTTTGTGTTCTTGAAGGTGAAGAACTCTATTGAGGTTCTTTGGTAAAGTTAGATTACAGTGATATGTGTTACTCTATGGTTTCTTCTATTTGCTTGCATTGGTGTTAACTCCGTAAAACCAACTGAAACTTCTTCAATGAACATGTATGTATTCAGTCAGGTTTTTTATCTTAGGCTGAACTTAATGCAAAATAATGCATCCTAATCTCTCAATAGAGTTTTAGCTTGATAGATTCAAATGGATGCGAGAACTTTCATGAATAGAGAGAGATAGATACATTGTTGGATTTATATAAGAATAGATGAAAACAAACAAAGTTCTTCACCATTTCCAGAAAACATTGGAACCACACTTGTACTTGTCCTTGCCTTCGCATTCCAAAGCAATATCTTCTGAGATAAATGGAACTTTCTGCAAAACAGAAAACGAACAAGAACATCACAATCTCTTCAAGTTAAATATTATTCCCAAAGAAAAGAAAACGTTGTGGATATTAGACAAACCTTTTGCTTGGCAAGATCTTGGCAGCCAGTGAAATTCTCAGGGAACTTGCAGCTTCCGAATTGAACAGTGAATGCTCTCGCAAAGTTTGCTCCACTTGTTGCCAATCTCTTCTTATCATTAAGTTCCTATAATCAAAATTTCAAAAAATCCAAAACTTTTTAGGATCTTTAGCAATGTCAAGATTGAGGCATTCAAAGACTTACTTTGTTGGTTTTGCTCCTCTCGAGGTATTCGTCAATGACGCCAGCATTAGCAGAAGCAGAAACAGCAGCAGTGGAGAAGAGTGTAGCTGCTAAGAAAACCATGGCTGATCGTCTTCCATTAGATCCATCAACATCATCACCAACAACGCGTTGAGCTTTGATCACAGGCATAATCATCTGTTTCTTCTGACCAAACCCAACTGATGAATTCACCAAACCAACTTTCTGGTTAAGCTCTACCGAGCCAGAGCCAGCAATTGCGTAGCTGCAAGTGAGAACACTCGAGTTCATGGCCGCCATTAAAGATGTCTTTTTCTTTTGTTCTTGAAAAATTCAAGAGTTTTTTGAGTTTGATTGGTGAGTGAGCAAGGAAGAGATTAGATTTTAGTATTAGAGATGAATGAGGATGATGATGATGACGTGGACTAAGATGTAATAAGGGATTGTGGTTGGAGTGTGGATAAGGTGAGATTTCCCTTCAGTCCTATTGGCAAAAGTCCAAACCTTTTCTTATTACTCAAAGCTTCAAGCTTTTAAAGTTTGAGTTTTTCAGATTCTCTCTTCCAAGTGTTTATGTGGTTAGATTCACTTCAGTCCCCACCACACAAACTCTCTCAAAAATCACAAAAATCTCTGTTTGGTACTCTGTTTTCTTAGTCTGATCCGGTTTAACTGAACTTTATCCCGGTCAGGTAAAGATTTCGGATTATGACTCTAATTTGGCAAAGCCTATGTTTCATAGAAAGAACAAAAGAGAGCTTTTACCATTATAAGATTTTATCCTTAGAGAGAAAGTACAGTTAAACAAATAAGAAAAAAAATGACCAAAAAAAAAACAGACAAAGAAGAAAATGTTAAGAAAACAGAGCATTGAAAGCAAATTAAAACTGGCCTGATAATGTTACAAGCTCTCTGGTTTGTTCCTAAGTTTGCTTTGCTGATACATTATAATCTACAAATTTCTTTGTGCCATTTGTTTCGGGAAACAAGAAATGCACGAGGAATCAAAATCTCTGGGCTGTCTTTCTCTCACCAACTAACCAAATATTGAAGGAAAAAAAAAAAAAAAAAAAAAGGGGAGTTTTCTCAGGTTGATACTGTGGCTGTAGATTCAAGAGGCACACTCTCATCTTTGTTCAAAGCTTCCCAGTCTATCTCCCTAAGAATCTTAAACCGTTCCTCCATGGACACAAACCCAGCTTGAGGAACCACTATACCAGGACTTCCAGCTTTGTAAATCAGAACAATACTGGTGCCCATCTCAGGACCATGGAGTTTTCCCGTTAACAACACTCGTAGTGGCATGAAAAGTGATTTACCCTGTAACCAGCATCAGAAGAATCTCTTGTAAGGTTTGTTCACTCAAGTAAAGTAGATTTTGTTTCGGTATTAACTGCATTAGAGAGATGACTAACTTTGCGTTTCAAGGATTTGCCAAAGGCTTTCACCCATTTCTGCCAAGCACCTTGTCCTTCTTCTAAAGCGCTTGGAATCTCTCCGCTGTCATAAGCAGCTATGAGGCTGGCTGCTACTTCATGAAGTTTGTCTTCCACAGCAGGCTTAGCTTCAGGGCTGCATCAGGTGCAGCAAACTCAAATCAACACAAGCGCAGAGCTCCAGAAAACCGTAAAAAATATTTATTGAAAGAAAAGAGGTGATGCAGGAGGAACAAACGGTTTGATAGTTACCTAGCCAATGTAGCGTGTAGAGGATATGAAAGCAAGTTCAAAAGTACTTTGTCTGAATCTGTCACCAACTCAATCCCATCCTTGAGAAGCTCGACAGCTTCCTGTACTTCAACAACAAGCTCAAACTGGGTAAGTCTATACAGAAAAAATCTGTTGTTCCTAATTCCAAAGCTTTATGTTAGGATCAGAAGAAAGTGCGGAGTCATGATTAGAAACCATACATTTACAAAACTCCCCTCGGATTCTGTTAAGATACCAGCGCTCTTCCATCGCTCACCAACAAGTTTTGTTAGTTTCTCATTTGGAAGTGCCCTCAGATGTTGACCATTCATCCATCTTTGAGTTTATAAATATGCCACATTGAAGCTACTTATAAGAAAAAGGTAGAGAACAAACAGAGATACGAAAAACAAGAGAGAATAAGATTGGATAATTCAAACAGCTAAGTAAAATCTATAATCACCTTAACTTTGTTGAATCAAAAATCGCGCCACTTTTGTTGACACGTTCAATCGAGAATTTTTCAACTGCAAATCAAGAACAAACATTCAATGAAGAAATCAGAAAAGCTAGGGATGGCAACAAAGTAACTACAGTCAACAAAAACGACCTACCAAGATCCTCGAGTGTGAAGAATTCATTTTCAGTCCCGTCTCCCCAACCTAAGAGTGCCAAATAGTTAACCATTCCCTGAGGTAGATATCCCATCTCTCTGTACTGTTTTTTCGAAAGGGACATAAAGCAGAAATTAGATGAAGAATCAGCAATGGAGTAATCTATGATCTACGAGCAGTAAAGGAAATAACAGCTATAATCACCTGGCCTACAGAAGTTGCCCCATGTCGCTTTGATAATTTACTTCTATCCGGAGCTAAAATTAAAGAAACATGTGCAAATTGAGGCATCGGGAACTTAAGAGCCTGCCATTGATTGATACAGACAGCAATAAATCAAATTCTTCCTCCTATATTCTGGATCACATAACTTCCGAAAGCAATTGGAATAAACAAACATAAGCTAGTGCTTACCTTGTAAATTAGAGCCTGCCTCAAAGTATTAGGCAAGTGTTCTTCAGCCCTGAAATGAAAGTTAATAGATTTGATCAAGATAACATTCAAACATGTTAAGAGAAGAAACTCAAATTCCAAAAGAAGACACTACCTTATAACATGTGATATAGCCATGGTAGCATCATCTACCGTAACACAAAAGTTGTAAACGGGTTGGCCATTACTTCTCATTACCACAAAATCCCCAAGAGTATCCAAGTTCCAACAGACCTTCAAGACACTATCACACATGGTCAATTACAAGAAGGTACTATCGAGCTTTAAATAACAGTATCTAAACATAGATTGATGATTAAGCACACAAAAAAACCTATAATACTAACCTCGCCACGAATCAGGTCATTAATTTTCAAAGAGCCTTCCTTTGGCACACGAAACCGGTAAGTAAAAGGTGTTCCCTTTTCTAACTCTTGCTCTATTTCAGCATCAGAAGCTGTTGCCCATTTCCCGGTATATACTGGAGGCAACTGTTTCAACTTTGCATTCTCCTTCATCTTTACAAGTTCCTACATAACATAACAATTGATCAAAATCAACAGCAGAGTCAAAAAAACCAAGCTGAAGTTGTTCAGCGAATTTGAAGATAATCACCTCACTTGAGCAAAAGCATCGATAGACATGACCTGACTCTAAAAGCTTCTCTGCATATTGTTTATACAAAGCATTTCTTTCAGATTGCCGATAAGGACCAAAGTCTCCACTAACCCCAGGACCTGAAATTTCAAATCCCAATTTCATTACACCACCATTGGAAAAACACCTAAATTAGCACAGAGAAGAAGAAGAAAAAGCAACCTTCATCCCAATCAAGACCAAGCCATGAGAGATCCTGAAGAACAGCTGCTTCAGATTCACGTGTTGATCTCTCCAAATCTGTATCTTCAATTCTCAGCACAAATTTCCCTCCTTTAGACCTGTAGAAAAACTCCATCAGTTACAATCCCCAAAAACTCTCAATATTGTTCTGCTCTATATCAGATCACAAACCTCGCGAACAAGTAGTTGAAAAGAGCAGTCCTTGCTCCACCTACATGGAGATTACCAGTAGGAGAAGGCGCGAAACGAACTCTGACAGACCCACCATTGTTGACTGGAGTGGAACACGCAACCACCGCGAAGCTTCGCCGAGAACAGTAAAATAAAGAAGATTGACGCCGTCTGAGAAAAGCTGGAGCAAGCTCCGGTAAAGATCTAACCCTAAGCCACGGCGTCCCGTAGACAAGGCTCGCCATTTTCGTTTTCTTCGAAAGTTGAGATTTTTCAGAGGATAAAAGGATTTGATTAATCGGAAAGATGAAAGTCGCAAAGCAAAGCAACAAATTCGATTAAAGCCTCATAACTGTTTTAATTGTAAAATTACATCCCCATATTATATTTTCAACCTATTTACTCCCCAATTGACAATTGTAATGCTAAAATTCACTTATTAGGAAAGACACGTGGACTATTTGAGGAACGACGTCGTCTTGTCGTCTGGTCTGGAAAGTAACATTGTTCTAAAAGACCCCATAACCTTTGTTAATTTCTACTTACATCCTCGTACTATGTTTGCGAAGCAAAGTCAAAGTAATTGTGGCATTGTATTTCCCCAAACGACGACGTTCGTTCACATTCATCCTTATAGCCTGTGACTGAATTTTAATGGCATTATCATTGAAGCTAAGCTAAGAATCCATGGTATTACACTAGTTAAAGCGAAGGTCTTTGCCACATACATAAATGATGATGAAAATCTAAGACTACAGACAACGCAGTTGCAGAAACATAACATAGAAAGCTGGCTCCACTACTGGACGGTTTCAAGTTACTGATTCATGGTTTTGTCTCTTCTTTCGTGCAGACAGAGATGGCAACAATAGAAACGTTCTGGCTAAAGCTTCACATGTTTGGTCTCTGTTTCCATGGAGCATCAGACCAAAGCAAGAAAGAGCATAAGTCAGCACAAAATACTTAATCGTCCTTAGTCTGACCGTTGCTTCTTGAGTCATCAGGAATACTAGCTTGAGCTGGAGGAGAAGGAGGATGAGGAGTGGGTGACTGTATCAGATCCTGTAGCTCTACGACTTGGTCATTGCTCAGGTCAAACATTCCACTGAAATTGCCATCTCCTAAGAACACCGGAGCTTCCTTGTTTACAAAACCATCAGGATGTCTTACCTGTAGTTTCAGAAGCAATCAAAACAAGTTTCTTTTCAGGAACACTGAAATCTGATTCATCAAAAGCATGATGATGCAGAGACAGACTTACCTCATTATGGTAGTCGAAATCGTCGAAAAGTAAACAGTCGTCATTGTCAACAGAAAAGAGATCAAGCATCGAATTTAACTCGCCACCATCGAGAGATACTTGAGGAACCTCAAGAAGAGGTGAAGAAGAAAAGGGATTGTAAGCTATAACATCACTTGTTAGAGGTGGAAGCACTGTGGCAGTTAGTGGCGGCACATCAGAGACGCAAGATTCTGAGATCACTCCTGTCAAACCATCCTTAGGAGCGTACGAGTGTGAGGCCTTAGCAGCTAGACTGGTTTCTTTACTAGGACCAGCTACAAGATGATTCTGAGTATATTCTTCTTCCTTATCACTCCAATCCTCTTCCTTAAATGGAGCACCATATTGAGATCCATGTCTTGGTCCAAGTCCATTTTTCTTAAAGAGAACGCAAAGCACATAAGTATCCTGCAGGGCACAACAAGCATGTTTAGTAAACTTGCAAGGAATCAAAACGTTAAAAAAAGACAAGAACGAATCGTCATTACCTGAGGAACATTCTTTTGAGCCAGTACTTTGTCTTCAAGTCTATATTCATGTATGACCCAATCAGTCCGATCACCGCGAGGTATTTTCCCGTAGTGATAAATCAGAGTTCTTATCTTCCCAGTGACTTCGTCATTATAAGAAACATCTCTGTCTCTCCCTGTGGTCTTCCAGTAACCACATTCAGTAGAGCGGTTTGCCTTACCGCCTTTGGGATACTTCTTTTCTCTTGGACAGAAGAAGTACCACTTAAGATCTCCAGTCCCTAGACATGATTTGTCTGTACAATGTAAAGAAACCTCTGTTAGTAATCAGGAAATAAATAAGAAAGCATGAAACAGAACAAAGATTTCTGAAAGAATGAGTTAGTTACCGGGTAAATCAGGAGGTTCGAACTTGTAAATGTCGACCTCAGCAATGGCATCAACTTGGAACTTTTTTCCCATAACTTTCCTCTTCAAGTAGTATCTCACAAGTTCAACATCAGTCGGATGAAACCGAAAACCAGGTGCCAAGTTAGTTTTCCCCATTGGAAGACAAGGGGAAAACTTTCACTACACTAAGTAACTTCCCTCACCAGTAAAGCAAAAAACTCACAATAACAAGATCTAGCAGAGACAAAAAGCTAAGAAGAAGAAGAAAACATGATGGTCTGAAAGCACCACAACCTTCCTCTGCTCATATATCCACAGTCACACCAAAGAAACGATGGATTCTTCTTGCAGATATCAACAGACATCTGCTGTACAACACAAAACGAAGCACCTACACATAGAAGAAGACACTTTTCAATGAATGGGACTGTAACAACAAAAAACAAATTCTAGGGCTAATTCTGATTTTGTAATTTTGTTGTAACTGATCAAAATTTGGTAAGCAGATAGATAATCTCCACTGTAGAATTTAATCCTTTGATCAAGGGGAAGCATCAAAGTTGATGGAGCTAAGATCAAACCCAGAAATCAAAACCCCATTTTCAAGAAACAGAGAAGACGAGAGATTACATCGGAAACCAAAACGTACAAGTGAGAAACATTTCCGGCGTTAAAATAAACAAAGAGAGAAGATAAAAGAGAGGAGAAGTCGCACCGGTAGGGGAAGGAGAAGCGGAGGAACAGAAAACTTTGGTCGGAGGAGAGAGAATGAGAGTATAGCTTGAAGGAGAAGCCAGGGGTAGAGTAAGTGAGTGATGGGGTTTAGGGTTTATATAGATCTAATTACGCGTTTATTATTACAGAAATAAATTATTTTGCAATTCAATGATAAATCATAAATGTAATCGGCCAAAAACCAAAATGTATAAAAGTTAACTTTTTTAGTGTGTTTTTTTTCTTTTACTTCTAGTTGTGCGGGTTCCAAAAGCTATTACCATATACCATAAAACAAAAAAATTATAAACGTTTTTACCATAAGTTAATGATTTGTAAAGTATATAATTCGATAGTTCAGTCTATTTTTTCTATAGTGTTACTGGTTTACAACAACTTGAAGATTTGTGATATTAATTTTATAGTTTTAATCTTATTTTTTGAAAGAGAGATTTTATGACTATGATCAAAAAAAAAAAAAAAAATTTGTATAACTATAAAATAAATTATTGATTTCCGATATGATGATTCATTAGAATAACAATAAGAGTATGGATCTTAGAATAAAAAGGAAAATTGGTAATGAGTATATTTCTTTTAGAAATTTGATTAAAATTCATTTATTTTGAAAACGAGTTATGTTGTCAAGGTTTGAGAAAGATATATGCAAATCAATTTATGTATTTAAAAATAAATTGGAAGCTAAGGAACCGAAAGAGCATCCCTCTCATTGGCCCGATGACTTCACCCGCCTCAGTTTTGCGCTCCCCTTTTTTTTTTTGGTAAATAGTTTTTTCTCCAACAATTTGACTATGCTTGTTTGTTTCATTGGTATGAAATGTAAAAAGGCAATGGGAAAATTCTTTTACGATTTTTATTTCCTTTTTCTATTTTGTAGATCTCCCCAATTACATGTAACAAATTTGCTATTGTTTTGTAAACAGCGAGAGTAAACGGTAGACTTTTATACGGTACGTTCTATAATAGTACGATCCTTGTGTATCAGTGCATGAATCAAGACGTTTCAAATTTTTTATGAAAATGAATAGCCTTCAAAATATCCCTAGTAATAAACTGCTAGTTATGACCATTTTTCTTGTCTCACTTTATTTTTATTCCAATATAACCCTTGTTTTGTTTTTCTTTTGAACATCAATTCAAATGGAGAAGCTAGTGAATCCTACTTACCATTTGATACTTGGATAAGAGTCATCAGTGAACAATTCGATACGACATTATGAAAATTGAGTATATGTGTGAAGAGTGATATAACACACATCTTAATGAAATATCATGTATGCATGTTCTGTTTGGTTTTTCCGTGCTCAGACTCTAATTTTAACACAAAGGAAAAGAAGATGATACACAATTTATACAACAATATCACATCATGAGTTTTGACTAGAAACAAATTTAAAACAAAACATTACCCTTTTTAACCTCTGTAAAAGGGCTTTGTTTTGAGCTTTTGGGAGGAAGAAAATTTCAGGCTTTTGCCTTCTTTTCTCCTGCAAGTAGAGCAAGTAAGTAAAGATAACAATCAAACCTCTGCAAAAATCATACTCTGTACACAAACTGTAGTTTTCTCCTCCACGTGTGACCGGTTTCTTCTCCCATGCGTGCACACACGATCTCTTCAGGCATCTTCCCCCACCTTTGGAAGGATTCTGATTGCTACTATGAAAAGGGTTCCTCAAAAAACGTATTGTTTTATGAGCTAACCCAACATACCAATGTATGTTGTGAGTTTTTTACCCTTATTAGGTTGGTTCTTTGGAACATCACAATATTCCATTTAAGACCCGTTGGTAGTAATCATATTGTCGTGTCCGCCAAGCATCTAAGCTACTGCTGATGAGAGAGAGGACCAACGAGACACATTGCTGGTTTTGTGATTGCCCCCAAAAAATAAACAAAAAAGAAAGAATGAGGATATTGTCGTGGATCATGTGAAATGGATTATATAAATTGATACGACAAAGATAAAAGAAAACGCTTACCTCTTCAGTTAAACTTAGATGGAATCTTTTTCTTAGGTTTTGAATGGTTCGTGGACCACCTTTGAAGCAAGGGAAACCCGAATCCTAATAGAAACAACACCAGAATATATATAATTCAGAAGGCAAATAATTAGGCTTGCTGCAATGTTATAACTTATTCGGGTATAGTAAAAAGAAGCTAGAAATTATGAACCTGTAACATTTCAACTAAGAGAATAATCCGTTCCGCGTGCTTTCTACATGTAAGGAATCCTTGAATGCATAGCACCTAATTAAGAAGAGTTGACAATTAACGGCCATTCCACATATATATGAAACAATAATAGTCATTTAAAAGTGAAAGGTGAGAGGGTAAGCCATGCAGATACCTTGAAATAGTCAAAGAACTCACTTGGAACCCCATCAGCATCAGAGTCCATGACCTGGATGTGACAAACATTTTTTTTTGTAAATTTTCAACTGCTTAGCAAGGAAACATGACCAACGAAAACTTAGAAGAGACGACGATCCAAGATATGAGTATATGAACTGGTGTCTACCTCAAGAAGTTCACGGGTTAACTTAAACGGGGCACTCTCAAAGTTTACGCCACCAGGAGAATTCGAAAGCATAAAACCAAAATCAATGTGTATAATGTGACCCTCTTCATCCAAGAGAAGATTTCCATTATGACGATCTTTTACCTAAACCGAAAGATTTTCAACCATGGAGCAATAAATGTCAAAGAATGCTATTCATGAAACTGACCAATGGCATCAAAACGTGCAAAACCTATAGATGAATACACAACGTACTGAGAGAAGGGGTCACTAAGACATTTACCTGCAGAAGGTAACAGACCAAAGAATATCCGGCCATACTTTCCACGAAATTCCTCTGCAAAAGAAGCCAATTCGCTAGGTTATATACACAACATGGCATCCGACACAAGTGGGTAGTTATGCACATAATCCTCAAAGTTTGAACCAAGCAGCTTCTTTCCTTAGATTAATCCACAAAGAAACTATCTTGAAAGTCCAATGCAAAGTATATTCCCAAGAGAATGCAACTTATGTATTCCCCGTTTCACAATAACATGTTTAACAGACGGAAGTCTAGCAAATTCCTGAAACAAAAACATGCTGGTTGAATGAAACTATTTAGACCTACCAGCAGTACATTACCTGGGCGAGCTTAAAACTTGGAGAGTTTTCTTTATACTTTGCAACAAAGAAATCACGTAGGCTCGTTATGTTGGGATATCTACTTTTGATAGAATGAATAGAAGCCTGCAGGAAGGGTAAATGGTACATTTATCACATACGCTTTCAATGTAAGAAGATTGATTACAGGATACAACAAAGCAACTAAACAGATGTGCAGAAACTTTGTTGCTAGTACAACAGAAGAGTTCTGTATATATCATTACCGTATCTGGAATTGTTTCTATAAGGGCAGTATAAGAAGATGTAACCAAGACTTCATAAGGACGTAACCAGAGGGGTAGACCTGCTTCCTGGAATATATCTAGCACATGAACAATACAGTTACTTTATAAGGCGGAACTATCCTTATCTTAAATAAATAACAGAATAAGAAAGCCTGAAAAACACAAACGAGAAGGCATACCCTACGAAATAGGATATTAAGATGTTGGTAGATTTGAAAAAGTATCACCTACCATAAAAGTGAGAAATGAGTTGCACAGCAAGATGCTCCTGCCTACAGTCGTCACCGCTCTTCACAATGATCTGCAAAAATCTAGAGTTATTTAATAATAGAGGTAGAAAAGAATATCATATGGCATAATTGTCAACACACAAGGACACAATTCAATAAAGATTAAACACGGAAAGTATCTAACATCTTTAGTAACAGCTTTTTAATGACAATACAAATTTGGCAGGACATACATAAGCAAAGTCTACATTATTGCAGGCTGGGAAGAGAAAAATGCATGATCAAGATCGAAGTAGTGTCATATAGTTCATAGTTACTTTTCAATTATCGGGTAAAAATCGAGCTCACCCTAGACCTTAATATTCCTTAATAAACATTCTGGAAAGTCTGCAGACAAGGAAGATTAGCGGTATCAACCCGAATAACAGAAACCTTAGAGTACTCTATCAAATTGATCGAGGCCTTCAAGGCCCAAAACATATACCGATTCTATTTCATCAACAAAAGAACTTAGTTTAGAGGATTATACTAATTGGGAAACAGCAAACCAAAAAAAAACGGTATGGCTTTTGTAGCACTTACAGAACGCAGGTCCCAACCAGGTAACTTTCCATATATTGAAGCTTTACGTATTCTGTCTCGCTTTCCCTCCCAAAGTTCACCTGATAAGGCATCACCTTCCTTCAGCATTCCACCATTGGCCTAGTAAACAAAACAAAACATAAATACATAAAAGGTTCAACATCTAAAACAGGAAAAAGAAGAAGATAACCCATATTCTATGTTAAACATGCATATACCCTTGGTTGTGCATCCGACGAATCCTGACCCGCCCCTTTGAGAGGAAGGCCTGGAGGTGCCTCTCCCTTCGCTGCAGCAGCCTGCACAGGTGATTTAATTAAGGATTAATGACGGGTCACAACGCCAAACAGAACACATACAATTTCAATATCTTGACTTTTTGAACATAAACGCCTTAATAAGAAAATGAAGTGTATAGCATGTCGGAAGGACAATAGCAAGCACAGGCACTAAAAACATCGACTAGTTGAGTATAAGAATTATTCCAACAACTTGAAAGAGACATGAAGTATCGGATATTTTTGTGAAAAAAACATAAAATTAGTTGCCTCCTAAAAGTTATTGATCAAGAAACACTCACCCTAACTTCCTCCATGGCAACAGTACTTGGAACACGACGATGTTCCTTTTTACGTGGGACTGATGGATCAGGAATGCTTTCCATTCTAAGTCCTGGGTCAGCCGTTACGACCACCCTTACCCATTCAAGATCATTGTTCAGCCCAGTCCTTGGGGCTTCCCCCAGAACATCATCAATTGGATCGCCAAATGATTCAAGAGCTGAAGTACGATCCTCCACTGAGAGACTTACATTGACAAGTTTCACCTTCACCTCTGACTTAGGAGTCATCGCTTGATCAATTGCTTGAGCAGTGGATAACGACATTCGGTCAGCACTGTTGCGATAAACCTCCTGAGTAGTCCATAGTGGATAAGCCCATGGAGGTGGCTTTTGCAAGAATGCGTCCCCGTTTGCCAATGGAATCCCCCCTTTAGAAAGCTTCTGGGAGTTCGATGATTCTTTAGCACTGACGTAACAATATCAGAAAACAAAAAGAACAATGGGAGAGTTTTATCATGAAAAGTTTCACACTTCGTATGGTTAATGGGATATAAAAAAGAAGGTAACTTCCTATTAAAAGAAGTAGATTTTACCTGGGTGTTTCTGCTTTCAAAACTTCTACGGAGATCATGTATGGCGCCTTTTCCCTAGAATTCAAAAGAATGCATTCGTCTTCAGGAATATGGACCACACGAAAAACTCCTCTCCCCATTGGAAAACAAATTCCTGGAAGGTTATTTGAATTTAAATTATGAATAGAAATTCAATTTGATAACAAAAACATTTACCACAACAGAAACAATGTTGACGAAATATAAAATAAAGAATTCAATAATCCTTAAAAACGCGGAGGTTTAGATGCCAAAAAGATTGGACCAGATAATTCTCTCAAGAAAGAAACACAAGTCCAAGGAAATCCTATACAAGAGAGGAAAATAAGTGATAAAAGAGCAAGGATGGAAAAACATAGATTCTTCAAACAAGAGTGGAAATAAATATGATATAACGGACATAATACTAATTTAAGACAAGCAACACGATGAGCACTCAGAAACTTTAACAGGGCATGAAACGTTCACATACTATTTCAGAGAAAAGCATACATGGCCTATAGAATATATACCGGCTCAATATATTTGAGCTACACATATAAAGTAGACCTCCAAATAATAACTCTTAAAATATAATTTTAGAAAAATACCTCCAGTGATTTCAGCTTCCGATAAATGAAAATTGATCTCTGCAAGAGACTAAAACCAAACAAAAGAAATATAAAATTTAGTCAGTTGCTACAAAGGTAGAATTTGACATAAATTTAATTATCAATAAGAAAAGTCAGTTTCACCTCCCGAAGACCAATCTTCCGATCTTCGATGGGAAAGATATCTACCAAACCATATGACGTTTCACATAACGCTTGTACAAACTCCAACGACTCGTGGTAAGCCCCTTTCCTGAATTGTGATGCAGTATTGTTTGGTAGCGGGGGCTTACCAGATGGAGTATCATCCCGCTGTTTAGGTGAGCCTGGCCGTTTCTGCAATGGTTATAATAAGAAACATTGGTATGAGATAATCAAGCTCATATGAAAGAAAAAAAGTCTGGCATAGATAAATAATCAATTGAAGTCGAACAACCACCCTGTTTCAGCCAACATTTGTGTCAAGTAAAATTCAAAAGAAGGAAAGACATATGATTGTATCCTACAAGAATCTTGATAAATGACTCTGAAGATGTGGATCAAATGAAAACTGAATGTCAAAACAGTGCAAATGCAACCAGTATATGCAATAAGACAGAAACACAAAAGACCAAGTCAAACGAGAACAAACCTCCTTGTGTTTCTTTGATCCAAACAGTTCAGAATCTTCAACAGATTGGTCACGATCTCTGAACAACTTGCGGAAAAAGTTTTCTGTCCCAGGACTGCTTTCAACTAAGCCATTGCTGCTATTTTCATTTTCTGAAGTAGGTTTTGCATCTTCGGGATGTATACGGAATAATCTTTTGAAAAGAGAAAATTCTGGAGATTCATCACCCTCACTTTCATTCCCGTCATCAACCTTGACAATGTCTTTCTTGTCATCAGATTTTTCCTTAAAGAATTTTTTGAAAAACCCCTCCCTCTCATCCTCTTCACCAGATTTCTTATCGGCATACACTGTTCCATTGGCTTCATTCTTTTCACTACCATGTCTTTTGTCATCATTTTTTTCCCTGAAAAGTTTCTTAAGGAACCCATCTTTGTCCTCATCATCCACTTCTTTAGGAACTTTATCATCTTCAGGTTTGCTGTCACGGAATAATTTCTTAAAAAAACCTTCTGAGTTTGGGTTTGACTCCTCGTCCTCGTTTTTACTCTCCCGTAACAATCTCTTGAAGAAACTGTCTGAATTTGCACCCAATTCCTCTTCATCTCCCTTATTATCTCGTAACAACCTTTTAAACAGCCCATCTGAACTCGATGTCAATTCCTCGCTTTCTCCTTTACTACTCAAGAGCCTCTTGAAGAACCCCTCGGAACTGTTTGTTATGTCCTCATCTTCTGATTTATTGTCTTTCAAAAGGCGCTTAAAGAAACCCTCTGAGTTAGGTATTGGTTCATCACCCTCACCTTTGCTGTCCCTCAAGAGCCTCTTGAAGAATCCTTCCTTTTCACTCTCTTCATCATCTTTGTCAGCTGACTTTCTAAACATTAAAGCATCTCTGACTTTAGGACTTGGGATAAGTTTCTTAAAAATCTTATTGTCCTCAGCAGGTAACTGACTACCATCATCCTGCACGTTGGTCCCTGGCGAAGGTGAGAATGACAAAGACTTCTGGGTGGGAGGAGATAGCTTTAAGGAGAAGAGCTTCTGTTTTGATGACAAAAGTCTATTTAGGACCTGATTCTTGCTCCCTGGGGTTGAGACCTCGTTCTGTGGACGCATGAGAGGAGACCACTCACCCATCAAAGTAGCTGCAATTTGACACTTCTCTTGAATCCTGCTGATGCCTTCATTATCGTCAGCATCCTCCAGCTCAGCCAACAAAAACCAATGCACTTTCAGTGCGATTTTCAGTGACTTTCCACAGATGTCTATAACAAACTTATCAAGCGATGGGCTTGGTTTGTGCACCATCATGTAGCAAATCTGGAAGAGATAACTCTCAATACCTGATAAGGGAAGCGTATACATCCTATTGCATAAGTAATCCCTAACACCAGCATGAGGGTGCTTGTACAGATAACTAACAGCAATCCACTCACAGAAGAAAGCAGAATCGAAAAACCTAATAAGCCAACCATTAGAACCAGTATCGCCGATGATATTACTCTGTGAGGTAATCTCACGAGGTGACTCAGCCGAGTCTCCTCGGACCAAAGATAGAAAGCGTCCCATCGGCATCCTAATCAGCCAAGCATAAAAAGCCCTAGCTCACAGACCCAAATCATCCGTCGAGACAACAGATCCAGGAGACTCTTCCAACAAACCAGATTAACGGAGCCTCTCTCTTCCCCAATAACTAAACCCTAGGATTACCCGTAAAACCTTAACTCAAAAAACCTATCTATAACCACCCAAAGCTCAAAATCTCAATGCCAAATCGACGAAATTTGGCTTTATAATGCTTAACTTTCCTAAATCGCGAAAAAAACACAGAAAATAGAGATTTCTCCGTATCCTACTCACTCCAATCGCCGTAAACCGAAGGCGATCGGAAATTTCTCCAGAATCCAAAACTAAATCTCACGTAGAGAACCAAGCGATGAGCTAATTAATCCCGTTCTTCCTGCTATCCGAGAAATTCTGCTTGTTAAAATTCAGAGCAGAATCAAGTAACAGAATTAGCCGGAGTAGATCGCCGTCGTCTCAGCCGGAAGCAGTTTGTGGTGGAAGATACGGTCGTCGTCCTCGGCTGTTGGTGGCAGACAGAGAGAGAGAGAGAGAGGGGAAAGTAATTATCGTTCGCAATACTTTTAAATTATTTTCATTTTTTTATTAATTTTAATTTTTTGGTTTTTAGTAATTCGTACTATTTAATTATTATTTTGGTTTGGCGAGGGAGGAGATCTAACGTGCGCTGGAAAGTCCACGCGATCATAATAAAGTTGAAAATCCTTGGTGGGAAGTAAACGTGATTTGTCCACAACGGGACACTTGGACAGTTGATTAACTTTTGTTGACAGTTGATTTTTCATTATTTTCTTTCAAAAGATTATTACTATTGAGATTTTGAATTTTGAATCTGATAAGCTAATTACAAGAAGTAATAATCTGATTTTTAAAAAATACGATATATATTTATATCTTTCACGATGCCACGAAACATTTTGTTTCCTTTCACTTTCACGTCTCTAATTTTCTTAACACATGCATTTCCTTTTCAGATGAAGAAATTTTGTACTCGTTTCATAGAACAAGTTGTAATTGGTACTATAGTCAAACTACACTGTAACAAAATATAAATATGATACTCTTGACAAAAAGTTGGGACTTACTTACTGACAATGACGATATTATGAGAAAATTTCATCTACTAAAATGATATCATATGATTTCCTGTATTTTATTACACAGTTTTTATGAGAAAATTAAAACGAAATTAAAGAATTTTGTTGTTAGTCATTGCAATATTACACCATAATTTTCTTAAAAAGAATATATAAATGTTACTTGTAGTATTTCTTTTTTGTATAGTGGACTTTGAGAATGTTTCTGCCTGAGCTTTTGGCGAATATAACTATGAGGGTGTGAGAGAAAACATAGATGAAGGAATAAGCGATAGATCGAATAAAAGGACCAATGTTGTGAGACAAAGTAATAACATAAACTAAAAGAGTAAACGCTAGTAATAGAGAAACCGATATGGTCTAAAAACAGAACACTCCAAAACATACATAGATTAACCCTAATAAAAACCATTAATCAATTTCATACAGCCAAATCTAGCTGGTGAAAAAAGATTCAGGTTTTTTTTTACGCACTAGAGAAGAACAAAACGAACAGTACGGCACTGAGTACAGTTGTGAACGAGGTCGGAATCAAAGAAGATCCATCGTTCCCTGAAGAAGGATTTGGAGCTAGAAATCCGGCTGTCTCAGGTCCAGCAGCAGCTACTCCTGGAGCAAGACCTGATAAAATTAGGTTCCACATTAAGAAATCTCAAAAGCGTAAAACATCTCAACGAGAAATCACATAACTAACATGGAGAAAAAGAGCAGAGATTTCCAATCACTCGAGCAAATTTTTACAAAGAAAATCACAAATAAGGAATTCACACAAATTTTTGTCATGGTTCGTATTAATTATAATTTTTTGTATTGTAGAATCTTAGATAAATCATTTTCACTTTAAGTGAGAACCCAGATGATCAAAGTCAAACAATCGACAATTTTTATCTTTTCAAAATTTTCAAGTGGGAATTTAAAAACACAATAAAGCATTGCATGAGACAAAACTTAAGAGTAAAATTAAAAATCAACCAAGAAGAAAGACAAAATACCTGGAGCAGTACTTGGAGCAACAGACACTGTAAGAACAAAAATAAAATAAAAAAGCATTATAAGTAATTTAATCAACATCAACAACAACAAAAAATAGAATCTTAAAACAGTTTCGAAAAATCTACAAATTATTTTCTTAATTAAACTGAAAAAATTAGAAAAAATGTGGATTTAAGAAACCGCTCTCGAAGATTAAGCATAACAAATTAAGATCTACAAAACCGGAAGAGATCTAAGAAACAAACAAGTTAAGAAATGAATAGATCTTACATCCACAAGTAGCGATAGAAGGAGCGTGAAGCTTGCATGCGGCGGGAAGAGTAGAAGCCTTAGTGATATTCAAAGTAACTCCAAGAGAAGCACTGCTCTTAAACGCTTCACATAGACACTGAGAGTCAGCTTTAAGCACCGTCTTAAGACCAGAGCAACATGTACCTTCCGGTTTCGCCACCGTGCCTCCGCTCGAAACGAAGGATAAACAGTCAGCCATGTTGAGTATGAGAGTCGAACAGTCTACAGACGGAGCCGGCGCCGTTGCGTGGTGGTGAGATGCGCCGAGAACTGAGACGGAGGATAGGGATAGAAGAACGATGAGAAAGAGAGGTGTTGTTGCGGTGAAGGAAGAGTGTGTTGCCATTGTGTGGGATTTTGATTCTTCTTCTCTTTTTTTTGCTCTTTTGAGTTTTTGAGGAGAGAGTAGAGAGGTTTTTTAATGGTGGAAAATGAGAAAGAGTGAAGAGGAAGAAGAAGGGATTTTGTAGGTCGGTTTTGGGGTTTTGGGGTAATGTGCAAAAACGATGACGTTTAGGTATACGTGTCTCTTTGCATTTTCCATATGGATGCGTGATCGTGGGGTCTTTCACCAAGAGACCTGCCCTTTCATCTTTCCTTCTTTCTTTTTTTCTCTCTTCCTTTTCAAGTTTTTACTCATTTGTTTTTTAATTACTCCATTTTGAAAATTTATTAACTTTACTAGGAAAAATTTATTAGCTTTCATACACTAACTAAGAAAAAATTAAATGCACCTCCGAATTCTTTGTTCTTTCGCTTTCCTATTATGCGAAATTTGCGGGATATTTCTAACAATCAGGGGTTTCCAAACAAAAATCTAAACTAATTAGTAATTAGAGTAAAAAAATTGAGAAAAAAACAACGAGAATAATTGATCGAGAAAAATAAACTATTGTTTGTTACTATGTTAGTGTACTCTCTTGAAAATAACAAACCACATTTAAGGAAATGTTTTATCCTCAAACCCTTATTGATGTTTGGCCTTTTCAGTTTCTATGTGGTTGTGAGTCTGAGGCCGTTCATTTTTTAAACCACCGAGTTAAGTCATGGAACTTGTTGTTTGCCTCTGAATGGAATACTTAGCATGTCAAATTATCAATATTGATAGCTTAATGTACGCAAGTGAATAGATAAATATTACACGTAAAAAATAGAGGAAGATTAATATGAGTTCTATATTTAGCCTCCACGATTCATCTACAGAGAAAGAAAAAAAGTAAGTTACTTCGTCTTTTGTTTTAAAACGAATTTGGAAGGTCGAGAGTAGAGACATATGTTATTATATAACTTACTCTTTACTCTTTAGCTCCACACATGGATTTGTATTTATACTCGAGATGATTTTCCATTGTATGATAAAAGCATCAAATCTTATTTCCAAAAATAAAAAAGATTCCGGTTGGTGATTTGGTCGACGTGTAAAGAGATCACAGAATCGTAGCCATTCGGATCGTCAAAAAACACTACCTACCGACTTCAAGCAATACTGACGGTAACTAATATTTGGGCCGTAAAACTCAAGCCCATACAATATGGGCTCATTGTTCTCTACTCTTTTGAAACCGATGGCCTATTGTGGCCTAGTTGAAGAGTAAATACATAACAAACCCACCTCATAACTTTTATTATCTTCCCGAATTGCCCCATTAGAAACAAACTGTGTAAATCAGTCCTCATCCTGAAAGAAACAAATAATTTCAATCTTTGCTTCTATATCGGTACTCCTAAAATCTAGCGAAAACTTCTCTTTTGTCTCTCAAGTCAGACTCAATTCCCATGGACTTCTCCGTCAAACCTTCCGGCGGCTCACCTTCTCCGTCATCTTCCACCTCTTCTTCTACGCCTCATCGTTTCAAATCCGTTACCACACCAACCGCTACTGCCGCTGCCGTCTCAGGATTCTCCCCCTCCGCCGCCGCTGATCGAGATCCGATGCATTCCTGGTGGGAATCAGTCTCAAAGCAACGTTCTCGCATCCTCTCTCTTTCATCTCTTCTCTCCGGCGATTCTCACTTTGAAGACGGTGACGTAACTCCGATCTCCTCTCTTGCAGATTCCGATCGGCCGGCGTTATCGTTACTCTCTTCTCGTGCTGCTTACTCTTTGATATCGAATTCTCTTTGCAATCCAGCTTCTGGTTCTGGATCTGATCCGCTTTGTCAATGGCTATACGAAACTTATCTCTCCTCTGATCCACCACTTCGTCTCGTTGTCCTCTCGTTCTTTCCGTTACTCGTCGGAATGTACTTGTCTCGAATTCATTCCTCGGATTCGACATCTCTTCCTTCTCTATCCGGATTCGAAGCTGTGCTTCTCGCAATCTACGCCGCTGAGGTTAAAGCTCGCGCAGGTAAACCTATACTCGTACACATTCCAGATCTCTCTCAGCCATCTCTTTACCACACACCGAGAAACGGCGTTGACAAATCGCGTGATTCCAATCCCACCGCCTCCGTCGGAGTCTTGTCTCCGCAGCTTGAGCCTCAGATCGCGGTTAAGTCAACTAAGCGAGCCAGCATCGTTGGCGTGGGACTACAATGCTATTTCAAGGAGATCTCACAAATGCCGGCTTGGTCTAAGCTTGAATTCTGTAAGTTCTCTGCTAGTTGGGCTGGTCAAGACTGCGATTGCAAGGAAAAGATCGATGAAGACGAAGACAAAGTCTTAGCACTAACTAATGGTTTTGGAGATTCATCCTCTTTCAATGGAAGCAGTGGACGTAGTCTTGAGATCGAAGAGGATTTTGATAGATTAGCAATCAGAGAGAACGAAGAACAACTTAGCTCTAATGGCGGAGGAGGGGGAGTAGGAAGAGGCGTGAGGATTCCACTTCCATGGGAGCTGTTTCAACCTACGTTAAGGATTCTAGGTCATTGCTTGCTTAGTCCATTGAATACTGAAGATGTTAAAGATGCAGCTTCCAATGCAGTAAGATCATTGTACGCAAGAGCCTCTCATGATCTGAATCCACAGGCGATTTTAGCTACAAGGAGTTTAGTTAACCTTGATACAAGCGCACGAACCTCGGGAAAGACCGTAGCTGCAGAGACTGTTAATGGCTCATCGAATGTGAACACTCCAAGCAAGGCGAAAAAACCTGAGATTCTTCTGGCATCAAAGTGAGTGTGTAGTAGTGTTTCTGTTAATCTGATATTGTTTTGGTTTGTGTAGGTTATGATGTATAGTTGAGTTTGAAACATGTGAGAAAAATTTGCAGATTGATGTAGAATCTTTGTTGTGGTTTTACATTGTTGTGATGCTTGAGGATTAACTTGGTTTGGGTTAGAGAAGTTTGTGAGAAAATGCAGTGGATGATCTTTGTGTTGTACTTGTATGATCTTAATTTGCGGTTGTGACAATAGTCTTGTATTCTTTTATTCTTGTTTTGCATTTGAGATTGTTTGTATCAAAAGAATCTTGTTATGTTTCTCTAAATCGTTACTTGTCCTTTGTGGGTTGAGTTGTCTTTGATCTGCAAACTCTTGTGTGATACCAAAACTGCTAAAAACAAAACAAAAAGTGAGCCCAAATCTAGAAATGGCCCAATTGCTAATGAAACCCTAAAAGCCCGAATTTTTAATTTGGAAGGAAGAAACTACGATCATTCGTTCGTCAATTTATGATCATGTTGACCTCTTTTGACTAACTTATTTTGGCACAAAAGCGAACCAAAGATCAGTATACATCATTCTCAATCGATCTAATATATTCCAGAAAACTTTGATGATGCATATTCTTGGTTTTATTGTTGATTTTTTTTTTTTGGGGCAAAATCAATTCATCTCATTCGAAAAAGTTAGGGTTCCAAACAGGGGAGGAGGAGAGCCTCCTTTGCGAAAGCATCAGCCTGGCTATTTTGACTATGAATCAATTCACACAAATTGGATAGCCATAAGTGATTCCTTTCGATTTTTTAAGTGGGGATGATAGCATTGAATATGATAGCGTAACCGCAATTCAAAATAAAACACACAAATCTTGTATTAGTAGTAAGTTAAAACATCATTGTGAATTTGTGATACATAATGAATTAATGATTATTTAGAAGAAAAAAAACATATTTAGAAATTTGTTTTCTTTGTCCCAAACAAAAAAAGTCGTTTCCTAATTAGGCATTTTCGATAAATACAAACTTAGGATAATGATTAGCGATTGTAACTTCGCTGGAATCCACAAGAGGTCCTAACTTCTCTAATCCATGAATTGTCCAAACAACATCATATGTATATTTAATCTTTTCAGATAATCAAATATCAACTCCGATAATAGATAAGCTTCCATTAATCAAACATATTCAACACTTTTTCCTTGAAAAGTTCGTTCATTTAAACATATTCCGTACACGAGTGAAGAAACAAATAACACTTTTATATAATACATTTTTTGTTTACAAGTACAATCTTACACTTGAAAATCAAAACGTAACCATCGACCACAAAATGCTGTAGCAAGCTTTTATTTAAAACAAGTGATTATTAATTAACGAATTCATAAATGAAAAACAAAGCTCACATTTGTGTTTTTTTAAATCTTAGTTGATGGCGGAACAAACCCGACGAATCTCCCCATCTGATCCAGTCTTAACTTCTATGAGACTCATTTTGACCATCGACTTCCCGAACTCGGTTCCGAACCTCAAGGATGGTCGGCGTAATCCTAATAAACGTTCAATGATGGCTCGGGTCTCGGGATCCTTCCATAGGACTAGATCGGATTGGAGAACCACGCGACTTGACGTCACCTTCCTTAGGAACGATGTGTCAAACTTGTCAACACTTCCCTCGTCTAACTCCACTCGGGTGCCTCCATTTTGAGGGCACTGAGCCAGAATCAGCGGCACAAAACTCGGGTCGATTGATGGGTCAGGTTGTCCTGTGCCGTTGAAGTTAACGAACCTTCCCCTTACTAGACCGCAGCCAGCAGTTCCTATTGTGTGTCCGCCTGGTCAAAACCAAAACTCACTTAGAAATTAGCTACTAGGAAATTATTTTCTGAATAACTTACAAAGTGTTACATTTAAACCATATGCAATGACAACGTACCAACAAGAGTCACGAGGTCTAATGTGTTGAGAGTTTTAGCAGCGAAGTCTTGCTTCTGCTTAGCAACGGAGTCGCTTGGTCCGGGCAAGTTCACGTCTGAGGCTTGCGAGATTCGGCCGTCGAGACGTCCCAAGGGCACTTCCCAGCGTTGTCCACCGGTCTGCATAAACCAATATTAAATTACCGCTAAACACGACCATATATATATGTTATATATTTTAATCATGTGAAATACACACATAAATAAGAAAGTAAGAAATCGAATGAAATATGTAATGCATGTAATAATTTCAGTATATTACCAAAACGACGGCGTCTCGGGCTGCAAGGGTGAGAATATCAGCACAAGAAACGGTACGAGGACAAGCCTTCTCAAGCCGAGCCTTAGCTTCTTCAATAACTTCGAACCCTCTCAATGAACGGTTCGGAACTGCGGTTCTCTCTGAGGTGTTACCAGCGAGGAGAACCGAGCCATCGCAGCCATGGACAAAGCAATCGTGGAAATGCATTCGCAAAATTCCAGGTGCATTAGCCGGGATAGACCGGACATGAGACTGAACTACAGATCTCACAATAGACTCTACGTTTCGGCATCTATTCCCATAAAACCCAACATGTGGTCTTCGACCACCACCGCTGTTTGAGCCACGGTTCCCTTGTGCGGTTACAGCTGCAACCAATACTAAAAACGTTACTAGAACGAATAGCAAATTGTAACCACGACCCATTTTTCTTTTTAGTAATTAAATAGAAACTATTTGAGTCTTGTAGAAGTTGTGTTTGTTGTGTGTTTTGAGTTTGATGTTAAAGGGTTTGTATATATAGGCAAAAAAAGTTGTGGGAATAACAATTGTAACGAGCAACTTCGGCACACGACGCAGAAATTATGGGAATTTAATAAGCTGATTTAGTAATCATTTATAAAATAATTAGTTTGAATAACAGTGTAGATGAGTCGGTCCATTGAACATATATGTATTATACATGTTGTCATTATTTTTTTCTTTTTGAGCGAAGCTATCTTGGTTTTAAGTTGTAGATGATTGGTAAGAGAATCAAAGTTTGTTCAAATCGTACCTAGCTATAATAATTTGGATCAATAGTTTTGGTCGAAAACAAAATGAAAACTAATATAAGGTGAATGGTATAAACGTAAAGCATCTTAAAACTCTGGAAGAAAAATCGATTAGTGTTTTTCGACATGTAGCTAAATCGGCCAAAATTGCAGTTGATTAATTGGAAAAAAATGAACGATACATTAAGAAAAGTGATCAAATCTATTCAAGAAACACTAAAATGTGATTTTTTTTTTGTAAAAACTAAAATGTGATTTTGAAAAATATAAACGCAAATTATTCGTGACAAAATATTAATCAGTTGGCTTAAAAAGTAAAATCTCCGATACCAGTTGGTACCACAATAGTGATGTTTTATTAGGGTCAAATATTGCTTCATAGATTAGATCAATGAGTTACGTGGCGATAATATAGATTACAAAGTTTTGGTCAGAACGTTAGGGATGATGAAAATGTAACGGGCATAGTTGACTTTTTAAAATGATCAAATCGTCTATTATAATGGTATATTTGTTTCTCTACTCTTTTGGATTAGCCAATATATAATACTACTATTTATTCTTTGAAGGATAAAAAACATTAAAGTATTCACCGCCATGGAAAATTTGAACCATACAAATAAAATAAAAAAATTGAACCATTGAACAATAATAGACTAAGTAGGTTTCTGCATGGGGAAAGTACAAAACAAAGAGAATATGTATAGTGATGGCTGTAGTTAGTTATTCAGTTCCCTTAATTAAAGTAATTAACGAGTTACAAAGTAATACAGTATAACATTATATGATATACTTGCAGCTGGCATGCATATGTATGTGTATGTGTAATTTTCTGATGACGGAAAAACGTGTGTGACCGCTAAATCACAACTTGTAAATGAATTCGACTTTAAAAGTGTGCTGCAGAGAAATTACCATTTTGAAAAATATTAACTAAAAACAAAACTGTTACGAATTAATGAAAACCGTATGAAACTAGTATTTTTTATTTTTTTTTGTCAAAACTGTTACGAATTTATCAAAGCTGTAAAGAGATAAGCTTGATGTCTTGTTTAATGTTTACTAGATAGTCGGTGGGTAAAAAAAAAAAGAGCATATAATTTTGACTGAGGAATGAGGATGTCTTGTTTAATGAAACCACCAAGAGACAACTTCGAAGGCATAATATCATTGACTTGTCTTTTTCTTTATTGTCAAAGTCAACCACTGATATATAATTATCCTTACTATTATCCCTTTAATCATTTTCCACCAATGATTAGATTCATTTCGAACAGTGAATTCAAACTGAATCGTTCCAACTTTGATTGACTTCACTAATTGTATTTTATGTTTTTTGTAAAAGTCTTATTCAAATTTCACTTTACAGTTAAGAGTTATAGATTAAGATAAAGAAAGGAACCAATATTCACATTTCAAGTATAATTAAGAACGATAACTTTATACAGGACACATAATTTTAATTAATATCGGTCTAGTTATAAAAACCAGAGACGGAGAGGACAAATTTCACCCATCACCGAGCACGTACATGTACATTATACAATATGAGATGAGACTAATATTCATCACCCAGTTTTCTGCCGGAAATTGGCGAAAATCTCGTGATACCAAATATACTATTTTATGAAATTTAACTTCATCTTGAAAACCAATCATCCTTATTTTCATTACATCCTTTATTGAATTAAAAAAAAAAAAACTTTCATTGCCTCGAGTTGGAAACTAATGTACATATTTAGACGTTATATATATTATTAACTCAATTGGTTAATTTTATTGACCTAAATGTTATTCTATTTTACGTTTGCGTTTTTTTTTTTTGATATATCCATTAATTAATTGTTTCTGTTTATAGTCCAATTTTTTTTTTCATAATTAACAGCCATAAAATATTCTAAAGTAGGAGAATTTCAGTATTACACATATATAGCTTATTTTAAATTTTCTTAAGAGATTACAATTACATAGGATTTCTTTTTTCTTATGTGTGATTTAAACACGTATTCCCTCACACTCACATCGTCGTAATTAAACCTCTTAGTCACATTAAAAGAAAATGTTAAACTAGCTGGTTTATTATTAAAAGCTGGAGAGTCTATATAATCTCCATTTTTATTCATTACTTTATATCATATTGTAATGGTTAATTAATCTTATATTAATTAGTTAACCGCAGAACAAACCCTACGAATCTCCCCATCCAAACCCGTCTTGATCTCGATTTGACTCATCTTGGTCATGGACCTCGCGAACTCCAGTCCGAAAATAAGAAACGGAAACCGTAGTCCTAGAAGCCTTTCCACGATGGGTCGGGTCTCGAGATTAGTCCATAGGACCTGATCAGACTCGAGGAGACCTCGACCGTTCTTCAAGTTGTTAAGGTACGACGTATCAAATTGGTCACCACTTCCCGTGTCCAGCACTACACGAGTCGCGGGGTCACCATTCAGAGGGCATTGAGCTTGGATCAGAGGGACAAAACTCGGGGCGATGGTTGGGTCCGGACTTCCTGTGTTGTCGTAGTTGAAGAATCTGTCCCTAAACACAATACATCCGGCCGTTCCTATCGTATGTCCAGCT
This sequence comes from Arabidopsis thaliana, assembly GCF_000001735.4. Taxonomy (NCBI): domain Eukaryota; kingdom Viridiplantae; phylum Streptophyta; class Magnoliopsida; order Brassicales; family Brassicaceae; genus Arabidopsis; species Arabidopsis thaliana. The sequence continues at coordinate 25,654,993 of NC_003076.8, forward strand.
GTTATATACCAAGCCCTCTATGTGAATTAGCCAGGTGTCTTCATGACAATTTCAAAATATGTAATTTGTAACATACAGAAAGTATTTATTATCTCCTTTGAATGTTAAGCTAGCTTTGATTCTTTGTTTACGACTTTACGTTTGCAGAAATATATAAAAAAGGTAGAATTTTCACATGCAAACATAATCGAAAAAACAATGTTTTAACACAAGCGATCGAGGCCTTATAAAATCACTACGTACCAGCAAGGACAACGAGATCTTGGGTATTAAGATTTTTTTCGGCAAACCTCAGCTTCTGCACGGCAACGGAGTCGGTAGGTCCCGGCAAAATGACATTCGAGGCTAGAGAAATTCGGCCATCGAGTCTCCCCAATGGAACTGGCCACCATGGTCCACCGGCCTATATGCATACGTATAAAACTTTCATTTAATCACGTTGTCAATAGATAGACATATATGCATGTGACGTTAAAACCCAAGACGCACGATAGACTTATGTATATAATTAAGTAAAATTAGAAAAGTAAGTTATACCAAATGGACGAAGTCACGTGCAGCGAGTGCGAGGATATCAGCACAAGAGACTGTTCGAGGACAAGCGATCTCAAGCTGAGTCTTAGCTTCTTCAATGACATTAAACCCTCTCAACGATAGATTTGGAATCGCCGTTCGCTCAGAGTTAGGTCCGGCTAGGAGAACGGAGGCGTCACAGCCTTGAACGAAACAATCGTGAAAGTGCATACGCAAAATGCCTGGAGCATTGGCTGGATTAGCAAGATAGTTAGACTCAACCACGGACCGAACTATCGATTCTACATTCCAGCATGCACTACCGTAATACCCAGTCCGTGGCCTTGGGAGGAAATTGTTTGTATGTGTTGCATTCGTGGCTAGGACAAGGAAGAACGGTAAGAGAACGTAGCAAGGATTTAAATTAGTAAAACTTCTCATTTTGGTTTCTTCTTAGTTTTTAACCAAATGGTGCATATATGTATATATAATTTGGATTATTACTTTTGATTTGTTGCGTTTAATAGTTTGAGAATTGTGTGTGTATATATATTTATAGTGGAAAAGAGTAAAAGATTCGCAGAGTTTAATGAGTAAGCAATGCCGGGCTACTCATCAACTAATTGGAGCTACGTTGTATTTAGTCGTGATATTTAATTCTTTGTTGATTTATTTTGTTAATATTGTAATTAAGCATATGAAATATGGTCCATGTATGTGCCTAACTACCTATAAGTAGATTTGTGATTTGTTCTCTCTCTTTTAACCTAATTAAATTTTATGCTATTTAGCTTATAGATAATTTTGGGAAACATTAGTATTATTTGAACCACAATCAAGATCAGGTGCTGTGGTGCATTGATCAATGACTCAAATATGTGTGTATATAAACTTAATAATATCATAATCGTCCGTTCAAGATTAATGGGTTTGCCCTGAAATGAGTATGGGATTTAATTATAATCATTGCATTGCTTAGTTAATAGTCAATATGCGTTAAGTATCATACACGCAACGCATAGGGTTAATAATATTTTGACGAGTCGGACAACCATATTAAATATTGATTTTTTTCCTTCAATTTGTGTTTGTTTGCGAATGTTTGTCAACATCACGAAAACTTATTATATGCGGATCCTATAGATATGGATTTGAGTTTGACGGAAACAAAAAAAAAATGAAGAAGAAGAAGCAGGGATATATCATATAGTACCATTAATGTGTTGACAAAGAATATAAAAAAAGAAGTTAATAAAGTTGGATGTAGTTAACTATATATTTATATTGCAACTAGTCGATCAAGTAGGCAAAAAAATTGATGTTGTAACGGGACGACTAGAAAGTTTGAAAAATTTTAAACTAAATTATCTAGCATCAAAATTTGATACCTCTTTGCTTGAAAGAATTTCTAATTTTTGTATTTCTTAAATATCTTTACAATTTTGTAACTAATCAAATTAAATCTATGATATAATTCCTCATAAAACCACTGGAAAAAGGAAAATATACTATAAATGGATAAGACGGATTGTCGGCCATTTTCTCTGGTAATTACGTAAAAATCACGTATCGTTATTATCCTTCTTTTTCTAAAGTACTTCTCGTTATTTTTTCACGCGTTTTATTTGTACGAAGGCACGAGGACTGTCTTCAACATCAATTCTTAAATCACTTATGCAATCATTAATATTAAGTTTTCAACACACAGTCATTATAACGAGAACTTACCCTAAAAGTATAGTATATATGAGGATAAAATTCTAAATATTTATGTGTTTACTGCTATTTTTTCTTGAGATTTTAAACATATTACTAATATACTTTAAAAAATGAAGTTTAATACTCAATACTGCGTGTAATACTATGTATCAGTCAATATTAAAGTCCCCATCCTGACTAGTTTAGGGTTTACCGCTTAAAAAATAATTTAGTTTTAGTTTAGCCTTCTAAATTCCGAAACTGCTACTTTGGATATAGATGGTATACGACAATAATTAAACACGAAAGAAGTTTGAGTTAAATACCGAGAAGGTTCTATTTTTAGTCTTTTGATCGTAAATAGTACTAAATACATGGACAACCCCAACTTTATTTCAACTGTTTGTCTTCTGACACAAAAGTCATCAAATTTTGTCACGGGGTATATTTTTAGAATTTCGGAAAAACCATGTACAGCAATCAAATCAATCCATCCTAATTATAACACACGTTTGAAAATACACAAAATAACTATACATTACGTACAACTTTAAGATAAATATACTTCTTCTGTTTCTATATAAATGTAGTTTAAGGATTTTTATTTTTTTTCAATTTAAATGTCGTTTTCAATTTTCTATGCAAATAATAAATGTATTTAATATTTTTTAACCAATTATATTTAATCATCTATTTTTTATTGGTTAAATTGGTTATAATAAATGATGTTTTTATATAAAAGAGGTAAATTAAATGAGATTTTTATAATTTCTTAATTTGTGTGTAAAAATCTTAAACTACAACTAATATAAAACAGAGGGAGTATGAAAATACACAAATCAACTTATTTAGTTCGTTATCACAACTCAACTTCTTTAGCAGAAAAAAAAAAAAAAAACTCAACTTCTTTAGTTTTCCATAATGAAAAATGTAAATAATCAAATATCAGAAAAGAATGTTTTTAGTGGTGGTGGTGGAGATATTCGATGGTCAATGACTCAATTGGATTATGTCGTTCTATTTTTTTTTCTAAAATGATTGGAGTACGATTGAAAACGATATTAAATAAATGGAATCGTTGAAACGATAGACGTTTTACACGGATGATATCTTCAACTCAAAATGTTTCTGAGTTTTTAGCTTTGAATCAATATATTGGTAAAACGCGTGAACCACGCCAAAAAAAAAATTAAAAAAAATTGATATCCTAACATCAAAATCTACACTCGTTGATTTACCTTATGACCATTTGTTTTGGAATCTAGTTATCTAATAATAATCCGGTTTCTGATCCAACTCAAATTTTAAAACATATTGCGAACAAGACATCAATTCAAAGACTAATATAAGCTAGTTCTTTAAAGGTGTGAAAAGAATTTTTTTCTTGGTCTAAATCAATACAGCTAATACATTCACTTAATATAGAAAAAATCAAACTTAGTAACGCACACACCATGTATTAACTATAATAGCCTATATAGGATTGCCAAAGTTTATTGATTCATGCATTTGCATGGGAAAAAAATGACAGTGACAAGATGATGGAGATCAACTTTGCCTGATTAGTATATAATTATCATTTAAGATCTCGGTATTGTGCTTTTTTCTATTTTAGTATTTACTATTTAGCTAGTATATAAATCCATAAACTAAATATTTGTCAGAAAAAAGCAATTTGTTTTCCTGATTATAATTCACACACGTACATTTCCTGGTTTAACATAAGATTCAACATATGTAAAAATATCTAACAATATACATACACAGATACATGCATACTTAGGCAGTTAGACCAGAGAATTTTCACAATGCATGCAACTAATAACAGGGATTTCAAAGTTAGAGAGATAGGGACAGGTTGACTAACATGTTTTGCAAATTATTGAAGACAAGACTATTTGGCCGTCCTTGATCCTTGAGATTCTGAGAATTTCAAAAGATTCGCCAGTTTGATCAATTCATTATTATTATTATTATTATTATTATTATTTTTTTTTTTTTTTATCTTTTTTTGCGTTTGATATCGTTGTAAATAGTTAATTAGTTATGGTGCATGAATATGATTTTCGGAATTGAATAATGTGTTAACATAGGTTATAAATTTAAGAATCCAAACTAGGACCAAACTCATTATAATATTTTTGTGAAGACATTACAGTTTTTTTTAACTAAAACCAAAAGAAATCGAATACCAACACCTTATAGATACAATTTTCATCAACCCACTTTTGGGTTTTTTCTTTGTATGTCGTTTTCTATTGGTTTATTTATTGTTCAGATTAAAACCACACTCGAAACAAGTACTTTGCGTCATGAAAGTTTATCACGACAGATTCTAATCGGTTAATTAATTAACCGCAGAGCAAACCCTACGGATTTCCCCATTAGCTCCGGTAACCACACCGATATTACTCATTCTGACCATTGACCTCGCAAACTCAACGTTGAAGGTGCTTCTAGGAGCCATCAATTGTTGCACTATGGGTCTAGTGGCTGGATCGGTCCAAAGGACTTGATCGGATTGGAGAACTCCACGCCCACGGCTTAGGTTGTTGTAGTAAGAAGTGTCCCAAGTGCTTCCGCTTCCGGTGTCGAGATCCACGCGCACTGAACCGTCGCCGTTTTGGGGACATTGTGTTTGAAGCTGCGCCAAAAATGTTGGGTCGATGGTTGGATCTGCGGTTTGTCCGGTGGTATTGAATAGCCTGTTCCTGAATACACCACATCCTGCTGTTCCGATCGTGTGTCCTCCTGTTTAAATTGTAATTGATTTAGTATATGTTGCTATTATTCAAATACTGAAAACTGATAAAACAATAAAATTATTTTAATATTTTTAACAGAAATTTTAGGCGGGAAAAAATGGAGAATTGTTACGAATTTAAAATATATATTTAAAAATTAGCGATTAAGAGGTTTAGGTGCCAGACGTTATCAAGTGTCCAACGAACAAAATTAGTTTTTTAATGTTAATGTTTTGGAATAATGGTGGTTTAATTATATATAGTTCTTGAATGGCTTCTTAAATTGTGTAAAGTATAGACTACTGACCGACGAGGACGACGAGATCACGAGTATTGAGTCCCAAGGCGGAGAATTTCTGTTGTTGAACGGCAACGGAGTCACGGGGACCAGGGAGATTGTTAGCATTCGAAGCCAAAGAAACTCTACCATCTCTACGTCCCGTTGGTACTTGCCAGCCTGTTCCTTGAGTCTGCATGCACAATAACCCATGCATGTATAACGTTATATACATGTAAACTTATAAAAGTAATGATAATGCATTAATTACGTATAACGTTTATGAAATAATTAAGGCTTACGAGAATGACTGTGTCACGAGCGGCTAATGCTAAAATATCAGCACAAGAGACAACTCCAGGACACGCGGCTTCGAGCTGCGTTTTGGCGTTGTCTATGACTTCAAATCCTTGGAGATTGAGGTTCGGACCGGCGGTTCTCTCGGTGTTAGCTCCGGATATAAGGATCGAACCGTCACAACCTTGGACAAAACAGTCGTGGAAATGCATTCTCAGTATTCCGGGTGCGATTCTGGGGTCAGAACTGAAACCAGCATTCACGGCGTTTCGGACAATAGTCTCAGCTCTAGGACACGTAGTTAAGTAAAACCCAATCCTAGTGCCGGAAACAGGACCAGGCCTTGCGGTGGCTTGGCCATGAACCGAGATGATGAGACAATTAAGGAAGGTTATTAATAAGCACAATGATCTAACCAAACCCATCTTGTGTTTAAATTTTAGGGTTTTAGAGAAGATGAAGTGTGTGTTTAAGTTATAGTGAGTAGAGTTAGTTCGTTATAGAGTACTATTTATAGAGGAGATTGATTAGTCAAAGAATGACGTGTGAGTCAACAAAACCGGCTTTGGTGTTTGTGGGGGATAGATGAAAAACGACACCGTTTGTGGGAGATTCAAAAGCGCGTGGTGTTGGTCAGTGCGTTGTGAGCTGGTCGACTGGTTGACTTTAAAAGCATTTTCTTTTGGATTTGTTCGTTTTGATACTTTTTTTTTTTTTTTTCGTTTTGATAGTTACTTGGTGTGAAATTGATTGAATTATGTAACGAATGATGGAAATATCGTTTACGTATAGGAGTTTTGAATTTAGGTTCATGCCTAATTGATGTATAGCAAATATATAATTAAAAATGAGGATTATACTATTTTGTTATTAGGAAATTTGTATATACATCCATTTTTTGGTAGGTAGATCTCAATATTAGAGGATTAAAACGAACATCAAATTCTTCTTTAATTTACAAAGTGCAAAAGTCTGCCAAGTGGATTTTAATAATGGAAATATCCAAAGGTTTATAAATTCTCACTATAAAACTACTGGTAGTAAATGAATTAACTTGTGATTGGAATCATGAAGCAATCTGGTTCTTCCACAAACTTTAGAAATTAATTACTCTGAATTTTGGTTCAAGATTCTTCTGTAAAAAAAGAAGAAGATCAGGTTAATTATGTTTCTCCAAACTCTTACTATATTTTCACGGCGAATACAGTTTTGTAATTTACAAAATGATAATACACTCTTTTTTTTTAATAAAAAACTTCTTAATAAACTATTGCTAATGATTATAATTCAAAGTTTTTCCCTTGTGATTCACGTACAGTTCTTATATATTTGAAACTATAGAAAGCCATGAACCTTATTAGCTATATCACCAGACCACATTTTTTCAATGTGTTATTTATTGTGCAATGATCAAATGAGAGACTAATAAATAACGTAAAAGATTAATGGTTAAAGGAAAGGGCCGAGGCAGTTCATTTAAGAAGTTTCTACAAACCAAGGTCCCTAGCTTATATGGAGACAGATGTATTTGTTCTTCTAACGACTTGTGCTAAGCGATAAATTGTACTATTCAGAAACCTATCTTGGAGACAAAACACATTATCTCCAAAGACTAGTACTACTTCAAATATATGTAGATTACACGAAAAAAAACCTTAATTGAGATAGATGAAAATTATATATATATATTTTTTTTTGTATCAGTCTCATATAGTATCATTGTTATATTCCTCAAATTGTGACCGCTGACTTTATAAGATAAGATCTAAACGATCATCTTTCCTTGAGGATATTATGAGCTTTATTTGTCTACGCCTCTCTAAATATTTTTTTTTGTTATTGTCAAAAGCTCGATTTATGTTTTTATTATATTAGTTCTTCAACCAATGAACTAAGATTGAGATTATGACCGTGACTGTGTCAAACAAGGATATTGTTTAGCATTTGCGTTTACATGTATTAAAAAAATAATGTAATCATATTCAAATTTTGAATGCATGCAGAACGAACTATTTTCAAAGTATGACATGTACTTACAGCCTATGTACCACTGTATTACAAATGAAATTGTACCACATTCCTATCATATTGTTGTTTCTAATTATACAATTATCTTTATTAATGAATATTGTTTTCATATTTTTCTTCTAAAAGGGTAATCCACAGTATAATTTTCTTGTATATACGACTAGACGTCTCACATTTTTATTTTTTTTGTTTGTTAAAAAAACGTCTCACATCCGTCCGTGATGTATGGACATTCGACAAAAGACTTAGGGCTTGTGGTTTTAAGAGATAAATAAATACATTCGAAATTGATAATGTTTTGGAAGCTGACTTTGAGCGAAGTCATAATAAGAAGAGTCGATAACAGACTGCGGAATCCGGCAATTAGTGGGATAGTTTTGGAAGTATCTCCGGTTTAAGTTCTTCGACTTTCTTATGTCACAAAATCTTCCGGATTTTTCGCTTTTCTGATGTCAGTGGTTGAAGTTTCAGTGAATCACACGATTGTGTATCTATCAATATTTTCGATCTGATATATTTTGAGTTTTTGACCAATAACTAAAAATTTAATACCTAACTTGTTTTAGTTTATTTTATATTTGAGAATGTATATGTGTTGTATTGGTTATCATGTTTTTATTTAATAAAATAAATTTGACTTTGATGAACACCACTACATCCAACCAGACAATTATCCACTGCATGGCCTAACCGATTTTCAGAAAAAAAATAATTTGAGTTTGTTTTTGTGCGGAAAAAGAAGTTTTAGACTTTTGTTTTTCAAACAAAATTGATGAAATAGGCGACTAAAAGAGTTCAATTTTTTTTAAAAAAAAAACAGATTTGAAAAAGATAGTTGTCGTATGCCTCGATTAACCCTAACTAGAAAATATATTCTTTCTGTATCAAAATGAAACAATGCTTATGGTTTTGGGATTTTTGCACAGAACTTAAAAAATCATTTAGTTATTTAGAAAAAAATATTTTAAAGACTATAACAGTATTTATAAATTAGTTGAACGAATGATAATACAAATTAAACTAGATAATATAAATAATCATATCACATATAAAAATAATAATTTGGTAGTAAAACTATGAATCACGTTACAATAAAATAATCTCTTCTTAACAAAAATAATAATAATAATAATAATCTAAAACACTACTTAATAGATATGAGATAAATACGAAGAGAGTGATAATTGAACCATGATAATATATCTATAGATGGTAGTTAAATACTTAAATATAATCGGTATCTTCAGATGATCCAAAAATAACATGTTCATCATCCTTATCTCATGTGACTTGTACACATAGTAGTAGTTAGTGAAACTCTACTACCAAATGAATATTATTAATCTAATGATACTTATGATAGTGACAAGAGTGATGTTTACCAAGTAAATAACAAGCAATAAATTAACATTAATGGTATGCTAGAGAAAATATAACGTGTACCATTGTTAATTAACTTAATTTTAACCAAGGACACTCCTCGCAATAGGAGATTTCTTCATTTGCATGAAGAAAGAGTTTACTACCTGGCCTTCTAACTCTAATGTTATCGCATGTTTACCATCATTTGTACATTAGAAGTTACGATAACTTTATAAGCGTAAGTAAATATTAGCCGATGAAAGATAAATCAGATATATATTATATTAACTAATATATATTTTTTTTGTCAACAACTTTAAATAAAAAAATACTGTCAAATGAGCCAATCCAATAAATTATTATTTAAAGTTTTTTTGTCAACAACTTTATATATTATATTGGATTTGCTCATTTAACAAAAGATTAGCTAATATATATAAATTTTTAGGTGGCTTCTCATAACTTAAATTCAGGTATGACCAGAGATTCCGGACCAAAAGGGTAAACTATAATTTCTCGATCAAGTTAAGATTTTAATGAAAGCCATATCTGATGTTTCAAATGGACAGAAAATATCCGATTATAACAGACTTCTTACACAAGAGTTTTCATACATCTCTCTGTCTCTCTACGCCTCAGTTGCCTGAACCTCCCTCGGCCTGAGCAGCTCCTCCATCTGTAACAATAACAGATCCAACAGGATGGATCAATAAGTCTGTAACTTGCTTTGGGATGGAGATGATAAAATGAAGATATTTACCTTCACCACCCTCAGATGGAGCACATGGAGACTTCCTGTAACGTGTCTGCTGCTGCGTTGGCTGCAAAACAAGGACAAGATCTTAGAATTGGAAACAAACAGCATAAAAAAAAAACAGCTGAAACAGGGTTCAAGCTCATTTACCTGTAACTTGGGACGAAGGGCTTCCAGGGGTCCCTTTGGCTTCGCAACACCTTGCTGTTTTAGACATTAATAATAACACTATCAGAGTGGGAACCTTAGAGAGAGCTTTTATATGGTAACTCAAAAGAGACAATATTCGTGGGTTAAAAGTTTAATAATAGTTTACCTTTCCAAGAGCCCAATCAGCTGAGTCAAAGTATGCTCGCTCATGATCCTGATTATAAACACATCTCAGAAAAACCAAGAATGAAACCCCAAAATCTCTTATTAGACCAGTTACTTCACTTACCTTGGAAATGAGAGGTGGTTTCTTTGGCATGAGCCCTCCATACTTCTTCTTTACAACAGCCTCCTACACAATGCAATTAAAGAAAGAGTTAGGTCACGATATTGTATTCATTACGGTATTTGATCAACATCTAGTGTGAGAATTAAAAGGAAACCTCCTGCTGTGATGATGGCATTGACTTCTCTGCCTCGTTGGTGAGGTTTCCTTGCTCTTTCACATCCTCTGCGCTAGACATGATGATGTCTCAACGCCACCAAAACCAAAAATGCTGCACGAGTATATAATAAACAACATTACTTAAACGAAAATACGCAAACCTCATGAACAAATAACAAAAGCAGACTCGAGGGTTCATCAATGAAGCGCATATATCAATCAAAGGAAGCTAATTAATAATTGAACTTCCTATTTGATACTAGTTCCACAATCCTGTGACCACACAATCTGTTCTGAAAAGTGTAGTTTTGTACAGCTCAATAAAACGAATGAACCTAACTATGAAACTTAAGGCAGCCAAAACAAAAACCCTAAGTACAAGAACAAATGAGTGTATACTCCATAAGATAGGAAAAGCCTCCAAAAGCTTATCTATACATGTAACCAAAACAGCATCCAGAATTTAGAGTTCAGATTCGACATTGAATTCAAATCAATTTCCAGATTGACATCAAGGATTTACGGTCATATGGATCAGATCTCCACAATGCATATAGACAAAGATTGTATAAACCTAGAATTTAACCTAAACAACGGCAAATGATCAGATCACAACAAAAACGACAGCGGATCAGATACACAATCAAAACTCAAAATTCAAATCAGAGGCAGCTCAAACAAAGCCCTAAACGATAAACAATCAGGTTCCTATGTTGCGAGATTGTAAAAAACGACATGACGAGATAGAGAATCAGAGAATTTGAATCTCGATCATCATCATCGAGATAAGAAAACGAAGAAACGAAACGGAGAAGTTAAGGTTTATAAAAACGAGATCGAGATTAGACTCACCAGGAGGAAGAAGAAGAAGAAAAAGGAGGATTGGTGTGGCTCTCTGAGCTCGTTGGGACGTTTCTTCGCTGTCGTCAATGGAGAAATGGGAGAAGAAGAAGATCTTGGTGAATTGATTATATAAAGAGATGTGTGGGAGACAGAGAGATATGATTTGGGTAAGAAGAAACGCGGCGCGAGGGTTAATTTGGTAATTATCTTCAAAAAAGGGTTAAAACACGTGATTACGATTCGTTTGAGAGAGGTTTGACAAAAAATTAAAACCGTTGAGAGTAAAGACATTTTAAAAGCGTTTTCGCTTTTCTTTGTTATAAGACGTGACCAAATTAATTTGGCTGATTCGTGTGTATGTTTGCGGTTTTTTAATGGCATAAAATTGTTGAATCGATTGGCTCAAATGTTTTCGTTCTTTTGTTCTTAGCTTACATAACATTTACTTACTACGTGTTTTAGATGTTTGTACTATTTGAAATTTGAAATTGTAGTTTTTGTTTTCTAAAATTTTTTTTTCCGGGTTTTTAAACTGTTGATCCAATAAACGTTATATTTAATGTCTTTTAGGTACTTTTCACTATTTCAAATTTCAAATTGTTGTTTTGTAAGATTATTTTGCGTGGGGTTTTAACTGTAAAAACCGTTGAGCCGATAAATCAAATATTTATGTTTTAGTTTTCTTTTCTTGATATCTATTTACCATGGCCTTGTAGATGCTTCAATAACTTCAAATTTGAAATTGTTGTGTGTGTGTTTTAGAACTTAGAAAAATGATGATAATTGAAAAATTAGACATTTAAGACATAAATGGTAAAAGAACATAAGTCAAACACATAAATGGTATAAAAATTGGTAATGAATAATGACAAACAAAAGTAAGGAGTAAATTACAAACAAACACAATTACTTGTGAAAGGATAAGAAAGAGCAATGAAGTTTGTAATCGTTTTGTAACCAATCGTTTTTACGTTTTTCTTTGTAGAAAGATGAGCACTCGTCCAACGGTACAAAATTGTCCAGCAAAAAAAATCAAATCCGAAACGGGTTAAGCTAAAAAAACAAAAATTTAACTATAACGATCTTATCTCGAAAAGCTTGATTTATTCGAGGTCATATAGCTAAACCTGACTTCTCCTTGGGCAAAATTGTTCAACAGGTTATACACGTCACAAATGATGAATAATATATACCTACTCCTAATTACAACCCTATTTAAGTGATTGAAATTACTGATGGCACATTTTCATTGCGTCATAAAAGATTCATTCCTAGATTTCAACCATTGTCTTAACAAAACCTCAAGTAATTAAAACAAAGCAGTAGAAAAAGAAAAGAGAACTTGACTACAATGCCAAGAAACAAGAGACCATCAAAATGTAAATCTTGGTAAGACTTTTGAAAGAGAATTGGGATATGGTGGAATCAACGGAGTCTTCTAGCTTCTCTCTCGGACTCGAGGAGAGTGAGGACATCTCCTTCTCTGACGGGTCCTTTCACGTTCCTCATGATGAAACGGTCTGAATCAGTGAATTTGACTCTAACCTGAGTGACCTGACCACGAGAACCAGTCCTACCCATGACCTTCACGACCACGGCGTGTTTGATTTGAGAATCCATTCTGCATTTTCACAAATGTAGAATGTCAAGATCTTCATACCAACCAGAGCTCAAATTGAAATATGTGATTGTATTAAGAAGGCTAAATCTTTTATCTAAGAAAAAAGTTGTAGAATACATGATTGTTACTGTTCCACAGATCAAATCACTAAAACCAATGCTTATGTTCAACACAAAACAATCTGAAATTACACAAAAAAGGCTCTATAACTCACAACACAGAGTAGTTCGACAGATCTTTCTCGATTTGTGGATTCTCTAACTCAACCTAATCTTATGCTAGTACGATCGATAATCGAGCAACGTGTTAATTAAAAAATGTAGAACGGACAACTATATACAAAACCACAAGGAGAGATCTAAGAAATTCAAACTCCAGAAACACCACGCAATGATTCTACGAACATGTTTAGGATGAGAATCCTAAAAGAGAAGAAGAAGCGGCTGAAGCACGACGATATTAACAGAGCGACGGAACAATGGAACGAACCTGTAGACGGAAGCGGCGGATGCTCAGAAGAAGCTAGGCGAAATCGAGTTTGCCAAAGAAAAACCCTAGAATCGGAAAACTGAGCGATGGATTTATTGGTGTTTATATACTCTAAATGGGCCACACTTAAGAAGCTAACGTCAATTTTTAAGCCCATATTTATATTTTATACTTTTGAGAGTTAGTATGAAATACAAATATGGGCTTTTGAGTATGGTCCTTTTAAGAGAAAAAGCCCATACTTTAGATAACATATGGGCTTTTTAAGTCCATTGAAATTCACATTAGCTTCTACCTTTTTGTCGGCTAGCTTCTACCTATTTCACAGGTATAAAGACTGGTTCGAAAGGCGCGTCTAGCCCTCTTGATGAATGAAAGAAAGGGTTTCTGAGCCCTAGCCCTGTAAGCCCACACCTGTGTAGAGTAGATCGTTCAACACCTGCGGCACAAACCAATTTTTGACACATCACAACTCACAAGTCCTTCATTACCCGTTCTTAATCAAAATCTCTAATGTATCGTTTCAAAATGTGTATTTTCTTTCACAATTGACTAGTTTCTAACTAACTACTTCCAAATTCTTCCATGACGATTCCGTTATCATAAGGTCATGATTTTGAGAATAATAACTTCACAAAAGGCATACAGTATTTAGTTCAATTAGAAGTTAGAACACATATAGTTCAATTAAATTATTAGTACTGCAAGTATAGGGAGCAAGGAAAGGAACAAAAAAAAGAAAAAGTATTGGGAAGTACACTACAGCGAGTTGTGTAAAAAAGCTCAGAGACGAAAGCCAGTCACGAACCGATTGATTCCAGCAAAATCAGAAACTATCTTCAAATCAGAGAAACAGTCTTTGAGATCACTGGTCATCATGTAATCTACGATCATCTTGCTTTGCTTCTCTCCATTAGTCTGCATCATCATAAACAAATAGGATTAATCTTTCATGGTTGATGTGATTATTAGTATATACGCAAACATCTTCCAACCAAATAAACATATAATGAAAATTGACCAATCAAGACTTTGATCTTTGAGTGGCAATCATAATCTTCTTAGAACGCCAAATTCTTACTGATAAAGTGAAAGCAACAATAAGCAACAATTGTTTCTTCGGACTCATACACAAGAACGATTATCTTAAATCTCTTTTCAATACTAACATTTCCGGTTTTAGTATCAGAGACAAAGAGAAAAACATAGTAAACCCAAACGATTGTATCTTTCTACTAAATATTTTGGAGAAACAGAGTGAAAATAAGGTAGGTACCTCGAAAACGAAAAAGCCACCAGGTTGAAGCATCCGAGAAGCCCCATGACAGAGATGAAAAAGACTATCAGTTCCATCAATACCACCATCCAATGCAAGTTTCGGTTCGTGTCTACCAACTTCAGCTTGTAGGCCTGGAATGTCATCACTTGGTATGTATGGTGGATTACTCACAAGCCCCACAAGTTTTCCTTCAAGATCTTTCAAAGGCTCAAACCAAGATCCTTCTCTCACTTCAATCATCCCCTGGATAAGTCCAATTTCATCACAATGGCAAGAAGTAACCAAAGCTGAAGAATCTCATACATATATCAAAATTCACAACCACCATGAGAAGAAATCAAACTGAAAATTCTTCAATCCACAATATACTGCTTTTATCTACCAAATCCTCTAATCCATTACAACTTTGATGTTGAAAATTCCCAATTCCATGAATACAATTGGTATAATTTGTCATGATTAGCTTTAGCAAAAAAATCAACTAACCTCAAGGCTGTATCTCTGCACATTGTGGCCGGCGACGGCGATCGCCACCGGACTGAGATCTGTAGCTATAACTCTCCCACGGCTTCCCAAGACTTTAGCAATGCCGATCGCAATAGCACCACTTCCTGTCCCAAGATCAGCCCAAATATCTTTCTTAAACCATTCATCTCTCGTTACAAGCTCCTCCACCATATCGACGATCAGTTCCGTCTCCGGTCTCGGAATTAGAACCCCTTCCTCAACGCACAACACTAGATCTCTCCAATGCTCGCATCCGACGACGTACTGAAACGGCCGACGCTTCTCGATCCTCTGCCTCCATAAATCGTAAAGCTCCTCCAACGACGCTCTCAATTTCACATTCTTCTCGCCGTTGTCCGCGATTTCGCTTCTATGAAGAATCACTAAAGGATCGTCTACGATTGAGTCTTCGATCAGCCATTTTAGCTCACGGTGGAGAATGACAGAGTCAAGAGTATCTTCGGAATTCTTCGAAGATTCCTCTACGGAGGACGCCAGATCTTTCGCCCAGTCGTGCCATTTCCAAACCTCCGATAGAGAAGTTGCGTGCGACGGCGTCCTAAGGTATAGCGGTGTCTTGGGAGTTATGCTGAGAGACTTAGTCGGCCGAGAGGATTTTGACTCTGTAAGCGACGTGTATTGCGGTGGTTTTTTCGCCGGAGAAGATGAGCAAAGAGGTTTAGCGGCAGAGAGCAAAGAGGTTAACCGTAGACTTGGGAAGATTCTTATCATTTCAAGGTTTTTGCCGCACAAACAGACCAAATCGGTTTATAAATATATTACCAACTAAACCGGATAATCCGGTTCTGTTTTTAGCCGGGTTTTGAACCGAGGATTGAAATAAGATTAACAAGGAATATAAGGGGCTAAAGCATAAATAAAGAAAAGTTCTTCTTATTTTTGTTTGCGGCTCCGATAGATCTTTGGAGCAACGAACAAACATGAGCTTGACGCTGCTTCAAGGCTATTCTTCTGCTGAAGAAGAAGAAGCAGAGGAGAGAGCTTTTGGGGATTACGACAACTCCGACGAAGATGGGGATAATGATGTTCGGAGATATGAATCGTCTTCTGTGTTTGATTTCTCTGCATCTGCCTCCTCCGCTAAAAACGCCGGCCTTCCTTCAGCTGACGACGTTTTCTCTCAGGTCTTCCTTCTCTTTGATTTTGATTTTATACACCTCAATTCATCGAATTGTCGTTTTCCTTGAGGAGATTCGCTGTGAGATTGAATGGTTTCTTTATTATAGATGAAAATAAGTTACTTGGATCTGTAGATTTGATGTGATCGGAATTTAGGGTTAGGAATCCTGAGACTAGGTTAGGTTTGGGGTTTGAATAATAAAGAGATCTTCTGATAGTGAAAACTTTTCAGTGTTCGTTGGCTTGGTTACTTCTTACTCGAAAAGCTTATAGTGAATGATTCTTTGCTTCTATTGAATTTTGCAGATTTCAGGGCCACCGGAGTTTCTAAACAACCGCACAGAAGCAGATAATGAAGCTTCAGCTAGAGATGCAGAACATGCAAATCGTATTAGTCGCAAAAAGAAGAAAGTTAAACCAAAAGGTAGCCACAACTCTTTTGCATCGTCTTAGCATTTTGGTTATAGGGAATGGTACATCTTTAGATGATGTTGAAGAATTTACATCAGTAGGTTTAAAGTTCACAAGATTACGGATTTGTATCTCGAAAATATATGTGAATGTGGATTTAGCTTTAGAAGCTTGTTTTGATACTTAAAGCATAAACATTGTGAAATATGAAACCAGGCACTTTGTGTTGTAATCTCTATCTATCCAGTTTCACAGTTCTGTTTATGGAACTGTTGTTATCTCTCGATCCAGCCTGATGGTTTCCGTTTATTGGCTTGTAGGTGTTGTCATGGAAGCAAAACCTCAACTAGTAGGAATCCATGAGAGAGTAAGAAACGATATTGATGCACCCCCATCTTCAGAGAGTGGTGAAAAGCGGATATCTACTGCAACCAATCCTAATGCAGAAGAATCTGCAGATCTCTTGAGGTATGAATAACCCTTGCCCTCTTCTTCATTCTTTAGTATAAATTTGCACAATGTGAGCTTGATTAGGATTTCTATGATGAGTTTAGGATGTGTGTGCAATGCGGTGTACCGAAAACATATACAAGCGCAAGAGGAATGGTATGCCCGATTTGTGGTGACCGGCCATTACCGGACGTAGACGCGAAGAAGAAAGGCTCTACGATCAAAGATAAAGAGAAGAGCAAAAGAATGAGAGGACAATCTTCTCACGCTTCTTGGAAAAGTGAAACCGAGATGCAGCTTAGGCAAACTTTCGATTAGTGTTTCTTTTACCTTTTACTACATTTGTACCATCCAAATCCAATTTCTGTAACGTAGCTTGTGACACAAAGGTTAATCTTATAATTTGCTTCGGAATGTCTAATTTCATCATTATTGAAATATATATATTTATGAGATCATCAAATATTTATTGGAAAATAAAACCCTAAAATTCGCTATTTTGAAAAAAAGAGAGTAAATACACAGCAGAATATTTTATCGCATTACAAAACGAACTAACATCTTTATCTACAGAATTGCTATGTCTCTACTTCTTCCTCTACTTAACAACTTGAACAGATTACAAAGGTAAAGAACATATCTTAAAGACCTGGTTCGAGCAACCAGGTGTACAATCAGGTTCGAGCAACCAGGTGTACAATCAGGTTCGAACCGAAATCTAGACCAGAAAGTTATCTCAACACATAAATACAACTGTGTTACAAAATCCATGATTCTAATGAAGAAGCAGTCAGGATTTTAGTAACTAACCTGAGCAATTTCGCTTAGCCAAAATCGAGATTAGTGTTAACAACAATATCTCGAATGCTTCAGCAATGAAAGAGCCAGTTTTATTTGACATCATTAATTGTTGTCACTTGTTACAACTTCTGCTTCGGGTCTAAGTTCTGTAGTTTCCTCTTGTTTCTCTATCCTCAGGCTCGGACTACTATTGGGCTGAGGAATCTGTGTAGATAGTGATGGGTAAAATGAGGCACTGTGTTTTGCACATTAAATGGCGGTGTAAGAATCGAAGGTTTAACTTACCATTGGATGAGATTTATAAGACAGAACATTGTTATCGGATGAAAGAGATGAGTCTGAGGGCCTGTGAAACAGCAAATGAGCTATCGATCGATCTATCGGGTTTGTATCAGTTTCGATATCCATGAATCCAGCATACCTGGATGAGACCACATACAGATATCAAAGATTAGAATCTAAGAGAAATGAAGGACGAGTACAAGAGCCCAAGTGGAAGTTTCTAAAGAAGAGAGTTACTAAATCTGTCAAGACTCGAGTCTAATCCTATATAAAGTTATAAGTTGGCATCAAGAACTTTACTTAGCAACAGGTGATAAAGGGTGAACATATTGAATAATTATGTAGGATGTGGTGCTTACTTGTCTGCTTCACCAGTCACGAGATGCGAGCCTGCGCCTTTCTCCGGTCTGTTTCCACCATGATGTCTCTGTTCCGCACTTTTTGCTAATCGGTATAAGCTGTCTCTTATGCAAAGCTTTGTCCTAACATCCAACTGGAGCAAGCAAGTGTATTATCAACCAAGTAAGCAAATGTATATGTAAATTTATTAACATATATACACTTTGATATCAATCACAAAGGAACAGCAAACTTTTACCGATTCCCAGGAAGCCTTTTCCTTATATCAACAATTATCTATTGACAAGTTGTACCTGTTCTATAACTTGTTGAAGCTGGCGAAAACTTGTTGCTTCCAGTGAAATGTCATCCACAACAGAGCTAACACAAGAACTTCCCTGCATATTTGATGTTTCCAATTCAGTTGCAGCTTTTCTGTGGTCATTCTCAAGCCCAATCTTCTGGATAGGAGCAGCATCAGGAAACACCATGGAGTCTGTCTTACTACTCTTCTTGGTATTTGCAGCAAAAGAAGGAGGCATATCTTGCCCAGGCAGCAAGT
Organism: Arabidopsis thaliana; assembly: GCF_000001735.4. Taxonomy (NCBI): domain Eukaryota; kingdom Viridiplantae; phylum Streptophyta; class Magnoliopsida; order Brassicales; family Brassicaceae; genus Arabidopsis; species Arabidopsis thaliana. Next base: position 25,673,985 of record NC_003076.8, read on the forward strand.
TGGCTCTCGTTTCAAAGACCTTCCTAAACCGATCATCAACAGTTGGACCTTGTAAGCTCTCGATTGATTGTGCATGATTTGATGTGTATGACTCATTTGAAGCAGAGGAAGGACTGGGTTTGTTCTCAGATTTAATACCAGATTTACTTTCACATGCTGATACTTGAACGGAAGGCTGCTCACAATTGAAATGCGAGTATGGCACATCTCGCTGTTGGAATGCGGAGGGAGGGTAATACTGGTTGGTATCCATTATTTCCCTTGAAATACCACTGTGCTGTAAAGTAAAACTGTTCTCCGAGAACCCATCACTTTTCCCATCCAGATGATGAAGATGATCAGTCTGCTTCTTCTCAAGATTTGCCTGTATAACAAAAATTTGTACTGATATGAAATTGCTGGAATAGTGTCAAGATTTCAACAGTACAAATACTTATCTAATAGAATATCCACTTGCCCTTAACGAAACCATAAACCACCATTGTAAAAAGCGTCATATCATAGTTAGAGGATTTAACTGAGGAAAACGTGCAACTAAATAAGTCATCATAGAAGGTAACATCCCATGTAGTTAATGGTTGCATGTGCCTTGGAAGGCGCAAACAATTCTGAAATAAGAAATTGACTAACCTCTACATCCAGCATCAATATATCCTTCTTTTGCAAACTTGTATCGAATACATTTTGTGATGATTTTCCTTGAGCTGAATCGTCCTCAATAGTATATCCATACTCATCTTCAACAGCATGGTTGGGCTCACTGTTGTTCAAAAAGTCTTCAACCTGCAACATAGCGGTTCTTTGATTTTCCAACATTTTGTCTGGTTTGAGATCATCTGTCATCGCGCCTGCTGTCTCCTCATTTGGCTGGGCAGAAGAGAACCACCCTAAGTCACCTTCATTATTAAGACTATCCAAGCCGAATGTTGAATCACAACTCCTGTGCGTCCAATAAACGAGTGTAGGCTCAGACAAATGTTACCATGTTTCTCCCATAAGCAATGATCCCCAATGTGATAAGAATATATAGAAAAGAGAATATCTAAAATGTTACCTAAGCATGTTGTCCACATCCTCAAAATTTCCTATGTCACCCCAGCCATAGAAGAGATCATTTTTTTCTTTATCTCCATTGTCGAAAAAGCTAAGATCATTTTCAGCATCCGGAATGCTGTTGAGGGAATAATTATATACGCCATCATTCGTTGCAGCGGAAGTGTCACACAACATGGGATCCCCAGTGGAGAAATTTTCAACCACATCTACGTGGCCACCATTGAAACCATGATCTGAAGTATTTGTATCCTCCAATGTCATATCCTGAACATCTTTTCCTGTTCCCGTATCACGAGAAACCGAAGAGCCACCACTATCTTTCTCAGGCCATGGATTTTTTCCTAACATGTTTGCCTCTCTCTTGATAAAAGTATTACTCTTTAGATGGTTTGTTCCACTACCCATATCATCATTTCTTCGTTTCTTCCTGTTACTAACTAGAATTGGAAACTGACCTCCATCCTCATACGCTGAGTCTGGCACTATACCATCATCGTTCCCATGAAATTCATCCGAAAGATAATCGCCTAGCTGAAAGGAAAAGAAAGGAAAGAAAACTTCAGCCACCAATTAGAAATCCACATTACCAAGTCAAAGAAAAAAATGACTAGGGAAACATCAAACCGAGTAGACTAACAAAGTATCCCCAATCCTGCACAGAACACATCCAAGTGGTAGCGATAACAAGAAGTAAAATATGAGATGCAAGAACTGTCCTATATTTTAAACGATTTTGAACCCAATAAAAAAAGGAAATTTCACAACAGTTCATTTTCCGGGAACATACGACAAGAGCAACAACGAAAGATCTAAATCCATAGTCTCATAGAAAAAAGATACACACACATATATGATTGTGACTCCACTCACCTCATGAATGTACAAGTCCGACATTCCTCCCAACTTCAGACTCTTTAATCACCACTAAAATCATGCACATTACCCCGATATGTCATCTCTATTGCAAAACATGTAACTCCCACAAACACTATTTCTGGTTCTGGATAGGAAATATAAATATATTAAACAGCTTCCAATAATAGAGAAATCGAACCCAGCATATAAGAAAACTTGACTTTTCTTATCCAGAATCAAATCCCATGAAACCCGAAATACATGTAATCCAAACCCTAAGAGTTAACCCATTCTTTCAACTATTCATGAATTCCAGAAATTAGACTCAAATTCTACAGCCAAAAAGTCAAATCTCATAGCAAGTAGCACAAAAACAAAGTAGGAGAAAAATCAGATAGTAGGATTCAACCATTTTATGCTCGTAATTTCTAGCAAAATCGAGTTAAACTATCATTATTAAACCGAGAGTTTACAAAAACAACTAAAATCCAGTGAAATGAGGCATTCAATGAAACTAACTGCAACAAAAAAAAAAACAATCAAATCTGAGAAATCCTCAGCTACCGCTGCTATGGAAACACTGAGGATAAGAACCAAATTTTCTAATTAAATTCAATCGAAATAGATTCCATCAAAGCCGAACGAAATAAGCTCACCTGTGAGACAGATTCTTCCACTAGCAACTCCAGAAAACTCCACAGATAAAATTGTTTACCAGAAAACAAAAAACTCAGCAGATAGAAGAGATTGTATCAATTCATCGAAGCTAGATCGAAAAAAAAAACTGTGTAGGACTTTCTAGAGATGTTCGGCAGAAGACGATGAAGGCTTCCTATTTTTTTTTTTTTGACAAACATTTTAAATTTTAATTAAACTATTGTTTTTGTTTCGGGAGAATCAAAAGACAAGTGACCATGATATCAACACGTGGCAACTAAATCAAAAGGTTTAACAGGCTTGGGTTTTTAATATCAGAATTCGTGGACGAGAGAGCAGTGTGAGATCCTATCAGTTCCAGTTTTATTATTGGTACACGTCATTAGTACCTTCTCGAAACTGGGCACGCCTCATCTTCTTATTGGCTTACATCGTAATGATGACATCAGCCTTTATTTACGTATAACAAATTACCATGCGGTTAAAAAAAACAATAGTTATATGGGCCGAAGAAAGCCCAAAGAATCTTTAGTTGTTTTTCCGATCGATCTGCGAGTCGAGTAGTTTTTTTATTTGCCGGCGCCGGGAGAGATCCTTTGATCTTTTTCCGATGGAGGAGCAATTCGGCGGGAGCGATGAGAGATGGAAAGGATCATTGGAGAATATAACGGAGATGGCATCGAATCTCGATTCGCTTCAGAAACTTCTCCTCAAGAAAGCAGTCTTCGTTGAAGAAGACACTTTCTCTAGAGCTTCTCTCGTCTCCGAGCAAGCCCGAACAATCAAGGTTAATCCTTTTTCCTGTGATAAAATTTGAAATTATAGAGCTTAATTGTCTGAATTTTGAGCTTCTTTTCTTTGACTTTGATGATTGCTTCTGTGATTTGTGGATTCGATCTAGTTGATCACGATCGCACTTTTTAGTTTGCTTTAGTACTACTATAGCTCAGTGTAATAGTGTGATTCTGGAATTGCATTTGACGGTGAATTTGGGAACTTGTAGTTGATCATAAATTTTGAATCTTCGATTTTGTGATCTGTTAATGGTACAAATGATCACCAAATCCTTGAAGACTGGACTTGAGGTTTCACTATGAAAACTCCCAAGTGCAATTATGTGTATTAAGTAGAAATTCTTCATGTTGTAAGTAAAAAAGGACTGTGTTACATGTTTGAGATAAGGGATAGTTTCAGATTGTCTCTTAACTCTGTTCAATGGTTTGTTTTAGGTTCTTGAGCAAAGAGTACAAACACTAGAAAGAGAACTAGATGCTGCCATTACAGCTGCTGCTCATGCTCGGTCTGAGAAACGCCAAGCTGAGTCCTCTCAAAAGGCTGCTGAATCACGTGCCCAAGATGTCACAAAAGAGCTTGAAAACACCACAAGTATGCACTTGATAATCACTTCTTGAGTTGATGCCTGGTGGCACCATTCTCTCCCGCACGTTTATCTGCGTTCCAGTTTCATATTCACTCTCACTCACTGACTTATACAACTCTTGGTTTCAGAGGTTTTCAAGCTGCATATGGAAGAGCTTCGAGGAATGCAAGAACAGATATCCAAACGCGATAACGAGATCAAACTCTTAGAAGCTATAATCCAAACGCTCGGCGGCAAAGAGCGGTTGGGAAAAAGCGACGTGAATGGATGATGATGATGCGTTTTTTCACTTGTAAAGGTTTGTACTCCTGAGTTTGTGGAGATGTATCACTTCGAAGATAAATGTATTTTTGTCTGTCTATTTGGTACGTTTTAGAATCTTGCCTGTTCTTTCAAGAAATGAATGTTACATGGGCCTGACCCTATAAATGGGCCTAATGTGAATCGATCGATACTAAAAATGGGTTTTATAGGTGTGTGTGTGTGGTTTTCACACGTTTGCCGCCGATAGTGCTGCGATGCCATCCAGATTCAGTAACGCGGCATCTCCAGGACTCCAGCCGTGTGGAGCAAGAAACTACGTAAATTTGACAGCTGAAGATGCAATTTCACAAAAAGAGAATAAAAGAAACAAAAGAGGATTATGACCAATTTAGAAAAAACTTTTTTCAAAAAAGTGATGCTTCATGGTTTTTAGCGTGTGGGGTGTCTCTCTATATTATCTAATTTTTTGGTAGAAACTAGTGTACAATATCTAATTTTGATAAAATACCAATGAAGGAAGTTTTGACTATTTCTGATTGCTTTATTTTTGTTTGCTTTGTTATAGTATATACAAGCATATAATTTTTATTTTTAAGGCTCGATTAAGTAAGGTAAGAAAAATGAGGATTGTGTCTAAAACTAGGTGGGGGTGAACCAAAGAAATACGTAAAGTAATAAATTAATGCAAAGGCCATTGTTGTTTACTTCACGCTGCGAAAGTGGTTAAAAAGAATCTATGGCTACTAATTATTCTCTTACAAATTTTCTTTATACATTTGGATAAAAGCAAGAACATAAACACTTTCTGATTATGACAAAGAATCTGAATTTCATTTTGCTGTTACTAGTCAACTCTAGTCAATTGTCATGCATATCATAGCACAGTAAACCATCTCTATCGACTATCATATTAATAAAGAGTCACTAATCAAATTTCCAATATTCAAAAAAATATATCGTAATCATGCAACATTTAAGTTTCGATAATCATTCAATACGAGTATATCCAAACCCTTGATATATGAAATATGTATTCCTACGAAATGGCCAAGTTTATTATTCCACTTTTAACTAATTTCAAGCTTATCACTTCATTTTTCTTTTTGCTAAATCCTGCACATGATTCAATGTTCTTGACCCCATTTGACGTACAAATACAATATAACGTGCATCTATTTATACGTGTATATATATGCAATCAAACCTCAAACACAACCACATAACAAAAAAAATGATGTCCGAGAAGTTCCCTGATGTATTCACTTGGATACAAAACATCCCACAGATCACCAAATGGCGCACAACTTCTCTTCCCTTTTGCATTTGCCCTTCAACTTCTGATTTTCCAAATTCAACCCTAAATCTCACAGCACAAAAGAGCCCTAGCCCTAAAGTTGTCACTTTCTCCATCATCGTCCAATCCAATAATCATTCTCCTTTGTATCTTTGGACCACTAAACAAGAGCTCAGCATCAACCCAAACTCACCAAACCCTTTCGATGAACTAACAATCATCTCTCTCCTCTTCAATTTCGTCGAAACTATCTTAACCTATACCTCTAATAGTTCCAACTATTCAACGATCAAAATCCCTAACTCCGATTCATCCAAGATCGGCGGTCTTAAAGACATAGTCAACACCGTGATTCTCACTCTCTCGTTCGTTGTTTGCGTCTACGAAGCTCCTCTGTATCTCCGTGAAAACTGCCTCAATACCCTCAAGAACCATTTGATTACTTGTCATACACGGCGAGCTACTATATCTCTGATGAAGCTTCTAGGGTCTAATTTGGAAGAGCAGTGGATGAGAACAGTGAATCTAGCGTTTACAAATTGGATCATCGAGCAGCGTCGTAGTCAGTCAACCAAGATCACAACAACTCCTTTGTTCTCTTACGCTGTTTCGGCTTATGGATTGTGGAAAGTGCAATTGTATTGTCCCGTTGAAGCCATGGAAGTAGAGAGATCGAGCAACCCAACGGCTGATTCGAGATTGTTGTTCTCTCTCAAGTTTAATCAGCTTGAAGGTGTGATGCAGTTCAATCACAAAGTTGTAGTTAGAGACAATTGGATCGATGTGATCGTGAAGATAGACAACATCAGGTACACATATGTTACTAAGACACTCTTGTTTTGTTAAAATGGCCTAAACAGTAAAAGCTTCTATTTTCTTATAAACTCTTCAAACCCATTTGTGTTGCAAGATTGTAGATAACGAGATGATTCTTTCTTTTATGCCAAGTTTCTAATTGAACCAAGGTTTTAGACATTTTGTAATAAAACGATCAACAATCATGTGATAACTAATGGATGCAGATACGATGTAATAAAGCTTGTAAACGAGAAACTGATGTCGAGAAGAGGAGCAGGGGAGCACGAAAAGCATTTCCCATCAAGGATCTCTCTGCAACTAACTCCTACTCTCCAAACCGATTTCATTAGCGTTTCGGTTAGCAAATCATCAAACAATCCGGGAAGAGAGTTTGAAGTCGAGAGATCTATTGAAGGCTCGTTCGATCCACCAAACTCACTAGGCTTAAGAGTTGCTGGACGAGAAGCCTCAACCATGACAATGACCCCGTGGAAATTAGAGCAATCTGTGCTCGGCTACACAGCTAATCTAAACTGGATCTTGTATGATAGCAGCGTTGGAGGAAGAGAGGTTTTTTCGACAAAGCCGTCACGGTTTTCAATAATGAGCCCAAGGTCTTGGTTTAAGGATAGGTATGCAAGAGCGTATCGGTCATTTACGAGGAGAGGAGGTGTGATATTTGCAGGGGACGAGTATGGAGAGAGTGTGGTGTGGAAGATTGGAAAAGGAGCATTGGGGGGAACAATGGAGTGGGAGATTAAAGGGTTTATTTGGTTGACTTACTGGCCAAATAAGTACAAGACTTTTTACCATGAGACTCGTAGATTGGAGTTTACACAGCTTCTTAATCTCACCATTGCTTAACTTTAAACAAAAACATGTTATTACTTCTTTGTGATCTCAACTTTACATTGGTAAAGGAAGAGACTTCAATTGTCAGTTAGTTATTTGGTAATTTATCTTTGCATTAGGTACTTTTGATAAGAATCTTAAACAGAAGATAGACAAGAGATAAGTGAAACTCAACTGAACTTTGATTTCTCAACTTAAGATTGAAAACTCAACGAACCAGCCCTTCTAAGCATTAGCGACACAAGGATGATACTAGTTAAAGCAGATAGCTGTGACCAGCATCGATCATCTACGGTTTCATAAACAGCATCGATCATCTACAGTTTCATAAACAGCCATCAACAGCTACAATCTCAACATGGTTGTGCCATCTTCCCAGTCAATTCTTTTCTCGAACCAGACTAGAAAAATCCAAGACAAGCCAGGGGAATGGAGTTAGAATGCTATGAATTCCAAACCAGAGAAGATTCAAATAAAACAGAGACTAAAAAGGCTGTTCAAACAGTAATAATTCTTGCACATGAACACTAAACCAGAACGATAACAGGAAACAAAGATACAGTCAGTACTCAGTAGTTTGAGGGCACCTACGGAAAGCAAGTAATACTACAGAGGGTAGACGTTCCAGTGCTTAATGATGAAACATCATCAGTACAAGCAAACGTGTTTTTCATCATACACCGTATCACTTTCACAAGTGGCTGCAGTCATTCCTGCAAACAAAATGTAAACAAGGACAATTCAGACATCAAGTTTCATTAGTGATACACATCTGAAACACAGTGTTTTTGTAACCCACCGCAGCATAAGGAGATTGACTTCGAGAAGCAGCATCAACTTTGCGCAGAGGAGCAGGGCTACCAGGAGATGGGGACCTCTCATTGCTACGCCTTTCAGGAGACATCTCCTTAGAAGGAGAGGCCTTTTGCAAAGCAGGGCTTCTTGGGCTGAGGCTGCGACGAGGAGATGGAGACCTCTCATTGCTACGCTTATCAGGAGAAACTTCTCTAGCAGGAGAGGTTTTCTGTGGGGAGGAACTTCTAGGGCTGCGGCGAGCAGGAGATGCACTGCATGTCAAAAAGTTGAAATCAGGATACACAGTATTGTGGAGCAACAACATGAAAAAAAGAGGTTCACAACGGAAGAAACCTCAAGGAACGACTGTGACTGCGGCTCTCATTATCATAACGGCCTCTGACTCTGCGTTTTTCATCTGGGCTGGCACTACGAGACCTAGTGCGACGACGATGATCTCTATCCTTCTCCTCATGCCTTTCACGCCTGTCATAGCTTCTGCTCCTGCTCCGCTTCCGGTAGTCTTTTTCCCTATAGTCATCTCGGGACCTACAAGTTATGTAACTCGGATGAGAGAATTATTCAGACAAATACTGTTCTTAGGCAGAGATGGAGTTCTTTCATAAATCAAGTAACAAAAGCTAGTTGACTAATAACATAACCATTATTAACTCCCACTAGTTCACCTAATCATCATAAGAATGCAGATTAAAGAAGAAACTCACCTCCTACGAGGACTGCGGCTTCTTCTGGGACTACGACGTCTAGGCGGGCTACGGCTCCTCCTAGGACTACGACTCCGCCTAGGACTACGGCTTCTAGATCTTCGTGACTTCGGCGGTGGTTCCACAACTCTTCCTTTGGAACTGTCATGAATCATGATAATAACAAACGAATCAAAATACAATTACAGATGCAGCTTTTTACGTGATAGAAGTTCCAATTGCACAAATAACGGAAACGGTCTAAAGAGGAAACATTCATAGTGAGCTCCCGAATATCAAGAGTAAACTTGAACAATCATTGGCAAAGAAAGAAGCTTACATTTTTTCAGCATTTGGCCCATATTTCGCAAACTGAACAGTTATTTCTCTGCCATCAACAACTCTTCCTGAAACAGAGAAAGAAGCTTCATGTTGAATCCAGGCACCAAAAGCACACAACAAAACCAAGAACACAAGAGAGATAAGAAGATCTGGATAATTATACCATCAAGCCTTTCCACTGCTTTGTGAGCTTCGTCTTTATACTTATACCGAACAAACGCAAAACCACGCGAATCACCAGTCCTATAAATTGACACAAGACTCAATGACAGAAATCAAGAAACCCTAATTCCTCAGTCGGAGAAGAAGAAGAAATTGGACCTTCGATCTCTGGGAATAAACACATCAACGACCTTTCCATACTTTGCGAATAGAGGATAGAGATCATCAGCAGTCGTACCTACACATAACAACAAAACCTAATCTCTTAGAAACCCCCAGTTCACGAAAATTGATTAGAGGTTGAGAAACAGAAATAGGGACTTGAGAGATTACGGAAGGTGATGTTAAGGACGAGAAGTGAGTAGGTGTCGCTGATATCCGGTGGACCTGACCTTCCGAAGTGCGACATGGTTTTCCCGCCGGCGGAGAAATTGGGAGCGCGAGAGAGAGACGAAGTGAAATTAGGTTAAAGCTTTTCTGAAACAATGGAATCTACTAGATACGGGGACATTTTTTTTAAAGCTTGACGTTGTTGTTAATTACATTTGTACCCCTTGACGAAGACACAAAAAAAAGAAGATAATCGAACCGGATGATACCGAGTTTGGTTCGTATCGGTTCAGCAGCGATTGGGACGGTTGAGACGCAATTTTATTATAGTCTGAAACATTTTTACCAAAACAATTCTGCAATTTACAAACACCGGTACATCTCTAACACCTTTAAAACATATTTTAGCACATTCAAACAAATTCATATCCAAAATCATTAAAAAAAACAAACAGAAAAACTCCAAGTAGGATACTCTTTTGAAATTGGTTTAGTGATAACCAATCGGAGCTGCTGCTTCTCGCAACTCTTTTCCTTGATTGCGAATGTCCTGCAAATAACTCACAATATTAACAATTCAAAAACACCACACAACATAACAAATCCACAGATTTTTAAAATTCATTGATTTATATTAAAAACTATGAACTTGTATGTATCCACACACCAAATGTCGTTGATTCTACTACTTATATCATTTGTTATTTTAATATCACCGAAATGGACCCGAAGAAATGTATGAAACTCGGGAGTTTTGGAAAAAAAATAAAAGGGTTGTTGTTTTAGACTCACAGAAGCAAAATGGTTGACATCTCGATGATGAGCTTCATCAGCACGAATCACCGTTACAACATCTTTCAACGTAGCATCTTTAGGCAATCTCCAATAATCAATAGCAATCGCGGGCGCGGCAACATTCTCGATCTTCCCATTGTCGATATCTTTAAGAAACTCGGTGTAAGAATGTATAGCTTCTTCCTCTAAATATCCAACGACCCTATGAGCTAACCGCGGGGAAATCACGTAACAAACGAAAAAAGAGTTGAAGAATATTCCTTGAACAAGCATCACTAGAAGACGCTCGTACCATTTGGGTTTGACTAACTCCATCATCGTCATTAGATGCATCCTCTCGTTCTCTGCTTCTTCGAGTAATGCTTTGATCCAACCGCCGCTATGTTCGAATTTTCGGATTGATTTTAGGTGAAGAAGCATTCCTCCAACCATTCCTGGTACTGCAGCTACTGTCTCTAGCATCATCGCTCTGCATCCATATCGTCTCTGCTGACCAAACATATATTTAACATTAAGGAACAAAAAATGTAAAACATTAGCATGTGAAGTGAAACAGTGAATCCATACGTATGTATATATGTGAATCATGGTAGGATAATATGTGCATACAAAATTACAAACCAAACCAAACCGAATCAGCTAAATAAACCAATGAACATATTAAACGAATCAACGTTTCATTTTAAAATTTGAAATTACAGTCATGCCTGAAAAAATATATCGGTGGGAATACGGAGGAGCTTGACAATCCGGTAAGCGACTTTGTCGGCGATATTCTTCGGAACGTGGTGCTTCTTCAAATCTATCGACAGATTTGCTTGATAAGTCTCCCATGGCTGTTCAAAATATACTTAAGTCATATATCTACTACATATAAAAGAGTGCTTAATTTGTCTACGAACTTTGGGATGTGTATAAGTTTACCATAAAACAGTTCCAAGGCCAATCCGATCCATCTTTCCGAGTAATTTTCATCTTTGCTGTCTCTATTCCCCAATAACTTGGAACCGCTACTGACCCCCCGCCGTTTTGACCCTTCTTTACCGTCAAATTTTCATCTTTCTTCTCCATCGCCGATGCAGAACTCATACCCATCCACCTCAAGTTAAAATTTCCTATTCAAATTTTAGAAATATACAAATCCTAATTATCATGTACAATTGTTATAAGGTTGTATGAGGATCATCTACAGATATGCACACCTTGCACATGCTTAGAGCCGATCTTGAAATCGCCAAAACCGCCGCACCAGTCATGAATTCGCATCGGTGCCGTTATCTCATACGGACTTTTCATAACAGAGGTGGAGGAAACAGAACTCACGAACATGTTACAGTTTCCTCTGCCGCAGACAAGCAGAACTCGTAAAGCTGCTTTCGTAATGAGTTGACTCATCTTACGACACTCTCTCGTATACTTATAGATTCACTTCTCAGATAAGAGGCTTGTTCTCTGACTGAAAGAAAATGATTCAACTCTGTTTTTTCTCGAAAGAAAGTGTAAGTAGGGGAAACAAGAAGGAAATAAAAAATGACGTTATCAGCTGATACGCGGCGAATACTGCTGAATACACGTGGCTCATATCCAACTGTTGCTTTACTTTTAAGATAACTATTTTTAAAAAAACGAATGCACATTTTTTAAGTTTGTCCGAATCTTGAAGTGGCGTTCAGCAGACAGAGCGCACGTGAATCTGGTCTTGACTGAACTGTCCGGTCCAATATCTTTTGGTTTGGTTTAATTCGGATTAATAGATTGTCTCCTTAAGAAAAGTTCCTAAAAGGAACATTAATTATAATTACATTCATGAATCAATTTAGCAAAAGTACACACATTGAATAAAAATTTCATCCACGTGTCCACGTGTAAGGTTTGTATTGGATAAAAATGTTTTGGTTCACTAAATTTATAAAACAACCTCCACCATATCGGCGCTTTCCTTCCGATTTCGTCCTCCCCCAGAAAATAGAGAGGAAAAAAGGAAAAAAAGTAATCATCGATTCGCTTTCACAACCTGGAAAGCTCGAAAAGAGGAAAAAAATTCTAAAGAGCTTATCAAGCTCACTTCATACACCTAGATCGATTTAGGGTTCGTTTGATTTTTTTTTTTCTGTGATTGCGACAGCTAGAGATCTATCTCTGGTGGATTTTGGGTTTATGTTCCATGGCGGATCGCGGATCTTTCGGATTTGCTCCTCGATTAGGTCTCTCTACCATTTCGCCATATCTAGGGTTTTTGCTATCTTCCTTTTCGTGTTTTGTACTCCTTTTTAGTTGTTTTGGATCTGATCATTACTAGTTTTTCGTTTTGTTGCATTTTAGTGAAGGGAAGGATTTCTAGCTTGTTGAATTACGATTTATATTTTGCTTCTTAGTTGTTCCCGCTTAAGTTGTATTGCTCTGTTACATTTGATATTTTGATTGATGTTGGTTAGTGCAAGAGAGTGTTAGTGGATGTTTAGCTACAGAGTTGTAGTATCAATGTGTTTCTTACCCTTTTATGAACTTGTAGATATCAAGCAATTGCTGTCAGAAGCACAACACAGGTGGCTGAGACCTGCTGAGATTTGTGAAATTCTTCGGAATCATCAGAAGTTTCATATTGCGTCAGAGCCTCCCAACCGACCACCCAGTATGTTTCTTGCTGATTTTCTTCATTTTTGTTTGCAATATATTCTTATTTTTTGAGCTGTACAATCAATAGATGCTGAATAAGTTACATTAGCTTGGGTTTTATTTCTGTCTTGCTTTAACGAACTTTATGCTTGACGTGTTCACTCCCCCGTTTATCCTGTTAGTCCTGAATAGTTCAGAAGTTTTGCGTGTTGTGTGCCTTGACAATAATTTATTGCGGTTTGTCTTCTCTAATTAACAGAAATTCCCTGCTCTTCTAGGTGGTTCACTCTTTCTCTTCGATAGGAAGGTGCTCAGATATTTCCGAAAAGACGGGCACAATTGGAGGAAGAAGAAAGATGGGAAAACAGTGAAAGAGGCTCACGAAAAGCTGAAGGTTAATATTTCTATTTATGTGTCCTCGTTAAATATTAGTGCAGATTAATGCAATGACCTTGAAACCAATTCCTTGGTTTTACTACTGATTTTTCTAGCTGATAATGCAACATCTCAATGTTAGAGAGTAATAAGATTGTGTAAGTATACACAGGTAGGAAGCATTGATGTGTTACATTGTTACTATGCACATGGAGAAGATAATGAGAACTTCCAGAGGCGGTGCTACTGGATGCTTGAACAGTGAGTCTATCTATGTTTGTCCACATTTCATATGTTTTGCTCTGTTTAGTATCATAAGCGTTAGTTTTTCAGCATTTATGTGCTTTGTATAAAGTGTGCATGGTAGTCTGCTAGTGTCCTGGGAATGGCCTTTTTATTGTATTAGCAGAAAATGAGCTAGAAGGGCTATAGAAAGGAATATTATTATAATTTCCGAGATTCTGCTATAAAACATCAATTTCTAAGTTGTGAGATGAAATCGAGGATAATGTTTATACAAGACAAGACTGAACCAAAGGCATTTCACGTGATCTCTAAAATCCCTATCTTCTGGAATGAAATGTGCTTGTTGGTACTTTTCTTCATTTATTGTCACTTTTCAGTGTTAGTGCTCATGTCCACTGTTTGTGTGTTACATGGATACAGGGATCTGATGCACATTGTTTTCGTTCACTACTTGGAGGTTAAGGTATAGCTTTTGTTTTGTACTGTACTAATATATTCTTAAAATATGAACTTCCATCGCTCAACACTATATCTTCCTTTTTAAGTGGATGCTGTCTTTCCTATGTGTGGTTTTGTTATAGTCATCTTATATTGTACGTCATGCTATTATACAGGGTAACCGAATGAGTACCAGTGGAACTAAAGAAAACCATTCAAATTCTCTGAGTGGCACGGGTTCTGTAAATGTTGATTCCACAGCAACCCGATCCAGCATATTGTCACCATTATGTGAAGATGCTGATTCTGGTATATAATTTCTCTCTTATATAATCTGCTTTAGTATCTTTTTGTTTAAGAGTGTAGATCTTTCAGTGATGAGACTTTGTGGTTGATTGTATTGCTGCTCGTGGTTCTGCTTCAACACAAACTAATATCATTTTGACGCAGGGGATAGTCGTCAAGCAAGTTCCAGTTTGCAACAAAATCCTGAACCTCAAACTGTTGTTCCTCAGATTATGCATCATCAGAATGCTAGCACAATCAATTCTTACAATACAACCTCTGTTTTGGGTACTTCATTTGCTTTCTGTTTTACAAGCTTCCTTGCCTTACCAAATTCCTGCATGTTTGCTGAGATTGTCTTCTCTTCCTAGGAAATCGAGATGGTTGGACGTCAGCTCATGGGAACAGGGTCAAAGGAAGTAACTCCCAAAGATCAGGTGATGTCCCAGCATGGGATGCTTCCTTTGAGAATTCATTGGCAAGATACCAGAATCTACCTTATAATGCTCCGTTGACTCAGACACAGCCTTCTACTTTTGGTTTGATCCCCATGGAAGGGAAAACAGAGAAAGGTTCCCTGTTAACGTCAGAGCATCTTAGAAATCCTCTTCAAAGTCAAGTAAATTGGCAGGTGATATATGCTTGCTTATAGCTAAGCTATTCATTTTAAATCTAAGTAGGATTTGTGCCTATGTTTGTATTATGGTGCCACTGTTTAATTTGTTTACTTAATCATTCAAGCATGAATTTTCTCATCATGAATGTTGGTTCTTTGAAAATATCTGATTTTGAGTTTCTCTTCTCTATAGACTCCTGTTCAGGAAAGCGTGCCATTGCAAAAATGGCCCATGGATTCGCATTCTGGAATGACTGATGCTACTGATCTTGCCTTATTTGGGCAAGGAGCACATGAAAATTTTGGGACATTTTCCAGTCTTCTTGGTAGTCAAGATCAACAGTCTAGTAGTTTCCAAGCTCCTTTCACAAATAATGAAGCAGCATATATACCTAAATTAGGCCCCGAGGATCTTATATATGAAGCAAGTGCAAATCAAACACTACCTCTTAGAAAAGCATTGTTAAAAAAAGAGGATAGTTTGAAAAAGGTTGACAGTTTCTCTCGGTGGGTTAGTAAAGAACTTGGGGAGATGGAAGACTTGCAGATGCAATCTTCATCTGGAGGTATTGCATGGACTTCTGTTGAATGTGAAAACGCAGCAGCTGGGTCTTCCTTAAGTCCTTCTCTGTCCGAGGATCAGCGCTTCACTATGATCGACTTTTGGCCCAAATGGACTCAGACAGACTCAGAAGTTGAGGTAATTTTTAGTGTTATTTTTGAAAAAATGGTTTTGTGGTGTAGCATTCAGTTAAGATGGTCTTTGGCTAATCCAATTTGCCAAACTTAAATGAAGATTTTTTTTTCGTATAACACCTTTGATAATCAATCTTTCTGCAAGTAGTAAGCCTGTATACGTTTAGGAACAGTACTTTCTTTCTGCTGTTCTGCTCTGTTTCTTCCTATTTTTGAGCTCTTTGGCTTTGGAAGTTTGTTAGGAGATAACTCCTTTCTCATCTACCATTTTAATTTTCGAACAGGTAATGGTTATCGGGACATTTCTGTTGAGTCCTCAGGAAGTAACTAGCTATAGCTGGTCATGC
The DNA here is from genome assembly GCF_000001735.4 of Arabidopsis thaliana. Lineage (NCBI taxonomy): Eukaryota > Viridiplantae > Streptophyta > Magnoliopsida > Brassicales > Brassicaceae > Arabidopsis > Arabidopsis thaliana. The sequence continues at coordinate 25,689,889 of NC_003076.8, forward strand.
ATGTTTGGAGAAGTGGAGGTTCCGGCTGATATTTTAGTAGATGGTGTTCTTTGTTGTCATGCTCCGCCACATGAAGTCGGTCGAGTCCCGTTCTATATAACATGTTCTGACAGATTTTCTTGCAGTGAAGTACGAGAATTCGATTTCCTTCCTGGGTCTACCAGAAAGTTAAATGCTACTGACATTTATGGTGCCAATACAATTGAAACATCACTCCATTTGCGGTTTGAAAACTTGCTGGCTCTCAGATGTTCTGTTCAGGAACACCATATATTTGAAAATGTTGGGGAGAAACGAAGAAAAATCAGCAAAATCATGTTGCTAAAGGATGAAAAAGAGCCTCCTCTCCCCGGAACAATTGAGAAAGATCTAACAGAGCTGGAAGCAAAAGAGCGATTGATTAGGGAAGAGTTTGAAGATAAATTATATCTGTGGCTCATCCATAAGGTGACTGAAGAGGGCAAGGGTCCAAATATATTAGATGAAGATGGACAGGGTGTTCTACACCTAGCCGCAGCGCTGGGGTATGATTGGGCGATAAAGCCAATCTTAGCAGCAGGAGTTAGCATCAACTTCCGCGATGCAAATGGGTGGTCTGCTCTTCACTGGGCTGCATTCAGTGGCAGGCAAGGACCTCAGGGTTATCATTTCTTATTCATAAAAACTTCTAATGATATGAGTGACCTGTAGCTCTCTCTTATTCATTCCTCTTATATGTTCTTTTAACCGATTTGTTTTAAACTCTGACAGTTGGTTAGTATTTTCCATATATTACTAAATCTGTTTGTACTGCTGAACTTCAGGGAGGATACTGTCGCTGTACTTGTCTCACTGGGTGCTGATGCTGGAGCATTGGCGGACCCATCTCCAGAACATCCTTTGGGGAAAACAGCTGCTGACTTGGCTTATGGAAACGGACACAGGGGAATATCGGGTTTCCTTGCAGAGTCATCCCTCACTAGCTACCTTGAAAAACTAACAGTGGACGCTAAGGAAAACAGCTCCGCTGACTCCTCTGGAGCAAAAGCTGTTCTGACAGTAGCTGAGCGAACAGCTACTCCTATGAGTTATGGTGATGTACCAGAAACACTTTCGATGAAGGATTCACTTACTGCTGTCTTAAATGCTACACAAGCAGCTGATCGTCTTCATCAAGTGTTCAGAATGCAGTCGTTCCAGCGGAAACAGCTCTCTGAACTTGGTGGCGACAACAAATTCGATATATCCGATGAGTTAGCTGTGTCTTTTGCGGCTGCAAAGACTAAGAAGTCAGGACACAGTAGTGGTGCTGTTCATGCTGCTGCGGTTCAAATCCAGAAAAAATACCGTGGTTGGAAGAAGAGAAAGGAGTTCCTTCTGATCCGACAAAGAATCGTCAAGATTCAGGTTTTAATAACTTCCTTCTTTAATTCAAGTTGTGTTTTCTTTGCTTCTGTCTCATTGTTGGGTTTTTATTGATAACCTATTAGGCTCATGTGAGAGGACATCAAGTCCGAAAACAATACCGAGCCATTATTTGGTCCGTAGGATTGCTTGAGAAAATCATCTTGCGATGGAGGCGTAAAGGTAGTGGCTTACGCGGTTTCAAACGTGATACAATCAGCAAGCCAACAGAACCTGTATGTCCTGCCCCACAAGAAGATGATTATGATTTTCTCAAGGAAGGAAGGAAACAAACAGAGGAAAGGCTTCAAAAGGCTCTAACCCGAGTGAAGTCTATGGCTCAATATCCAGAGGCACGGGCTCAATACCGTAGACTATTGACTGTCGTTGAAGGCTTCCGTGAGAACGAGGTAACAATTGTTAGTGTATCTGAATCTCCAGAACAGACGTATATCCACCTCAATAGTTGAAACTTGAGACTCTTGTTTTTGTGAATTCTTGAGCAGGCTTCTTCTAGCTCGGCATTGAAAAACAACACAGAGGAAGCTGCAAATTACAACGAAGAAGACGATTTAATTGACATTGATTCTCTTTTGGATGACGACACTTTCATGTCTCTTGCATTTGAATGATGATCACTGCAGCTGAGAAAGAAAGAAAGAAAAACCGTACATAAACACCCATCTGGTATACCATCGTCATCAACAATGCTTTCTAACCTCTTTTTTTTTCATTTTAGGTTTCCATGTAAATACAGCTGGAATAGAAATTCTCTCTACATAGTTTTGAGTGACGAATTTGATTGATTTAGTTTGGGGATAGAGACTTTGGTTCTTTTTCAGTTGTAATGTACCCATAGATTTCTGTCGTCTAGGAAAAATGCCTTTGTACACAAACCAATTGGGTTATTGAACATTTACATGGTGATTGGTTTCTAGGGGTTTAATTTTTTTCTTCTTAAAGTGTTAACTAAATAACCATAAAACATTATTGCAATTTGAGTTAGTCTACTTCTTACAATAAGCAAATCATGTCTGAAGTATCTTTTGATTCGCTGACAGATATCAGCCACATATCTGATATCTGTTTCTTCCGGTTCACGGCAGTTGTAATTCAATTTTGATTTTTGAACTATAAACCAAAGTTATATAGCTTGTGATTCACAAAAACAAAAAACAAAACAGAAATCAATTAAAAAAATAAATAGAAAACCGCTGTCGATTATTATATAACCACCGACGAACGAAAGAGACGAGAGAGTTTCTTTTGTAACCGTAATTGTAATTAAAGAGAAGAAATAATGGAGAAGCTGTCATCAGCTGCTGTAGTTCCTCAGCTCCTCCGCAACATCATCGTCGCCGTCGTTGTTTTCGCTGATGAATCTCTCCTTCAAATCTCCGGGAATTCAAAGCTCCTCGAGAAACTCCGTGTATTTCTCGTCACGTGTTTCCTCTTCTTCTTACGCTCTCTTCCTTCAATCGTCTCTTTCGCAAACCCTAATTCGTCAGTCGTCTCTTTCGCCAACCCTTATTCATCGAAGACGAAGAAGAAGAATAAGATACTGGTGATCAACCATTGCGAAGAATCGGGAATCGGTCGAGCAATTTGGCAGTTATTGTCAGCGATGAATGAAATTCCGGTGAGTTCTAGAAAGTACCAAGTGGTTCGATCGTTGGCGGAGAGACTAATCAACGATAATCAAGGAGAAAACTCAGTCGCCTTGTTGGATTTGAACCGTAGGGTTTTAAACGCGTCGTTTCGTACAACTCTAAGCCGGTTAGAGACGGCGGTTGAGCGTAACCCTAACCGGAGAGATATAGATGAACCGGTTCGTCGTGGATTAAACCGGGTTGTCAGAGCTGTGGTTAGAGCCGTGGGAGATGGGTTTATCGGTTGGGGTGGAGAAGAGACGGCGGATCAGACGGCGGAAACGTCGGAGAAACTGGCGGCGGAATTGCTTTGGTTGGCGGAGAAGATGGCGGTTTATGGATTCGTGGATGAAGCCGTTGAGAAATGGGCTTCGGCTTCTAACTTAGCTTGGCTTGCTCTTTCGTGTGAGCCACGTCTTCAATGCTCTTTGATCCAAATCTCTGGTAAATATTTATTTTTACCGCATGATTTTTTAATTTTTCGTAAATATGGTAAATACTATATAGAATAATCTCTTTCCCAATCTGGAAAAAAGAAAGAAAATAGGATTATACTCTTTTTCTGTTCAGGATATTCTTTTTTTATTTTGTATGATAAAAATATTTTGACTTTCCAAAACAAATTTCATTTTTACTGTGAAGCCTTACTATTCAAAGAAGCCAAGGACATTAAAAAGGGAAGCGAAGAAGAAGAAGGAGAGGAAGCAAAATTGAGAGAGATAAAGAAGAAGATGCTTATTTCGTGGATTCCGTTGCTGTGCCGAGCCAGCAACGGAGCTGATAAACCGGTGTTAAGAAGTGCGGAACGAGCGTATCTAGAGAAAGTGTTGGAGAAGATGATATCTGAACTAAAAGAAGAGGAGCAAGAACGAGTTCTCTCACTCTGGCTTCACCATTACACACATTGCGCTTCCTCTGACTGGCCTGACCTCAACGGCTCTTATGTTCGTTGGTGCCATTCTTCTCGCCAGCTTTTGCTCTTAGGCTAGTCGTCTCATATATCTCCTTGATAAACACAAGTAGAAAGTTGCTACAATATTTGCAATAGCATTGATCTTTTGTATGTCTTAATCATATGTACTAAGTTTTGCCCTTTAGAAATCACTTTTATCAATAGGAAATTACTTTTGTCCACCCACTGATCTCATTTATGTTAATTTCCTCCAGAAATTTCTTGCATGTTTTGAAGGTGTTATTATACCTTAGGGATCAAGCACAAAAATGAGTTGTGGGTTCAATGTTGGACATGGCTTGATAAAGGGCCAATATTGATAAAATCAGGTCCTAACGCTTTGTCTGTTATCAGATCCAAATCCAGTCCATTCATACCAAATTTCCCTTGTGCTAGCTTTGGGATAGAAATCAAACTACATAATCACTTACAAAAAATGAAAATTGCATAAAAATTTAGATTTTCATATAGTATTTTATAAGAGAAAAAGGGAAAACTTAAAATTAACAAAGTTACTAAAGTTACTAAACTAGTACAGTAATTAAGTTTCCTTGTGAAATTTATTTTATTAGGTGATACTTATAAATATATATATAATATTCAATACTGCCTCATTATCCACGCTCAATGGTCGAATCGCACGGTTTAGTACCATTCGGATAACGAAAACGGGTGGCATGAATCCTACAAGGAGGTAGCCTGGAGGAGTCAATTCTGATGAAGAAAGTTGATAAGACGAAGAGTATTAAGAGGCAACATACTACAATTCCTCTCCATGTATTATTCATCTCGTCTCAAACAACACGAAAACTTTTTATTTTCTTTTTCAAATTTTCTTTTTTCTGTTTTTGTTGTTTGATTTTCCTAAACAGATGATTATGTGTTTAATAAGAAATGTAATTTACTATTAATAGTCTGGAGTGTTTTTTTTGTGGTGTTTTTTTTGTGCTAATTTTAAGGTTATGAAATAGGATGCATGGTTTACGCCTTAAACATAGTATTATCGACGATTGGTTATGAACACAAGAAGAATATTGACCAAAAATCTGTAATTCCTACGGCCTATCAACAAAAAAAAAAGAATAAGAAGTAATTGATGATCTTTCAAATGAATGTTAAATGTTTCCAAAATAAATATATATAAATGTTACAGTTTCATCGCTAAATGGCTTGCAATTCTTGTGAAAGTCAAAGAAAATTCTAGCGGGTATCATTACAATTTACAATTTAGCCTAGAGATCATAGTATTTGTGATTACTAAATACAAATGTGACCTTATTTACGTGGTATGTATATAATTTTTGGAATACTAAATTAAGTAAATTTTATTTATTTTCATAATAAGTTAACCACTAATCGTCTCACCTTAATCACATGAATTTGCATTAGAACAAAAAAATATTACATAAATTTTTAGGAACACACAAAAAAAAAAAAGATGAAGTATCATCGAGATAGTTTTATGTCGCAATAGTTAAGTTTTAAACTTAATTTATTTTGTTCATTAGTAATACCTTTTAACTGTAAGATAATTTTATTAAAAATGAATTATTCGTTTGTGTTATGAAATATAAATGCTTAAATATTATCAAAAGTCATACTTTTTAATTATTATTTTCCAAATGATAAGCTTATATAATAAGTTTAATGGACCAACCCAAAATTGTAAGGAAGTGACTTTAGTGGAATAGATACGCGATAGACTTTGACAAGAAAAAAAAAAAAAAAAAGATACGCAACAGAGTTCAATAATAAAATAAAATAAAAACTTTCAAAGAATCAAATTCCGTTCCGAATTGATTCACATAACAACATGCATGGAAGCTTAATAACGTGGACAAATCAACATTCCACATTTTATTCTTTTCGTAGATAAGAACGAATAATATCATTCTCTTTATAAACTCATCACTCAAATGCATTTGTTGCAATTGCAAAAAGAAAACCAAAACAAAGCTCAATCATGGCTAGTCGGAGAGAAGTACGGTGCCGGTGCGGCAGACGGATGTGGGTTCAACCAGACGCCCGTACCGTCCAATGCTCAACCTGCCACACCGTCACGCAGCTCTACTCGCTAGTGGACATAGCTCGCGGTGCAAACCGCATAATTCATGGGTTTCAACAGCTACTTAGACAACACCAACCGCAACATCATGAACAACAACAACAACAAATGATGGCTCAACCGCCACCACGGCTGCTTGAGCCTCTTCCCTCGCCGTTTGGGAAGAAGAGAGCAGTTTTATGCGGCGTGAACTATAAGGGAAAAAGTTATAGCTTGAAAGGTTGCATCAGTGATGCTAAGTCCATGAGATCTTTATTGGTTCAACAAATGGGTTTCCCTATTGACTCTATTCTCATGCTCACAGGTTTTTCGTTTTTTGTTTGTTTTCCATTTCTCTAATTAAAACTCTCTGTTTCTTTCTTCCTGATGATGAGTGTTGTGTTATTGTTGCAGAAGATGAAGCCAGCCCGCAGAGAATACCGACGAAGAGAAACATTAGGAAGGCGATGAGATGGTTAGTTGAAGGGAACAGAGCAAGGGACTCACTAGTGTTCCATTTCTCTGGTCATGGATCTCAGCAGAATGACTACAACGGAGACGAGATCGATGGTCAAGATGAAGCCTTGTGCCCTTTAGACCATGAAACAGAAGGAAAAATCATTGATGACGAGATTAACCGGATACTCGTGAGGCCTCTCGTCCATGGAGCTAAGCTTCACGCTGTCATCGACGCCTGTAACAGCGGGACTGTCCTTGATTTACCCTTCATTTGCAGGATGGAGAGGTAAACTTATAAATCATTCTGCTCACTTCTACTTAGACTGAATCTGAAAAAGAAACTTGTGGTGCGTTTGTGAAAAATCAGGAATGGTTCTTATGAATGGGAAGACCATAGATCAGTCAGAGCTTACAAAGGAACAGATGGTGGAGCAGCTTTCTGTTTCAGTGCTTGTGACGATGATGAATCCAGTGGTTACACTCCTGTATGCTTCCATTATATCATTCATCATCATGCAACTAAGCACACATACCTCTCCGTATGTTAACTGGATCATTTCGTGCTGTTTCAGGTGTTCACGGGGAAGAACACAGGAGCCATGACTTATAGCTTCATAAAGGCGGTGAAGACAGCTGGACCAGCACCCACGTATGGCCACCTGCTTAACCTTATGTGTTCTGCAATACGAGAGGCCCAGTCTCGCCTCGCCTTTAACGGGGACTACACAAGCTCTGATGCATCCGCGGTAAGTTAATAAACAACTTGTATTATCTGAAACTTACATTCTGAATGATTGAATATCGTATCTCCCAGGAGCCACTGCTAACATCATCTGAGGAATTTGACGTGTACGCGACAAAGTTTGTACTCTGAATGCTGTACATATGATGCTGCAAATAGCTCGGAAACGTTTCTATGTGTATGTATCATGTAATGATTATGTTGCATAGCCTCTCTCTTCTTACGAGCAATAAAGCTATGAAATAATTGATTCGCTAAGAAATTTAAAATGAAATGAAATGTGTGGAAAGTTTCACAGGAAACAAACAACCATAAGAAGTATACTTAATCCAATACACAAGGTCTATTGCTGGATTACACATGATGGACACAATTTTTCTAGTTGAAAACAACACGAGAGATACAGAAGTTTATGTACCTTATTTACATTAGATGAGACTATTTTCATCCCGATTCCAAAAGCAGTAAAGTTTATGTTTTCTCATGATTTGAGGCTGGGACTGCATCATGTAGTAGTAGCATTGTTGAACTTTTGGAGGATCAGAGCCTGAGCTTCTTCCACAAGACTTTTCACTACCTCTCCAGCCGGTAAAATCTCCTTGATAAGGCCTACGCTTTGGCCTGCATACATAGCCATACTCTCTAAGTCGCCTGTTGTCGTCATGTTTGGTACTGTTCCTGAAAATCTTCTTATCTCCTTTTCCTATAATGAATGTGAAGCTCCCTTAATCATCAGTGCAAGACCAAAGAAATCTCATTAAAAAAAGAAATATGCAAATGACACAACTTACAACGCCATGTATGGTGGAACGTCCAATAATAGGTTGGTTAACTTCATTCTCATGAGCCGGAAGAGACCTCCAGTCATCAAAGAAAGGCGTCTCCAGAACACGTTGAGGCGCACCAGGCCACCTTGCTCTTCCAAATACATCCGTGTATTCGGTTTTTTCATATTCAATCAACTTCCTTTTGTATATTGGGTGTGCATAGCTTTCATGAGTCGCCACAAATCTAAGAAAACGAAGATTCTAAAAAACTCAGCCCAACAAAAAGCTAATATCAAACTTGAGAACATGTGGAACAAAAGAAGAGCACACACCTTGTGCCTAGACAGACCCCTTGAGCCCCAAGTGACAAAGCTGCAACATAACCGCGTCCATCCACAATTCCTCCAGCAGCAATAACGGGAATATCGCGTTCCCCAACTAAATCCACCACTCTTGGCAACAATGAAAAGAGACCATCCTTGCCAATAACATGCCCACCTGCTTCACGCCCTTGGACAATAATGGCGTCTACTCCTACAGCAACAGCCTTTCTAGCTTCTTCGACATTCCCCACCTTTCAAAAGTTAACTAAGCAATAAATATAAGACAAGTTCCTTCCTTTTGGTAAACATACAAAATTAGTTACCTGAGGAATAACTTTGACACCGGCAAAGTGAGCATCATCCACAAGCTCCTGTGAACAATCACCCCAATAAAGCTGCAAGACAGCCACTTTCTCTTCTAAGATTGTCTTAATGTTCAAATCATGAGGAAACGCAAGAACAACACCGATCCCAAATGGTTTCTCTGTCAATGTCTTTGTCTTTCTTATAAGCTCTCTCAAGTAATCAGGACACTCCTGATTCATTGATTCACATAATTCAATATATCTATAAACAAAAATCAAAGAAAACGAAAAAGTTGCAATTTACCCAATCAGGACATCTGAGAAGACCAATCCCTCCTGCATTAGCGACGGCGGCTACAAGCTCTGGTCCGGAGATATCTGGTCCTAATGGCGCCTGAACTATCCCGTATTCAAACCCTAGAATCCCTTTCATGATTTCACTTTCCTCTGCTATAAATCTCTCTCGGTCTTCACTCTTCACATCTTCGTTTTATACAAAAAAAAACCAGAGTCGTAATCGAATTTTACTTGGCTACCTTTTTTTATAGATAAAAAATAATTTTGTGTCGATCTTTCTAAGCAATGACGAACACATTTCGAAGCTTTTCGTCACATACTACATCACTCCACTCTATCTATATAAACGGTTTCTGGAAACATTCATCGATCCTCTATACTCTTCGATCAGCTCACAACACACAGGATGTTCGAAATTCGAGTAACTTTTTCCAGGAAAATTCGATTTATCGGTTATATTCTTCTTCTTAAAAGACTGTTAAGAAACTACTTTATTGGGTTTTTGATTGAAACTAATGGGCTGAGATATTAAAAGGGCCCATTATGTTGCTCGGTTAGCTGACGTCTGACTGGGGATTTTATTATGCAACGCATTAGAACCGAATTGTACCAGAAAAATTGATACGAAAAAACAGACAAACCGGAAATCGGAGGAGATCATTTGCATCCGGTTTCTAAGTTTATAATAAATCAATAAATTTGAACATTTGAAAAAATTATAAAAATACAAACTCTAGCCTAACTGAAAATCAATATACTTCCAAAATCGCAAATCAGTTTTAAGATATATAACTCATTAACACCTTTTTAAACAAAATCTTTTACGAAATTACATAAATATGGGGAAGATTCAGAGAAAGTGGACTTTTTAATCTTAGGTGGTGTTAACTGTTAAGTGTGGTTTATGACAAGTCTGGTCGTATAATGGGGACAATACATGTATACGTAGGGGTTGGTCTTGTGACCAAATCAATAATCTGAAAAACTGGTCGGTCGGTCCACGGCAATATAAGCTATAAGTTCGTCATAAGATTGGATTAATTAATAAAAGATAATCATAATCCCAATTCAAATATCCACTTGTATAATTGTTTGTATCTATCGTTTGCAAAGATTACATATGAAAGTAGTATCTTCATCATTTGGTTATTTAGATTTAACTAAGTTTATATTACTTAGATGTAGCTAGGATTATATAATACGCGAAATAGGATTGTTTGGTTTTGTTTAAGAATTAAGATTGTATATATTTGAGTATTAATTTGAAAATTAATTGGCTATATGTGTAGTGTGGAAGATATCTCACTTTCTAAGTCTAGGAAAATAAATATTACACAGTATGACAGTATCGTAAGTTTGGAATACGTCCGCTTCAATATGTACAGATAATTATTATTTACGAGCTAGGACTATCATTATCATCTTTTCCTATACGTCGAGTGATATAAAAGTCAAAAAAATTGGACCTTTTTCGTTTGAAATTGTTCATAAAACAAAAATTCGGGGTCGAAACTATTATGCTTAATTATTGCTTTGTCATTTTCACTATTGAGCATGCTATTTCCGTACGAACAAGTATATCATTTGCCTTCACAAAAACTGGTGCAAGTCATAATAAAAAAACTTATCTTTTCTTGTCAACAAGTAAAATTTTTCTTTTTTAAAAAAAGAAAAAAAAGTTTTCTACTAATCTTGTTTTCCATTGTATCCAAATTTTTTTCCGTATTACCTAGAAAATAACATAGAGAAGTACGATAAACAAGACGAGCCAAAGTGGGTCGGCACACAAAACCCCTCCCCCAGAGTCAAAAAGTTAGGAGTTGGAGGGGAATTAGCATTTTAACATTCTAAATATTTTAGTCGGTGAACTTTGTTGACTAATTCCCCATATATGGGGCATGCATAATTACTATAATCGTTATATGTGAATGGTCCCTTCAAAAATATTCAAATTCTCTTGCTTATGTAGTTATGTGTAACACATTATCGATGTACTTAGAAATCATCGAACACACATCATATTTTATGATTTAATTAGCAAGTAGGCTGAGTTCCGTGTCAAAATCAAAGTACCTAGCCAACCATGCAATGCATTCGTTTCTAATTACTTCCCAATTTTATGAAATCTAGCCAACTCCTTTGTTAACTAAATATCTTATTTTGACAATGTATAACAATTGCAATAAATATTCATACAAAAAACAAACAATTGCAATTAATGAGTGTGTAAGATTAATATAGGTCGGGTATATAATTGAGACGGCCTAGCGAGAGATGTCTCATAAAATGTCGCTACAAATAATTGGGACAAACATCAATAGTAGTACACGTTTGTGTTAAGAAGACATGACGTGTCACGATGCTAAAGGATGATCGTGGGTGATATAAAGAACTAGTACGAGAAGCGCGTGGCTTTCACCAATGTTTTGTCGCTTTCCGTGCCGACTACGCAAGTTCCCATCCGCACGTGAGACTCCCCCTTTGCCTTCTCTTTTACTCCTTTTTGGAGTATTTTTTTTTTCTCTTACTATTTGATTTGATTTGATTAGATAATTTCTTTATGGGTATCAAATTCATTAATTCCGCGTTAAACAATTCTTTTTAGTAGTTTAGTAAATATTGTGACTTAAAACACTGTCTAATAATCGTGACACTAATTATATCAGTTGGTTATATATTGTACATGTATCTTATCCAGTGACATAAACCGAAAAGGTTGAGATGATAGATACAAGAAATGTACTGGTCCTTGTGAATTTGGAACGTCGGCCAAAAAACATAATTAACTTTTTGTTAATCGTGATACGAAACATAATTAACCTCTCACAATTTTAAAGCTCTCCTTTAATATAAAATGATACTGTATTCACTAAATCATTCGACTAAACTAATCATTAATATAAAGTGGACATTCTTTTTAGAGCAAGTTTATCGTAAGCTAAGTCCACCATTGGCGATGTTCCTAAAATCGAAAATTACTTCTTCTTTTTTTTTTCAATTCGACGTACGCATAGTTAACCCCGACGCTCGAACTCAATATTGTGTGTTTCAAATGTTAACAAGTCAAGTATAACGATATATAAGGTTTTTACTCGACCTAATTATACGAAATTGTTTTTACGTTCAAAGCGCAATTATATTTTTAAAGAATCAAGAGCCAAGCTAAATGATGATCAAAGTGTGTGGTTCTATCCTACCAAAAGTGACCGGTGCATCCATCCAAGTATATACACGACAAAGTAAACTCATGTGTCACTCTTCAAAGTAAACTCATCCAAGTAACAATATTGTAACTTTTGCTATTCATTTATCACATAACTAGAGTAGAAAAATTTCACGTGAGAAGATATATTTTGTAGAGGCAGAGAGAGAGCTAAAGTGGATTACTACGAATCCTATTATGCTATTACTACGGAGTACGTCTGACACGTGACTTATCCTTCTTTTAAGTTTTAATAAACAGTACTTGTATATGGGCCTCACATCACATACCCTCGTTTGATTTTCTATTTTTTTTATTTTTATTTTTAGTTATGTGAGCTCCTCCACTATAGAAGAAAACAT